>NW_019102557.1:0-340912 GCF_001856785.1 Myzus persicae | reverse complement strand
ATCAGTAATTTTTCAGCTATTCGAAATGGCTCCAGGAGGAAAATCGGCAGGTAAAGCGATGAAGAAATCGTCCGGCAAGGCGCAAAAGAATATCGCCAAGTCCGACAAGAAGCGCAAGCCCAAGAGGAAAGAATCGTACGCAATCTACATCTACAAAGTGTTGAAGCAAGTGCATCCCGATACCGGCGTCTCTTCAAAGGCCATGAGCATCATGAACAGTTTCGTCAACGATCTGTTTGAGCGCATCGCCGCCGAATCCAGTCGTTTGGCCCACTACAACAAGCGTTCGACCATCACCAGCCGGGAAATCCAAACTGCCGTCAGGCTTTTGTTGCCCGGTGAATTGGCCAAGCACGCGGTCAGTGAAGGCACCAAGGCCGTGACCAAGTACACCAGCTCCAAATAAGTTCTTTTCGTTCAGAATTCGAGTATCGTTAAAACGGCCCTTTTCAGGGCCACAAAATTGAATTAAATTTTTTTTGCCGAATGTACCGAGAACCTAATGAATCCGACAGTTGTGGACCGCTTGAGATATCTTAATAGACCGATCGAACGTGTAGTATTATATTGGTGTATTGTGCAAATTATGCATTTTTTTTGAAAAATTTGAATGATAGTACCCAATTCTTTTACAACAACGGTAAAAATGCGAATATATTGAATGAACACACTCAATGATAAATTGAATGTATACAAACATGCAAATTCATATTACATAAAAATATATTACAGAATTACTTCACCCAAGTCCGTGTAAACATTTTCTAGTCGAAAAAAAACAATCATTTATTAAACTAGTTATGATGAACTTTTTTTAGTTATTATGGATCAATCAACGGCCTTATTCATGCTGTCATCAGAATACTATTGATTTGAATGTTAAGTTATAGTTATATTTTCATTTACTTTAATATTTTTTGCTGAATGCAAATATCTAATTTAATAAGTTTCTATTTTCTTTGGAAGGTACTTCATACTATAAGATTTTAAAAGGAGCAAAGAATGAATGATTTTCTAGTGTATTTTTCAATAATAATACTGTAGATAGCTGAGTGCAATATTTTTAATCAATGATAAATGATAATACGTATATATCTGACTAAATCTTTGAATATTTTGAAAAAAACAATAAGTTCTTAAACGAATTAATTGAGGTCATCACTTGCTAATTCTGGTAACTTTTAAAATCCAATTTTATGAATAATCTTATAGATATAGAATATCCCTTAAAAAATTTCAATTCTAACAGTAAAATTGTAAAAATTAAGCGTCAGCTATTTTTTAATTGCACTTATTCTTTACCATCAGAAAACCTTTTATTTGTACTCATATTGAATATTAAATTGAATACTTAAAAGTCTGTGCTCTATACGGATCCATGGATCTTAATACGTTGAAATGTTGATTAGGTACTTATTCTCAGAGTTCAAGTAATATTTTCAAACCGGCGGCACATTCCGCGCCAAAACAATGATCAGCTGATTGGGTGACAACGCGCCAGTATTGCTTCCGGCACTAGGTGAATTATTATTATAATAATATATTATTATATAGGTTATGGTTAACGTTCACCGGTTTCCGTGTACATACGTACGCCGTTGAACGGTTCTATTATATATTTTCACGGATTTAGTATAAAACAACTAGATAGCCAACTTTCTATTAATAGTGAATATTCCAACAGGGAAATGTTAAACAAAATGATTAGAATTTTGATGATAATAGTCAATTAAATAATTTGTCAAATTAATGTTTTCCGAGTTTGGGACGTTTGTGTGTTATTTTCAAAAAAGTTCAAATTACAGTATAATAATCTTAGTTTATAATATAATGCATTTATTTGTATACACAAATCACATAATTTATCACAGATTATTTATACTAAAATACTAAATCATATTATAATCAAAATAAGTTATTGAGAATATCGATAAGAACCCTCGATATATTATATTCTCTGTTGTGCAGTTACAATTACAATTACAATTAAATTTAGATTTAATTCATTGATTTGAAAATAAAATAAGTTGTGTCAACTTGTGTCTTTGGCTTACTGGATTTAATATAACAGAAGAAAACATTTTTCCAAATGATTTTAATCTTATTTTTAAGAACATTTTTGTTATTAGGGTGATTAATATTAATTTGTGTGGTCGTTCAAGAAGAGTTACATTGTTACAATTTAAATCTGGAAATATATTTTTGTCTAATGAAAAAGTGTTGATAGAGTGTTTAATAATTTTTACATCTAGTTGTGGAACATGAAGAGATTTTAAGTTGTCAGTAAGATGTAAAAATAGTTTTTCTTCATTTAAAATTATTAGAAAAACTGATTTAGAAGCTGAAATAAGACCACCCCGATTTTTTAAGTTAACAAATGTAGAATAATAATTTTATTTACAATAATCATGTTCATTAGGTTTTTGTACAAGGAATCAGTACAGCTGAAACAATCTAAATCAATTTTTTTCACAATATAACCAGCAATATAGTATAAAATGTTATGTTTAGCATATTGTAATTGATATATATTATGGGAGCTATCATAACTATTAAGGAGTTCCACTTTTTTTAAAGCAATATCGTCAATTTCATCTATAACAACTTCTTTATCATAATCAATTTCTTTCTTTTTTTACTCCATTTATATTCAAATAAGGAACCAATTGGTTCATCATCAAAAGTATTACAATTAAAATTAGACTGACATTTAGTTGAATTTTTCATTAAAATTTGTTTGATTGCTGTTTTTAATTGAAAAACATTAGGGTTATTATTTGAGCCGAAACGTTGTTGAATGCGTCCAAAAAGTAACTCTAGGTGGTCCTGAGAAAATTTGTACGTTAATATATAATTAAAATTTGTGTGTTGTGAAAATAATTGTTTGGATAATGATAAAACTGACCCTGAGATAAAAGTTTATTTATTGGAAGTATACAATAGGGAATCTTTAAACTTTAGAGTGAACAGATATTTAATTAATGGCACTATCATTTCTTCAAGTTTCATTATGTTATTAGAGAAAATAGGGGATTTAAATCCTTTTGAAAATTTACTTTTGGAGTTGAGAAAATCAAAAATTCGGTCTATTGTTTGGCAATATTCTATGAGTTTAGGAAAAAAAAGTAAGTGAAAAAAAAGAAAATGAAAAAAAAGCATATGGAAAAAAAGCAAATTGAAAAAAAAGCGAATGAAATAAAGCATATTGGAAAAAAAAGCGAAAACCAATTATTATTATTATAAGTATAAATTATTACAAATAGTTTGTTAAAAAAAATCAAATAAAAATAATTATTTAATTAAATATATTATGTATATAATTATAATATTATAATAAGTCATAAGTGTATGTATTACATGTTAAGTGCATCAACATGATAGTGCTATCTGAATCTAACTCTAATCTAATTTTTTTAATCAGTGTCCAAATAGAGGGATGATTATAGCTAACGAGTTTAAAAATCGACGATTAAATCCTTCTGTTTGATTATTAGTACGCTCTGCATTTTTAATAGTTGTTTCGTGTACATTCCACGTAGCAGGTGAGAAGATTGGGTGAATATTTCGAAATTTAGTTTTTTTACCTAGCCGTGAAATTCCAATTGGTCTATTTATTCCCGAAATATAAGTTTGATCAAAATAATTCACTAGTACCTAAGCATAGGTTATAATAATAAAATTAATACTTTAGTAGTAATTTTTGTTATTAGGTACAATTTATACCTATAATAATAATAATTGGTATTCGTTTTTTTTTCCTATAATATGCTTTTTTTTCATTTTGCTTTTTTTCCATATTATGCTTTTTTTTCACTTGCTTTTTTTTCCTAACCCCATATTCTATTGTGGCTTCAACATTTTCAAAATTAGGAAAATGTGTACTTTGTAGGTATTGTAAAGAATCAGCTGTAGATGAACTATGGGTTTGTGCTGCATATTTTAACTTCATCTTGTTATTAAACCAAGCAATTTATTTATTTATTTACTTAATTTATTACCAAGTTTTAAAACTACTTATTTTTGAACATTAAATAATTTTTTTATATGGTCCCATCGAATGAAGCCTTTTTCAGATTCTAACACTAAGTTATTCGCTAGTGTATTACGAGCAAGTTTTAACATATGACAGGCATCGGGAATAAAAAATACTTTTGTCTTACTAATAGGGTGTTCAAACCAACAATTTATGTCATCATGACTTGAGCCAAATTCACAACCAAGTATCTTTAAGGAAGAAAAATTAGTGTATGCACCATCACATGTAACACTGCAGACATTTAAACCAGAATCATAAGAAAGGATTTTATAAGTTCAGCTTGAGCAATTGCAGTAATTTTATTTTGTAGAAAATAACCTACTGGCAGTTTCCACCTTTCGTTAATACTAACCAACATAAAAACTAACACTTTAGAGGCTGGAGTATCATTATCTTCAATATCCATTTCGTTTCCATAATCACAGTTTCCCACAAATGTCTGTAATTTTTCATCCCATAATATTTGTTTTTTTATAGACATAGCATCAAATATAAGACTACAATGTTTATCATCAGGATTTAAATTTTTAAGAGCAGTAAATAAAAAGCCTGGTTCTCCATTTACACTTGAAGTCCAATTACGAATAGATTTTCAAGTAGATAGTTTCATAGAAGTCCTAAAAAAATATAATATACCTATAAATTATAATATCATAACTAATATACCTAACCATATAAAAAAAAAACTATAAAGCAATTAAAGCTATATTACCTGCAATACTTAAGTGGTTTAGGCAAATCATAATTAAGTGTTATAGCAAATTCTTTAATTTCATTACTGAAGCGACAGCCAACTGATTTTCTACCTTTATTTTTAAATTCTTTAAGAAATAAAACGTTTGTCATACCATTAAACTTCCACATTGGTCATCAAAACTTCTGATATTATCCTCCAAAGGAAAACTAAAAATAAAAACCATTTCTATTATATAAAACTGTCACGGGTTATGTTTTTTTCACACAGCAAACCTATTTACCTAAAAAAATGAATTTTACTATTTTTTTGTCTTCTGTTCACACATCCATGCGCAGAGCATGACACCACCATGACTTTTTTATTATATTAATATATTATGCATATTATAAAATATAAACCAAACAAATGAAACAAGCAACAAATCAAAAACTCAAAAATATCAATTGAAATTCGCTTTACCATTGAAATTAGAAAAATGTTTTACGGAATGGGACATCGGTTTCCGAGAATGGAGGGAATATTTCATATTTTGTTGTCATTATTATCATAACATTTCAAACATAAACATTTTCCAGTTAACATAATTTGGCAGCCAGTTTCACCGGTTTGTATAGCGCGGTATATAAAGTCGTCTATCTAGTCGTTTTATATATCTGTGTATATTTTGTTCTATAGTTGAACTTACTGCGGTTGAACACCGAACAGCGGTCAATGGATGTGGTTACCACTTGCGGTTAATTCTTTGTGCATGCTCCCCTCTTATTGTAGTCTGTCAAAATATGTCAAGTCTCCCGCCGCCCGTTCAACTTCCGTGACACACCAAAATGTCACCCGACAAATAACCACTCGACACAAAGCCACGGAAAACGACAAAAGCCCATTCGACAAAACATCATTATCATAATTCGAAAAAATGCCACCCACCTAAATACCATAGTACTACACCACCAACCGTGTTAATACAATAATGTTACCGTATTAATATCGACAAAAAGTCTCCTAAATTAATTAACTATTATCAAAATAAATTAATTTTTTGGCGCTGGATTAGAAACAGTAATCAGATATTTTAACTCTGGGATAGCATCTTAAAATGTAACTCCGTCACGGACAACTGAAACAAGTGGCGTCTATAGGAATTTGCTCTAAGAGGAGGGATTATAGATTTTTAGTTAATATCTGTCATAGGTTACTTATAATTAGAGACTAGATTTAAATGAGCTTAAAATCTTAAAAAGAAGATGTTTCTATATGCTCTATAATTTCATCAAAATAATCTTTTATATGCTAAAATATTATAATGCTGAAAAACAAATAGAAGAAGCAGTTTATTAAAATCATAAGATAGTTAAATTAATCTTAATTTTTAAAACATTATTCAAATGGTCAAATTTAATGTATAGTATTGTGATATACAACTGGTGTAATTATATTGTTTAATTATGTTTTAGATGTGTGACTGTAGCACATAGTTACATACCTAAAATTCAGTTTAATGAATTAAAAAAACAATAATAATAACATGTTTTTATTAATTAAAAAAAAAAATGTATTGTATAGATAGTTAAATAACAGAATATAGTATGTATTTAAAATTTAAGTAATTCAGTCTTATACATTAAAAAAATAATAAGTAGAGGGTTAGGGGGTTTTTGGCATTTTTATTTAAAATCACGCTGACCAAAACTTGACACCTAGTGCCCTAGTAGTTAGTACACCAAACAATAATTATTAGACACGCATTCAACGAGGGAACTACCACCATGCTCCACCTGAGTATAAGATTAAAGATGTAGAGCATAATTGAGTTTTTTATCAATGTTAAAATTTATTATTTTCTTATGAACATTTTTTTAAATTTTTTTATAAACCATTAGATTTTTTTATAAAATATTCAAAATTAAATCGCAATACAGCAATTTATTCCTAAAACATGTTTTTTACACAAAATATTCTATAACCTTGAAATATTATTTTTAATGCACTAAAAATGTTTGTATAATATAAGTTCATAATTAAATGAATCGTCGAGAAAGCTTATCTATTTTGAGCTTCAGCAAACTCTCAGTAAAAAGATGTAAAAACATAAAAATCCGGTGTTACTTATAATTATGCCTACTTATCATTTTTAGAGACCAAAAGTTATAAGTAATAAATTTGAAAATGTAATTGAAAATAGCTTTATGAATATGATTTTAATATTATATGATTTTCAAAATTCTATGTGGTAGTAGATTTCACTATTCGATATTTGATTTAATAAAAATGACCTACGTAAGACCATTTAAAATCACGATACATACATTTTATTGTACGGTATTTACTAATTCTGAATAAATGAAAAAAAAATTACAAATAGATAATACAAAACAATAACGACTGAAGGTATATGTATGGAATACAAACAAATTATAAAACTATAGTTTAACTAATGTAATAAGTCATAAGATTAACTTCATTTAATATAATATGAATATGTATCCTACTTCCAGCAGTAATCACTAGTAATCGTTGTAATACTAATTGATTTATTATTAAATTGTTGTAAATCAACGATACAACATTATGACGCTATAATGCCAGAACCCTAGGTAAGAGGACTTGATGTTGAATAAAATTGGTGGTCCTGAAAAGGACCTTTTTAAAGAGAGAATGTGAGTGAAGAATATTATTTCTTTTTGGGGGCAGCGGTTTTCTTGATCGGTGTTTTTTTGGATTTGGGTTTGGCGGCGGCCGGCTTTTTCGCTTTAGCTGGGGTCTTCTTTTTTGGTGTAGTTGCCTTGGGTTTTGTGGCAGCGACCTTTTTGGTTTTTTTGGCAGCTGGCTCACCGGTCGCGGGTTTCTTTGACGCCGCGAGTTTCTTCTTCTTTGGTGTTCCGGCGACTTTCACTTTTTTGACGATGGACTTTTTCTTTTTGGCTACCACGGCCTTTTTCGGTTTGACCTCAGCGACGGGTAACTTGAAGTGTCCCGAAGCTCCGGTGCCCTTAGTCTGGACGACAGTACCGTTGGCGACAGCGGCTTTCAAAAACTTCCTGATGAATGGCGCCAATTTGGCGGGATCGACTTTGTAGTTGGCGGCCAAGTACTTTTTGATGGCTGGCAACGACGAACCTTTCTTTTCTTTAAGCTCCTTGATAGCCGAAGTGACCATCACGGCCGTGGTCGGATGTAACGCAACTGTCTTCTTGGCTTTTGAAGCGGCCACCTTTTTTTTGGTCGGAGACTTCTTCGCAGCCGGCGACGCTGCTACTGGAGCCGGAGTTGATGCGACGGTGTCTGTCATGATGAGAATGATATTTCAAGAGTTAATATTCAACTTACAACTTTAATGATACCGAACGAGTTAAAAGTGTAGATATATACAGTGCACCGTACCGACTAGTAAACCAATGTGATTCGTGTCGTCTCCCGAGCTGTGGTTGTTCAAACATTTTTAACAATATTACAACGGCAAATAGTTCTACAGATCTGGTTTTGGACTTTTTGAAAAGCTAACTAAATTGTAAACGATAACTGATGACTATTTTGTTGCCATACAGTAACATAAAACGACCACTGCTCGTTATTCCCGAGCTTAAAACCGAATTTTCGTAGTCCGTGTTCTAAGTGCTCTTTTATGACTTAAACTTGTAGAAAATTGACGAAAACATTTTAGACGTATTTTACACGAGTTTCACAAGACCTTAGCGTTTATAGATTGCTAATAGACTTAATTTCCGATGAACAGTGGATTTTCGAAAATGACGATTTTAGGTTTCTGTTACGGTATGGCGTCACTGACGATTGTATCATTGACATATTTTTTAAGAAACAGACTACATACAAACCTAATCTTAATCGTACTTAGCCCTATTATTTTATAACGATAATTATAATAACACATTATCGAAGGATTTTGGCAAATGTCAATTTTAATTGAACGAAATATACATTATTTTAACATCGACCGTTTCGTGGCCTATACGTTGCAACGTTTTACGTCATTTATATAGCTATTCATTGTAGGTAAAATAATTAAAAATATTATTGATAGATATTCTAATGATTCTAATATAACACTGGTCTTATTTAAAATATGCTTCAAAGTCATAGTGTATAACATTTTAATAAAAAATGCATTAAAAAATATGTTAATTAATATGGATAGTTAAATATTTTGTCAGAATCATACTATTTTTGAAAGTCAAAAAAACAATTTGCTTTTGAAATATTTTAGAAAACGTTTATATTGTAAATATAATATAATAATTTTTTTTGGGAACATCATTATTTAAAAATGTTGGAAAGTATTTATTGCTGTCAGGGATAGGTTAGATACCTACTTAATAAAATGATGAATATTTTCAATTCCATGTGTCGGATTGTTAATGAAATAGACGTAATTTTAAGGGAAGACAGAATGTTGAAAATATTTTTTTTTAGTAATGTACTAAAGTATTCAAATAACTAATAAATACTGGGTGAGTAAGAGTTATTGTTCTCCTGCACAATTAGTGCGAATGGATTACTGTAACTTGTTAAATTTAATAAAATTAATAATAATTGTAAGCTAAGACGATCCGTCAGCATAGCATAATATAACAATAACTAAGAATTTGTTTTATAATATTGATGCTATCGCCTACCAAAATATTTATTTTACTATTATTAATAAAGTATGGTTTGGTTAATTTTTTTTCCGAAAACATTGCATATGAAAATATCATTACAGTGTGTATAAAATACTATAATACACTGAGATATTCAAGTACCCTTGGATAATATTTTTAAATTACTATGTAAAAACTATTACTGTTATTCTTTGTAATTATGACCTACTTCATTTCTTAAAAATTTGATCTCAAAATATCTATAAGAAAAAACAGTTGATAATACATTTTTCTTATTACTTAATGACTACTCATAATTAGTAACATTGTTTTAAATTTTGAATGCTTGATTATAAAATTAAACATTTTACGATAAATTGTTACTACAAAATAATTTGCAAATATTCAAGATTTTGTTGAAATTTATATACTTTAATACTTTTTAATGTTATAAATAATAAATTTAAATAAATAAAATTATCATATCAATATTAATTGTTAAATACCAAATATTGTTACTAAAAAATTATTATCAATCATATTAGCAGTGATACATTATATTTTCAACTCACTTACGTATTTTGTATTAGGTAGATAGTGTTTATAATAATTGGCGATAAGGAAAAAAACAAAATATTTATTATAATTGCAGAGTACTTGATTAGTATAAGTATAACAATAACAACCAGTTAACAGTTACCGTAGGGTTGAATAATAATATTTAAATGTAGTAACAAAGATATCGATAGTTAAAGTAATTTACTTCAATTTCAAATTACGTGACATTATTTTCATTGTATAAAATAATGCTTCATTCAATGATAGTCTTCAAACAGATATTGTTCTTGTCAAATGATTTATTTGTTCGTCAATTTGATAGCAATTACTATATTATACTAAATACATTATAATATATAATAATAGCGTATTGTGAACTTAAGTATAACAAAAATTAATATTTAATTTATGTGATCGTCTGATAAATTAAACAGTATCTACAAACTTGCAATTGTCAAAAAATGCAATAATTAAATAAGTTCCAAATAATATTTGTTTTCGATCATTTGGAGGTAAGATATTATCGTTTAAATAAATTATTATACTTGTGTATTATATTATGTTGAAATGACATTGAAATTATAGGTGTATAATAGATTGTAGTAATAGGTATTTGATGGTCCTAAAAAGGACCGTTTTAAATAATATAAATAATATTTCACCCGCTATACGATTAAGCTTTTTTCTCGGTTTTCTTGGGTAAAAGGACAGCTTGAATGTTGGGCAAAACACCACCTTGAGCGATGGTTACTCCGGACAACAATTTGTTCAGCTCCTCGTCGTTTCTGATTGCCAATTGCAAATGTCTGGGGATGATACGAGACTTCTTGTTGTCACGGGCGGCGTTACCTGCCAACTCCAAAACTTCGGCTGCCAAGTATTCCATGACCGCGGCCAGGTACACTGGTGCTCCGGCTCCGACACGTTCGGCGTAGTTTCCTTTTCTCAACAGACGATGGATACGACCGACCGGGAACTGGAGTCCGGCACGGGACGACCTGGTCTTGGACTTGCCTCCTTTCGATTTTCCTGCTTTACCACGTCCACTCATGTTGGGAGTATGATAATTGACGTTAAAGTAGTAGTAGTAATAGTAGTAGTAGTAGTCAACTAGAACGACACGACTCGTATTATACTCTGGTCAGCTTTAACCAGGGTTTATATATAGTGAAATCACCCTTAAATTTTAATGTATGAGACGTAAACGAAATATTTTGATGACGTAACATGACGTGTACGCTATGTAAAATTGTATAGCAAAAGGTCTTTTTACTCGAGCAAAATTTAGGGTGGCCCGGATCAAATGTCTGTCTCCCAGAGGGGAGTAACTACGTGACCATAAAGGGGTGATACTGACCAACGAGCACACGCATTTAAACCGTAAAAATAGCATATATAGGAGAGCACTACTGAAATAGTGTCATTCGTTCGAATCGTACCGTACAACACAGTTCAGCAATACATACGAACACGCTTAACGCAATGGCTCCAGGAGGAAAGTCGACAGGAAAGGCGATGAAAAAATCGTCGGGCAAGGCTCAGAAGAACATCGTCAAGGCCGGAAAGAAGCGCAAGCCCAAGAGGAAAGAGTCGTACGGCATTTACATCTACAAAGTGTTGAAGCAAGTTCACCCCGACACTGGCGTCTCCTCAAAGGCCATGAGCATCATGAACAGCTTCGTCAACGACCTTTTCGAGCGCATCGCTGCCGAATCCAGTCGTCTGGCTCATTACAACAAGCGTTCGACCATTACCAGCCGGGAAATCCAAACCGCAGTCCGACTCTTGCTGCCCGGTGAATTGGCTAAGCACGCCGTCAGCGAAGGCACAAAGGCCGTCACAAAATACACCAGCTCTAAGTAATCGCACGATACTGTCCTTAAACCCTATATTGCGGTAGTTGATGACACTTAAAAAGGCTCTTTTCAGGGCTACCAATTGTAAAAAATAAGCCTTGAACAAGCAACAATTGTAACTCTCATGATTTATACCTGCAGTGAACACCACGCATGATGGAAATAATGATGAGAAGTGTCAGTACTGACGTACTATTTCAATGGTCTTTCGTTGCCATTAAAAAATTGTTTGCAGAGTTTTCATACATAATAATATTATTGTTTTAATTATTACATGGGTGATGTATGTCACCGCAAATCCGCATAGTTTTCGTGAGTCTTTTATTTACCGCCACTTTATAGACCTCCGTGTTATTTAGGCAGCCTACTGCGCCGTCACATCTTTACACGTCATGTTATACGATTTTGTTTACTTTCATTTATTTGCAAGTTAGTTTTTTTGAAAAACTGATTGTAAAATCATTTATTAAAGTCGTGTAGTTTACTTTTTAAATATTATTTTTGTTGAGTAAAGTTTATCCGGCTGTAAAAAACATGCACAAAAAATGTTTGAACATTAAAATAGATACTTGTTAGATTATGGATATTGTTTTTAAAAAGTTAGTTTAAATAGTTATTAGTTTTCAAATTAAAACAACAAACCAATTTTAAAATATAAAATAATAAATCACTTGCTTACATAAATGTTTTAACCCATGTTTTTACAGTTAAAAGTTTTCTAAAAATCAGATTTAAATTCTTTGTTTCTATCATTAAGAAAATGGTTTCGATCTGCTGAACATTAAGTGTCTAAGAAAGTCACTGTAAATTATGGGATGAATTTTAATTCAATGAATACGAAAATGATTCTAAGCGAAGATGCTCTGTCAGCCTATAATAAATAATAATACTATAAGTATATTTTATGATACTAGTGTGGCTAAAATAATATATTTTACTATTAGGCAATGTACTACCATTGATTATTTATAATTATTTATAATCAATGGTACTACGTTAGGTAAAATTAATTTTGTCTGAAAAGATATGCATTTAACAATTGCATTATATCTATATAATATAGAATATAATAGGTAGTAAATTTTAAAAGTTGTAAATCTCCGCGAATAATATTTTTAAATTACAATAAAATATCTAAAAACATTATTCTTCTTTAATATATCTTGTTGTGTTCAAATTTGAAAGTAATATGACTATAATAATAAAACTATGTTAATAACAATTTTAGATTTTTTGGTTACAGTATAAACTATTTAAGAGAATTCTTATTCTAAAAGTTCAATTCTTAGCTATAAAAATTGAACTTTTTATGCATTTTTAACAGCAAAACAATTTGCATATTTTCAATTTTATAATAAATTGTCAGAATGTCAACTTTAAATACTTGTAAAAAACAATCGTGCTTATGGATCTTTAATATTTCTTCACCCTTCATTGTTATTAAAATAACTATTACGAAGGAATCTCATTGTTTTAGGTTTAAATTCGTTTCGACCGAAAAATATTTTATGGACATTTGTAGAAAAAAAAAAATTATAGATTTGATCATTTAATGGTGTGTAGAAAATGGTAGTATATACTATATAGGTATAAACAATGAAAATTTAAAGGAATCAGTGGATATTAGTTATTTAGTTACACAAAAAAAACTAAATAGAATATTGTCAAAAACTGCGGGTTTTGTAAAAAAACTTCTTTTCTTTCTTTTAAAAACCACTGAGCATTTTCAAATTTTACCTCTCAAAAGTACAAACTAAATAGTAAATTCACTTCGCCATTAGAAAAGATGCTGAAGTTAAAAAATCTGAAACATTTTTTCATAATATTATTATATTATATTAAAGAAATCATGCATTATTTAAATAATACAGTTTTAATTACTTAAAAACTAGTATCATCCATTTATGTATTATGTCATAAATCATAATGATTTGTTTTACATTACCAACTTCTTATTAATTCAAATATATATCTATATAGGTCAAAATATTAGAAAAAGGGTTCTTTACATTTGAATATTTTTATGAATAAATAAATAAATAATGACATTTTTGTACCTATTTGTATTTAATTAAACGTAGGTAGGTGTTCTATATATTTGTAAAAATTGTCATTATATGTTTACAACGTAATTCTTTAACGTAAAACATTCATTATTCAAAAAGTATGAAAAAATTATTTATATAATTATTTTTTATACTTATAATTTTTACTATTTAGAATTACAACATAGTTTTAATTTTTATCTCGAAAACAGAATTTTTTTTGAGTATTGCGATACATACAAATCAATTTTAGGATGAATAGTTTAGGAGTTATAAGTTATAAACACTAACCGCGTACCACTCCATTCCGTTTTTCCAAAAATTAAATTCTTATAAGTTATAATTCATAAAATAGGTACCTACTCATCTTAAATTCGATTTGTATGTATCGAAATACTTGGAAAAATATTTTTATTTGGAATATGAAATGCGAACTGTAAGTTGTCGTTCAAAAAATTTAAAAAAATTTAAATTAAATACTAGGCATAAAAAATATTGCATCATAAAAATGTAGATTTTAACGACTAGAAATCATGTAAAATTTTTTTTTCAAAAACATTTAGACTTTTTAAGATAATAAGTTCTCGATGATAAAAGAGTGACCTATTCTACATTTTTTTTTAGTATATCAATATTTCAATACACAAAATCAATTTTAATAATTATTTTTTCTCGTTACCGCAGCAATGATGTAGGTTTGTCTTGAAAAACCAGTTGAACTACCTACTTGCTGAACAATGGTCGGCAATTGTTGGTCACGGAAGCGACTTCCGTATAGAACGTTTCATTTTATCGTTATTATTCCTAAAATGCAATAAATAATTATTTAACTCATACTGGTTATAAACTATTGGGATCATTGTTTACCAATTTCGAATTACAATTCATATTTGTTTATAACATTGTTTAAAAATTGAAACTGTTTAGCTATAGTTTTGATCAAAACAATTCTTATTATATAGATTCAAACGATTTCAAGGCCCACATAATTACAATAATATAAATTATTGTTATAATAAGGTGCTCCGCGGATAAATTTAAATAAATTGGTATTATGGAGTACAATTAAATTACGATCATTAAGTTTTAATAAATGTATTATATTCGTCTACAATTTATAGTAGTAATAATCTTATATAATTGTTGTCTGTTGATTTATGATTATCAAATTGAACTCAGTCTTCTTATTAAGATTAAATCAATAAAATAATTTTATATTTTTTTTCTTTCTTTCAAAATGAATCGTACATTTATAATAAATACTTACCTACATCTCACAAGTATTATTAGTATTATTAGTAGAAATACTAAAGAGTTCAGAAATCATTTTTGTTGAAAAATGAATAGGTAGGTACTTCTTTAGTCAGATCTAATCTTGATTTTTAATTAACATTAATTATTAATTATTATGGTACCATTGATTGGTACCCACTATGCTAGTATGGACAGTAATACATAATAGTGAATACCGGTATAATAATAATAATAATAATGTACAATGTATAATGTATAATAATACATTGGTTATATCACAGAATAGAATAGTATTAATTCTTCGTTTCTGTAGAAATATGTTTCTGATAAATAAAAATATTATGAACAGCTGCGTGCCTTCGTCTTATCAGTTATCAGTCGTTCGAAGACAATTACCATAATCTTTGGTCACTGGCCGCTGCACGACCACCAGCGGGCGACGATAGTACCAGAAAAATGATGTTAAAATTTATATTGTAAACGAGTATAATATGCTCCAGTTGCAGCTGACCACCGCCGAATACTGTAAATGATTTAAATAGATATAAATGCAAATTATTTGCAGTATTTTCCACCACTGACGACTGCCGTCTGTCTGATCGATTCGTAGCCCGGAGGAGACATTTTCCCGGAAACGTGACTAACTCGTACAATAATAATATACGACGTCTATGATCTAAGGTTGTTACGCAGAATAAAACGGTGCAACGTACTTAATCACTAATCATCGTAAACGACCTTAGGACGACGGTGCAGTGGTCTTGATAAGACGAGAACATTTCTCCTGTGTTTATTTCTTACAGTTTATTAACTTAAATTTTATAAATGTTTATGTTTTCGTGTTCATTTTCTACCGTTTGTTCAATCGCGCGGTGTTGTAATAATTATTGTTAATTATCATTTATCATATTCGACGGACGGGACGATAACAATATTATGGGCAAACAACAAATTAAAACGTACAATTAATAAAACAGTAATTCCGAGTAAAATCCAAACCGTCACGTCAGACTACAATCGCATTCCAAAGGCTCAAGAGTCCAACTAGTAACTACAACCTTTAATAAATTATAATATCCATTCCGTTTGACAGTAGACGTCAGTGCCTATTGTGTACGGTTATGGGTAACACTAGTGGCAATCAGCGCCATAAGTCGGCAGGTCTGATCGTTCCGTCCTCGCCGACAAAAGAGGTACAAAGTCAAGCGTTTGTGTTTGATAAAACTTCGGATTCCAATGCGTTACATGAGACTAATGCGCAGAGCTCATCTAAGCCAAATGTATGTCAACAACGGTTGTCTAATAGGCAATTATGTTGTGTACTTTGAATATTACTATTTTTCTTTATCTGTCGATTGTTTAATTGATTTTATTGTTCTTGATCCATAAGGACGATGAGTTCACTGACGGCATCCCGCATTCAGCATCAGAAAGTGACACTGAGAACAAGATGCTACCGACCGTGTTTAGATGGGAAGGTGGTGGCAAACAAGTGTTCATTAGTGGCACATTCTCTGAATGGAAACCTATACCAATGGTTCAAAGGTATTTTTATATGATTTAGTATAACTAAATTTTTATATAATACATTTAATCTTAAGTTTGTATTCAGTTTCATTCACTATAGGTAGTTACCATTGAACATTAGGAAGGAAAGTATTGCTTGAGTAGAACAATTTAAACAATGGATAAGTGAACTTAACTTACTCAATAACTATTGTTGCTATATAACCACTGTATTTTTCACAAGTATATTAGGTTCATAATGTAACAAACAGTATTCATAATTTCCAAAACATTGCCTCCTTATACACAGGAGGAAGGATGTCTTACATATTGTGTTGTCTCCATCTTACAAAAACCTACAGCCTAGAAATTAGCAAATAACCTACATTATTGCTAACAAAAAACAACACCAAATTATATTAGGATTTGTAGCATAGAGTCAACACTTCATGTGGGTGTGACTTCATCATCTTCTATTAAGATCAATTGAAATTTGAAAATGAATCTTGATATATTCTCGTATTTACGGGGGAAGGGGTATAGGGAGCACTGGCTGCATTCATATACCTTGGTTATAGATTCTTCATAACATTTTTTAGTTAACAGAGATCTATTTAAATTAAATTTGAACAAATGCAATGCGTCTATGCAGTTGAGACTCAATGTGCTAGGATATATATTGTATCAACTATTAACATTATTCACTATAAACTTTAAAAATTACTTCTAGTTACTATCATACCTACTGTTTTTGCATATTTTGTTGTTTTTATTGCATATTTAGTGATATTTAAGGTTATTTATTTTAATGCCATTTTAAGTGCTATACTATTTCAACCATGATTATTATTATACAGAAGTACATTTACTCAGTAGTTAGTAGACAGTTTGTAAATGCATTAAAAATGATAATCGTTACTATTGGAAAATTGTTAAAACTTAACAGGTGTATTTTTTTTTAAATTTTAAATTAGGTGTCACAGATCATAAAAAAGCAGAAGTCAAACATTTAAAATTGGAAGAAATTCCAAAGTATCCTCATAAACTATTATACTACTTGAGAAAAATGTAAATTTAATTACATATTACTTATACCAAACTTTAAAGTTGTTACTTATTAAAATATCCACAATTTTATATTTTACGCTAATTTTAGTTTTACAATGATTTATTGATGTGTGCTTTATTTTGTAAATATATTGGCTCTATTTTAGGTATTAAAATGTATGTAAATGTTCAAATCATTCATGCTATGTATACTTAATAGATCAGACATTTGCTCTAATTGGTACTTTGCGTTTAACAATTTTTCAACATTTCAATTTGTTGCGAAAAAAAAATATTTATATAAATTCTATTTTATATCACTGTTTTAATTATCTATAATATTGTATGTAATTGAATTACATTACATTTAAATGATAAAAATCTTCTCCCTACACCAATATTTTATCCAAAGAGTGATGCGTCAAAGTATCTTTATTGTATAGGTACATAAGAACAATTTTAATTCTTTAAAGATTTCTAATCTAAAGTTTTGCAAAAACCTCTGATTGCATATAAAATATAATTGATAATTATTTGATTAAATAATGTGTCTTTACTTTTATGTGCTAGGAATAGCAAAAAATTATTATTTTGACTATACAAAATGTAATGACACATATTTGAATTGGTAATATTATTTTAAATTAATACAACTTTTAACTGTTGTTGGCTTTTGAATAGGAATAGATTATTTAACTAATTAATCCCTCAAACACATCAAAATTAAGAGAACAATTCAAGTTTGAATCCCAACATCTCAAAAAGTGTGAAATATTCAAAGTGACAATAGATTTTTCTTTAGTTAACCTTGTTGTTTGGCTAAATGGGATTAAAACTTTCATTGTAGAAGTAATAATAGTGCTTAGAACTGCTGTTTTAGAGCAAATACATATTTTAATAATAATTTATAATATATATTCAACCTATCTTATAAATGAAATACTTTCTACATGACGTGATTTATTTAGTTATTTTTAAATATATATAAATAATACTCTCAATTTTGTTTATGATTTCAGCCACAATGATTTTGTAACTATAATTGACTTGCCAGAAGGTGAACACCATTATAAATTTTGTGTTGATGGCAACTGGCAATGTGATAATAAAGTTGTAAGTTAATATTTGTAGTATTTTTTAAAAATCTATCAAATTAAAGTATGATTTTTATTTATAGAGCATGATTGAAGGTGATCCAGGTATAACAAATAACAAAGTAGTAGTGAGGAAAACAGACTTCGAAGTTTTTCAAGCGTTAGATGTTGATTCAATTGACGAAAATGGCATTGAAAAAAGTAATCAACATATTTATTTTATAAACAGACAGTGCGTTTTTTTTTTTAATGTATAGCTTCTAAATATCTACATTACCTGTTGATACATTAAAAATTAAATAGAAAATTCATTGTAAATATTATTAAATGAGCAGTAGATTTATATCAATTTTAAACTAGCCTCAAGTATTGAAGTTGCAACCAATTTATGTTTATATAATTGTATAAATTGATTGAGAATTTTTAATTATTTGTACAACTGTACTTTATTTTGTGGGATTATCTGCAAAAATCTAACACTTAAATAAGAATTACACAAAAATCAGATTTATAAATATTTGACTGTTTGAGAAAACTACTGATTTTTTTTTATTCTAATAATAAAGTTTAAGTATATTTTTATTTAATATCACTTAAAACAGTATTTATGAATTTTAATAAACATTAAGTCTTATTTATATCTGCATGAAAGATTAATGGATTAAATTTCAACAAACGTCAAAAACTTCATTTTTTCAGTCACTTTTTTATGAAGATAGTTTATCTTTAGTTTTAAATTGAAAAAAATGAAAATTAAGATTTGGTTATTTTAGATAAATCTATTTATATTATTTTTTTATATTCAGGTGGTTTTTCTCAAGATATTCCTTCGTCAGTTCCTTGGCAGAAAGTTTCTGGACCACCAATTTTACCACCACATCTTCTGCAAGTTATACTGAACAAAGACACTGCAGTTTCGGTAATTATTTTTATTCAAACAAAATAATTATTTTTTTCTTTTTTTCAAATAAATTTTGTGTATCTAGTGTGAACCAACACTTCTTCCAGAACCAAACCATGTGATGCTCAACCATTTGTATGCTCTTTCAATTAAGGATGGAGTTATGGTGTTGAGTGCAACACACAGATATCGTAAAAAATATGTTACTACTCTACTGTATAAACCAATCTAAACATGGTATATTATATTTATTTTTTTTTACTATTATACATTAATTATTATAACAAAACACATTAGACTGAATTGTAGTTCTGCTACCATGTTTGATTCATTGCTTTCATTGGATTTTAAAATTTAAACAAATGTTTACGAGTTACTTTTATTCAGTCTTAAATATTAGGGACATTTTCCGGTAACTGCTGCAATTCCGTACAATTTTCCATTACCATGTAGAGGTACAGGCAGACTTTCTCTCTTCGCTTTTTCATTTCTTCCAGTGAATTCGATTTTCCCTCTAAAATATAAATGTATAATCGTTTTATATTTTATCAAATTTATAAAATACAGGCACACATACGTTATCCAATCAGTCCAATAAAAATTGTCCCTAGTAATAGTCAGTCCAAAAGGATAACTGCAATTAGCAACAGCAGTCCGTTGTAATCGACTATCTATTCCAATACATTCTAGAATATAAAAATAAAAAAGCATACAAATTTAATTATTTGTGTAAATTACTTTAAATCTAAGTTTATACATTTAAAAAATGTATAAGCTTATAATATTAGATAAGAATAATGAATTACTTAGTATCAATTATTAACAATTGAAATAGGAAGACTCTTATTTTTGTGAAATATATTAGTATAAGTTACCTATGCTTTTTAAACCTGCATCAGCCCAACAGATTTCATCTGTATACCAATCTATAGCTATAGAGTTTGGTAATTTGACATTAGGTCCTTGAACAAAAATTTCTCTTTGACCGCCATCCAAATCAGACCATTCAATTTTAGGGCTATTTCTATTCCAATCTGACCAAAATAATTTTCTAGCCATAACAATTTATAATATCAACTAGTTAATTAAATTATTTCAGTTTTAATAGTTTTATATAAATAATAATACTACCTTCTGTTTGGATGAACTGCAATTCCTCGAGGATTACTCAGTGAAGAGTTTGCTATTATTGTGACATGGGTTCCATTAGACAAATCTGCTGCCATTATACGTTTCAAACCAGAATCAGTCCAATAAATCTTTCTGTTAATCCAGTCTATGGTTAATCCTTCGGTTGATGTTGCTTCAGTAGCAATAAATTCTCGCACATTTGAACCATTCAGTTTAGCAGACTTAATTGTCCGATCTGCTATATAACTCCAATACAACTGCTCTTCCAAACAATCAACTGCCAAACCTAGAAATAAAACATAATTACTAGCTGACCTCATGTACTGTTCCTGTTAAAAGTGACATATGAATTATGTGAATATATATGAATTAAAGTATTAAACATTTTTGAAATCATTATTTAATGACTCTTAAAAATGTTCTACTATTACTATTATAATATGTAACCAATGAAAATAATTTATAAACAAAATACAAATTGTAAATACTTACCAATGGCTATTTTATCAAATTGCAGATGAATTGGATAATCTCCTCTTGTTTTGTTTGGAACAGTTGGAATATGCAATGTTGCCATCCCTTGATTTACAAGTAAGTAAATGTCGTCTTTTGTTGTTTTTTTATTTTCTTAAAACAAATGATACTTAAGTATAAGGGTAAAATAAGTCTGAGCAGAAGTGATTGTTTAACCACTTGGCTACAAAAAAAATTTTTTTGATACATAAATTCTATGTAAATATTTATGATTTTGTTTTATAGACGCTATAAATTGATGTTTTATAAACAAACTATTATAATTTAAATAAATGTTAATTATTATGTTTATATGTAATTTTCAAATATTTGTCTTACCTTTACAGTAATAACCATTTCCTATGTATCCTTGTCTACATTGACAAATGTAATGTCCTGACGTATCAACTGTACACTGTGCTGATGGATGGCAAATGCTGGTGTTTACAATACATGTCTCTGAACATGATAACTCCAAACCATTCCAGTTTTCTGTATATCCCTTAAAAAATATATAAATTGAAAATTGTTAACTTTTATTATGTAAATATTAAATAATTTGTTGAACCATAATTTAGCCTATTTTAATAATCACCTGGGCACAAGAACATTTAAAAGTATTTCCAATGTTGTTACATTCAGTATTTGCTGGGCACGAGTTCTCTGTGCACCCAGTTTCAATGATCCGATCACATTGTGTAACACCATTACCTCTGTATCCGTTATTACAACGACATGCATAATTATTTCTTTCTCCTTGTACACAATTAGCATATCTGTGACATTCGTATGAGCAGCCTAAGATTGATTAATAATCTTATATTATTGTGGTTTATTGTAAGTAAAATGTATAGCTGTGACTTACGTGATCTTTGGCATTTGTTTTCAAGCTTTTGATAACCTTCCAAACACTTACAGCTATAAATGAAGCTGGTTTCGTTATACATACACGTCTCGTTTGGGCCGCAATTTGAGTCCGCGACACATTCTCCAGTCGGTGTACATATTACACCGTCTCCTTCATATCCACTGTTGCATACACATATTGAATGACCCTCCATCATCTGACAGCTAGCATGCATATCACAGATGTTTGACTTTGAACACGATTGCTCTATATAATTTTTAGCAGTAACATAAATAACATACATTATGTGTAATAATAAAATAAACATATTCAATGTATACCAATGTTATTAAATTTTTAAATACCTACTTATCTGGTTTGTAATTTGCAAGAAATACTAGAATATTTGTTTTGACAACATAAAATATTGTGTATTAAAATATAAAAAGAAAGAAAATTTATAAGATGATTGTGGTTTGAAAGTCTTTCATTGAGAAACTGATTCGAGAAGCTAAGGTTTGCTTTTTAGGTACTATAAATGAAAAGTAGATATGGGTTAGTACCTCCCTATTTAAAAATAATATAAGGATTGGATGGATATGAAAAACTATAGAATTTTCCCTATCTAGGTAGTTAGAACAAAAATGACCAAAGAATATTAATAATTAATATTCTGTATTTCTGTCCTCAGTCATACTCAGTAATTCAGTATAATATGTACTTTTTTTAATTAACAAAACTATTGATTCTTAGTTTTCTTACCAATAAGCGAACACTCGTATCCGTCTCCTTCATAACCTGGATTGCATTGACACCTGTGTCGTTGTTGAGAGTTAACAAAGTTACACTGGGCATGAGCATGGCACGTGTTAATCTCGGCACACGAAACTGCAAACATTTCTAACATTAATAGTGCAACTCATTAACAAAATCAATTGTTGGACTAACTCGACGATTCTGTTATGGTGCTCTCCGGTTCTACGGTCGTAATATCATCGTAGGGCGCACAATATTCTCCGACGTCAATGTACGATGACGGACACTGGCACAAATCTTGGGTACAAGTCTTCCGCACGGGACAACCCTGACCAATGTATCTATGTCCTTCCAACCGGCATCTGGGGTCTATAAACAATGTTTCGGTAAATTATGCCATTAATATAGAAAAATATAATAATACAATCGTTGTTGTAGCCTGTAGGTAATAGGCAAAAGTCCTTATACCACTATAGACGAACGATGAGTGTACGGAAAGCGTAACAACACAGAGGGAGCTTTTTGGTTACCTACTCGACTACTCGTACGCACGGTAGTACGGGGTAACAGGGTAAAGGCAGCCCCACACGACTCGTGAACTTGGCGAACATCGTAATCCCGTAAGTTCGTAGAGTAATTTGGCTTGATAATTATTTCGCTTCTACGCGACTCGTACACTTGCCGATCATCGTGCATTTATCGACAACCGACAGGAAACGACGAGTGACTCGGTGGGTAAAAAATAATCTACACGCTTGACGATTAAACACCTACACGACTCGTAACATAATATCTCGGCTGACGATTATTCGCCAAGTAGACGATTCGATTCGAACCGGCTTAAGATAATATATAGATTATTGTGTTTTTTCGTTAAGAGAACACCACAACCGCGATGTGTTGTCTCCGTCTTACAAACGTACAACAGAGCAAAAATTGTTTTGTGCGAAATAGAACCACTCAAGCTGTAGTCCAAGCTTAGAGAACATTTACTGTGCAACATCGTCTTTATTTTTTCGATATCACAAATACAAGAAGAATTCTTGTTGTTTAAAAATTCATTATTTCAAACTTGAATAACATTTTTTGTATTTGTGATATCGAAAAAATAAAAAATACTTTGCACTGATAAATTATCTTCTCTTAATAGTAAGAAAATTTGGTTGCTTAGCTTGAAGTACAGCTTGAGTGGTCCTATTTCGTGCAAAAACAGTTTTTGCAACACAGCGAGTGTGGCGCCCTCCTAAAAGCAAACAATAAAAAACTTTGTATTAAAGAGACAGCTGCATTATGCATCACGGTGAAATATTGTTATGCAGCCCGCATGCTGTTATATGCACTACAGTTCTTGTCTAGTAGTATAAGATCTGTGGTAGTAGCTAGGTACCTATACTAGTTAGCTAGGTCAAATTTTATGTTTTTGATGAAGTTTTTTACTTATAGGTACATAAGGCCACCTATTAGGTACAGTTTAATTTTAAAATATCAAATATTTACAACAAGATTAACTTTTCGTCATACATCAGAATGGCTATTTACATTTTTTAAACTGCGGCTGTTAGGTACCTAGATATTTTTTTGTGAAATACACGGTGAGAAGCTTTAACTATATACGCGTGTGTAAGACGGAGAAAACAATTTTAGGCACTGCGCTGTGCCCTATATAAAAAATAGTTTAAAATACCTTTGATTTTTTTTTCAAAAACACACCAATCACTTAAAAAAAATTGTTAAACGGATCACTCCATATGAACTTACACAGCGGTAAACACCTAAGTCCATCGCCTATGAAACCAGCGTTGCAAGCACACGCGTAGGTGCCCGGATAATTCGTGCATTGACCGTCCCTGTGACAGACTTCCGGTATGTTGCATTCGTTGACATCTACGCACTCGAAATCGGTGGAGTCGCTCGACAGCAAACGTATTTCGTAACTATATTATAGTAAAAATAAATAAAATAAAAAATATTATGGCCTTTTTATTTTAATCCAAGAAAACGTCATCGTGAGTAATAAGCTCAGCACAAAAAAAAAATGTGAAACTTTCAAACTTCCTAATCAGAACAAAGTCTCGTGGGCAACATCAGCAAAATCGTATAACAGCGAATTTAGTTAAATAGAATTAAATAAATTTGGTTCTTATTGAGTTTGTTACTTTAAAATGTTACGCGGTTAAACAGAAAATGTTGTTAAATGGAAGTTTCACCGTTCATTGTATCTACCCATACATATTGTGCCGAGTTAAAGAAAAGTTGTTTATAAAAATAATTTGAGTTACATCATTATTAATTACGACTCGTTTCTAAAAACGTTATACTTCAATAATTTGTAGGTATAATGCAGTGGCGGCGTGAACTATTTTAATTTATGAGGCAAGTATAAATGCTCGACCACCACCACCTAAATTTTTTCACACACCCCCAAATTCACAATTCTACAACAGTAATATACTTTGTCATGTTAATATCAGAAA
The DNA here is from genome assembly GCF_001856785.1 of Myzus persicae. Lineage (NCBI taxonomy): Eukaryota > Metazoa > Arthropoda > Insecta > Hemiptera > Aphididae > Myzus > Myzus persicae. The sequence goes on along the minus strand of NW_019102557.1, from coordinate 315,605 downwards.
TATAATAAAATTACTTATAATATATAAATAACAATAAATCTTTATTTAAACAATAAATTTGATGTTGCTGCAAAAGTATCAATGGCCAAATTATAATCTATGTTTATATCTCTTTTACAGTTTAAAATCATCAAACTTTCTAATCGGTCTTCGCTTGTAGTTAATCTCAACCGTGACTTTATCAGTTTTACCTACCACTGAAAAAATTTTAATTAATTTTTTATTATTTTATTGGGTATTATTGTAATAAATATTATGACAAATCATAAATTGCTACAAAAATTAAAAATAAAAAACATAAGAGAGCTTTATGGGATTTATTCTTAAGAGAACGCTACGTCGCTACCCATGCATTTATTGTCTCCAGAATATGAACAACAAATAGCAATACTTAATACAATTTTAAAGTTAAAAGTAACATAACCGTAAATTCGTCATTACTTCAATATTACGTGCATCCACGATCCACCAGTGTTGCATACAGCCCAACCAACGAAGGGGAAATATTGTTAATAGATAAATAAAATAATGATACAATATTATCTATGATAGTGTTACGTGTTACCACACTGGCACCAATATACTGCGTTATTGTACACTATACAACATGCACTATAGATAATAGTGTATTTCCAGTAAATGTAAGGCTAAAGTAATACTAATAATACTAATAGTATTAGTTGACCATATTCCATATGTGGTTTTTAATATCCGTTCCCGGGAGTACCACCACCTAATTGGTCGTGAGGCAATTGCCTCATGAAACACCCTATCACGCCGCCACTGGTATAATGTCTTTATAAAATTCCTGATAAATAAACGATTAATTTACCCTTGTATACAGGAACAAGTACTGATATTATCAGGCACATCACAAACACTGTTTTCTATGTTATAAGCTCTTGATGATTGTTCTGAAAAAAAATGTAGGCGTAAACTTCGATGTTAACATGCATTATCCACTTCCAGGAGATTAGCTGTGTTTTTTATCAAAATATACCCATCTTATGTCAGTTGTACTGACAACCTTAGTAATGAGATAGGTACAATATTTAAGAAAACATATTTGAATTCTTCATGCGGTTAATTTTCTTTTATTTTAATTGAATTGAACTAAAAATAACTGTAGATAATTTTAAGAAAATTTTTTTCTATTAAACTCATAAGGATTTCAAATTTATTTTCAAAAATTGTATAGTATAACTAGATAAACAAAAAACCCCAAAAACGTAGTCAATACGACAAGTAAAAGATTGATAGGTACTTTTGGACAAAAAAAAACAACAACATTTTAAAGAGGATTTCAGAGCATTATTTTTTTTCTCTCACGTTTGCATTCAGCGGGACCAGCCTTCTGTTGATTTAACTATTTAGTAATAGAGTGATTGACCTTCTATCAGACTTCAGTTATCAACACTATCTGTTTATTTTGTTGTTTTGCACATTGGCTTTTTTCTAGCGAGATATGAGTATTTTTAAATTGTAATATTTTACATACCTACTCATAAACATATAGCTTGCAAAAAGCAAACGAAATAAATTTAAAAGCCAATGTACGAACACAGATAGATTAAATAATGGTCTTAACTGCAGTAAGCAAGGTCAATTTACTCTAACACGGATATGGATACTATTATTGATATGTGACTGGGCGTGCACGAACGCAAATCCTTTTCTTAATACTACAGACTTGGGATTACAATTTCAAAAAAAAAAACGGTTTTCTTTTTGGAAAATTTGGTTTCACTTAAAAATTGGTTTTGGCGGAAAAAACTGTGATTATCCGGAAAAATTGAAAAAGTAATGTAAAGTGAAAACAATACAATAAATAATGATAGTTGATAATCATAATACATTAGAGGTTTCTAATAATACACTCTCCCACATAAATATTTGATAAGTAACGTTATTTTTAGAACAAATATTGAAATATCCGTATTAATAATTATAATACAATGATGGGTATGTATGGTACGTGCTGTATTGGCAAATGTGAAATGATAATGACAGGTTTCTTATCTATTTTTTTCAACTGGGTCTTTTTTTGTACTTTGATTGTTATAACTTATAAGGGTAAATACAATTTTTCCTTACATTCAGTTTTTTTCTAATTTTCCTAAAGTTTCGGTTTTTTTGGGAAATGCATTATTTTAATATTCTCAAATTTATCCATATTTTCCGAAGTTTTGGGAAAATATGGGTTTTTTCCAAATTTTGATCATTACAGTACAGATTACTTAACCCTTTATAGGGTAGAGGGAAATTATTTCCCACCTTAGAAAAAAAAATCCTGTAGCTTGTGATCGTAGGAAAATAATTTCCCACTTATATCAAACGAATGTAAATCATTTTCTGTGTTTATTGTTATATGGGTATTTTTACCCTAGCGCACTCTAGTAATGAGTTATTGAAATAAAACGTTCCAGGTGGCAAATAATTTCCCACTGGCCACTCACGGTATCTGATTGTTCAGAGAGTTATTTATAATTTTGTTTGAATTGAAATGTATTGTTGATAAAATCGTTTAATTTATCTGTAATCAGTATGATTAAATAGCTTAATTTTTGTTCTTTATTTTAGTGTGATAATGAAATATCATATCATACTTCAAGTACTATTATTATTAATTTTTCGTGACACATTTTATTATCAATTTTTTTTTTACTCAAACTAAAACGACTACAACAGAAGATTGATTGCTGTTAGGAACTCAAAGTATGTATCAATTTAACAAATAAGTCTTAAAGAATCAATACATGTATACACTAAGTGTATTGCATACACCACAAACTTAATATTTTCACTTTATTGTGAATTTTTAATGAATAATCAATTTAATTTTTACATTAAACACGGTCGGTACAGAATAACCTTAAGAGGACGTTGTACTGAAATTAGTTGTCCCCGTCTTACTACTGCGAAACCTACCAAATTTACGCTTAGCAGATCACTTGTAGCTTGGTCCTTATAGTTTAAAAATTAGAGTGAACAGGCCTATTATCAACCTCGATGGTAAGAACATTATCTGTGTTTGCATGTGGGATTTTTATGATAATTCAATTTTTAGGGAGTTATAAGCATTTTCAATGCTAAACTTGTCAAAAATTCGAACCATCTTAATAAACCCACAGCATAAAATGTTGTTATCATCAAGTTTCAACGGTTCGCCGTAAATTTTAAACTAACCATGCTAAACGTGATCTGCCGTGCTTAAATTTGGTACGTTACGCACTTGTAAGATGGTGTCAACAAATGCCAGTGTTACGACTTACGTATTCTTGAAAAAAAATGTACATTGGTATTTACCCGTGTTCGGAGCTACGGTAACAGCTCCGCAGTAATAACCGTTTCCCTCAAAACCTGGTCTACACTGACAGCTATAGGTCCCCACTTCGTTAACGCACATGGCGTTCGGATCACATCGATCGATCCTGTCTTGACACTCGTTGATATCCACACACCCGGACTCGGCCCCGTACAACGAATGGAATCTGTGCGATATAATATTATAAATATAAGCGTGAAGATTAAAAATAGCCAGTATTATTTTGTGTCAGAGTCTGCTGCAGAGTTGAAAAAATACGATTTAAGAAATCACAGTTTTTAAAAACAGTGTTAGTACCCATATATGGTCTTACACTACATAATTTGTTTCGAATAAGTCGGATTATTATAATTCATGGTACAATAGAGTATAATTAATTGTAACAGATAACATAATTATATTCTGCGGCTGCTGCGTTATTTGCACCTACATAATAATAACATAACACAATATATTTCATTATTTTTAAAACGAGTTTCGGTGCATCGTCGTTACAAATTTAGTTGGCAATAATAAATAGATATGAATCAGTAAATATTGTAATGTACATACCCTAGATTGCATTCGCATCTGAAAGTACTACCTTCCCTGACGCACGTGCTGTTCGCAACACATTTCACGTGTCCGTCGCTGCAAGGGTCCTGCGTGTCTTCTGTGTATCCGTATTGGTATTTTGTGTATGCCACGTAGAACAAAAAATAAAAAAAATGTTATTCATTGGTGCCTTTTGTCGTGACGTTACCCTCCCCCCTATAACTATTATAACAGTGGCTTAAAAGGCATCTATATACAAAGAAACTTTGGTCGAAAAGTGCAATGGCCGGCCCGAAACTCTATCCCCTAGAGCGAAGGCGCCGAAAGTTGGTTTTGCCTATGATTAATAGTTGGAGAATTTTTTTGTTAGTACACTTTCATCATATTGGCATTTTCAAAAGATATCTGCTCTTGGCAGGAGAAAGGTGGGTAAGCTAACACTTTATTAAAGCTATTCTTGTTTTTGTGGTGTATGATAAAAAAACTTCAACTAAATATTTGTTTTTTTAGTTTATTATTTTACCTTATTTCTAAACATATTTTTGCTAATTATGTAACCATACAAATACTGCCATTCCACAAGTTATTTGAAGTTGAAAACTTCAGTATTTACTAAGTATTTCTACACTTACCGAACGGCAGAAATATGTTGTTTGTGCTGACCAGTCTTAAAATTTTTACTTTTTCTTCGTAATAGGCGAATGCTTTGGAGTTCTGCAACATGAATGACGTAAAACTTTTGGCGGCCTTGTTACATGGCTGAGAGAATTCAAATTTTTGGGCCACGGTCACTTGCTGTTCGAAATCCGACCCTTCTTGTTTGTATCTGTACGTGTAATACGAGTGCATTCGACCTATTCAAATTTTAATACGAGAACATTAAAATATAAATATAAGATCATAAATATTCAAACAGTGGATAGCTCAATTATATAAGATCTGGTATTTCGATGCATTCTGCAATTTTTTTCAGTCAACTATCCGATTATCGTCTTACAAATCCATTTGATGAATTCAAGTCGGCGGATTAAAATAAAACAATTTTATTTTTTCATTATTTTTTAAGTATTTTTTTATTATAATATATGTGTACATTTTTATTTGCATATTTATATATATAGTTTTATTTGTTACCCAGTTGATTTAAATAATACATTTTCTTCAAAATTCCCTACTATAAAATATAATAACTCGTAAAACATCATATTATTATACTCCCCTACCTACATTATACACATCGCAGTTTGTCACACATGATATCGATCGATTATGCGATCGCTGCAAATCACGAGGCATACGTAATTCTACAAATCTATATACAGAGCACCACAGACTATATAATAGGTACAATATTAAAATAATATTATCTCACTCACCGTTCGCAATCGTATACTGCTGATGGTTGTCGTTGGGCAATGTGAATCTGGTATGCGGTAACGGGACTTGAGGCGTTGTTCCCTGTACGGTGGCGTCCATTATCAACTGATCGAAAGAATTGAGCCCGAAAAACCGCTGATGAATGGTTATCCTGTGTTCGGTTCCCGGAAAAGTCACTTCGGAAGTGTAGTTCACTACTCCTCCTGTACATTGACGTATGCACAAATGCGTGATGAATAATGGTAATTTATTACGTGACATAATATTAGATATTTTATGTAATGATAATACAATGCGTATTATTCATAATTTCTTGTAAGGCACTCAAAATTAGTGTTTGAAACATCACTCGTAAACTGAACTTAATAATTAATATGCAAACAAACGGCATTTTTGAACTTCAATAGGTCTTAGCACGGGTCCATACTATACAAGGAGAAAACTCTTCGGGATTAGTGGTTTAGCTATAGAATTACTGGACCGTCTGGACCACAGTGATTTCAATAATTATATAATATATAAAATAAATAATATTATGTAACTGCAAAATTAAAATATCTTAGACTCATAAATGAACCAGTTCGCAGTAGTGCTAAAGTAACAAAATATTTAAATATGTGACTAAAAAATCCATAGTAGCTTACCATTTGAAAATAAATATTAATGATTATAGCTATTTAATTTAGCTGTTTATATTTACTTTGTATAAACAAATTTGACTCTTTATTATCATTTATAACATTGCCAAATTGGCTAAAGAACATCTATTGTCTAGCCCTCTAGCCAATAATCATATTTATTAGGCATTCCTAAAAAATAACTGGTAAATAATATCAATTTCCCACCTAAAACCGTTAATTTCATTAGTCATTCTTGACATGTGCCAACAATTGTTAAAATCGTTGCTGGTAGGTACCTATCTGACATAATATTGTATTATAATATCTATTAAAATCATGTGCGTATTTTACACATAATATTATGGTTCAAATGGTAAACAAATATTATTAACCAATAAAAACAATGCTTCTGATTCGGTTTGATTTTCATTAAGTTTTTAATCTTTATATTGAAAAGAAATCTTCAAAGTTACAAAATATATTACACCGTACCTACCTAGTATTAAGTACAGCATAATTTGTCGAAATCCACTTTTTTTTATCTTATCCCGTATCCAAATAATAATGTAAGTAAATATCATGATAAGTGATAACATATAGTATGCACCGACCTGTCAACTGGTATCCGTTGTACGCGTTTTCCGAGTGTAAAGAGAAAAGCCAAGCGACTACCGACGGGAACACGGTCAGGTATTGCAACTCGAAACCCAGGTTGCTGGGCACATCTGAGATAGCCATGTACACTCGACCGTCCATCGTCGCCACGTAAGCCTGCAAGTCCGACTCGGGCATGGCGATCCCGTTGACGTCTATGCTGACTTTTCCACTGACGCGGACTGGTACGTCTGGACGAGTTACAAAAAAATAACATTATGTTATAGATAATAATATTTTTATAAAATAATTATTGTATTGCGGGTAAGTGTTACAAATTATTATTTACATAGTAATATAGGCGGGTATAGGTAATCTAAAATATTATGACTTTTGGTTGAGCCAGTTCTCTGGCACAGACAACGTATGTATAGATTCCCGAGGTGGTTCGTCGGAGCATATGAAATCGAAATAAGTTTTTATAGGTATTTTATGAATTCTATAATAATTATTCAAGTAGGTGATAAGTGAAACAAAAAACGTTATAATTGTACACATATAATATTTTGGATTATTTTACGAAAGTTGAAATTCGTTCATGGACATATTTTAATGTTTTGGAAATGTATATATATATATACGGCTATTTCATCTATATGATAAACATTAGATAACTTCATAGTATATTATATCTAAATTATCTAGGTATAATAGTAGTTTGTTATAAACCAAGTGTCGACTTACTTTCTTTGATACAAGTCACTCCATTACCGAAGTACCCCTGCTTGCATATGCAACACATGTCCCCTTGTTCGTAATCCACGCAAGACGCTTGGTTATGACATAAAGCTCCGGCTACTGCGCAAGTTAAACCTTCGTCTGAAACATAGTGATACAATAATAATCAACAGATAGCAACGCCGTCAGTGGACGAGAGTCAGTTATACATGGTTTAGTCCATGCCGGTTGGTATTGTCAGCTCTAAAAAAATACCTATTTCCAAACACTCCCGAAACATTTTTACATTTTCACATTTTCCAAGGTTGGCGAGCATTACTATTTTTATATTACGTTATAAATATTATAATATTGTGTAATAAATATTATAATATTATATAATATCACATTGGAAAGAAATTTTCAATTTTTTCCTTTAAACCGTCCGATTGAAACAACAACATTTTAATATGTTGACAAGACATAAAATAAAATGGGGAAATAATTTATGAATTTCCGTAGTGTATCCAAGTGTAGTTTAGTAGTTTTACCAAAACGATACGTATAGCTACATAAAAAGTCAATAAGATACCTGGTCGGACGCTCCCGGGAAATTCGGGTGGTTCCACGTTTTCACTCGATCCGATGTTGCCCACGCGATATAGCCAAACACCCGGCGCGTCTGTATTACTCCATCTATGCATAAACAAGATCAATCAATATAACCTTATACAATATTGTTATATGTGATTTATATATTATGTACCTATACGTATAAGTAAATATGATTATAGGTATATCTACAAATGAGTGAATAATAATTATTTTGAAAAGAAAATTGATGAAAACCCTAGCGGATGGTGGTTTATATTATAGTTATATGATATTATTCCTAATACCTCTATTATGGATGCAGGGACTCAGCTACGCCAGTTGCGGGAGTTAAATGCATCAAACACAAAGTGCATCTCTATTCAAACGAATGCACATCATCGGAATACTAATTTTAATTTAAGAAGGGTTTCAATTTTTTTAAATAAATAGTAACATTCAAACAGGTAAGTAATTCGCATGAGAAAATAACTATTTACTACACACTTTCTCTCTTAGCCCTTAGGCCTTAGCTACTGCCTATAATCTATATAGATGTCTCAAATATTTTTTGTAATTTACATTCTGCTTTTTATCATAAAAATTCTTTAGGTTATACCCAATTGAAATTGACAATAAATAAAACATGTACAATCTGACACTGATGCCTATTTGATTTTTACCTAGTATACGAGTTGGTTCTAAAACATATATATACCCATAATATACTTCTATAATAATGGTAAAATATCAACGTAAGACGTAACCTTTAACATAAACTGAAATATAAACTCAAAATACCTATAATAAAGCAGAAGTGAACTTTGTGAACCATAGATATTTATTTATCAAGTGTTGACTATTGTTAGTTTTAGACGTTTTCACGTTGGCTGCATAAATAAACTTCTTGTATAATATTTAATTTAATTTTAAACACGAGCGTCAATCGTATTGTATATTTGTATTGTAGCTAGGTACGGTTATAGACTATACTACAATTAAGTATACGTAACTAATGCGATATATTGTGATGAAATAATGATAACATTCTTTTAATTTATGATTTAATATTTTTAATAAGTTTTGGCTTCGTATTTATTAGTTACCTAACGCGATTTCAGTTTTCAATAAATATTAATTTTTTATTGAAGTCAAACACTCCGCTAAATATTTAGAATCGTTAACGTTACGATAGCAGAAAAAAATGTTACAGTATAGTCAAACGTTGTTAAGTAAGTTAATATAGACAGTTGGAGAGAATCTATAAGTCGATTACTCACTATGCAAGGAATAATAGCAATAATTTTAAGACGGTAGATACTATTTACTGAAAACCAAAGGTGGGTTTTGGTAGTTTGATTCAGTCTTGGAGACTGGAATTCGTTAAGTTAAGTCAACGTTAAGATTTTAAGAATACGTCCAGTTAAGTTAAGAGGACGATACACCCGCATGTGTTGTCTCCGTCTTACAAACATACAGCATAGCAAAAACTGTGTTGCACGAAATAGAACCACTCAAGCCAGTGGCGTAGACAAGGGGGGGACGTGGGGGTCGGATCCCCCCATTAGCTTTATTTTTTGTGTTGCTTACATTATGTAGTATGCACTATAATGTAATATTTTGTCATATTATGATCTCTCGAGCTATTGAATTTTGACAGTTTTGTCAATATACTGAATACCAATATAATTTTCGTTTATTTATAGCAAAGTAAATAGTAATATTTATATGGTCGAAATGGTCGTCGGTCGATGACTGACGACTCTGATTATACTTTATTATAGCTTATCTAATTATTTATAGAGACAACACTATATTATAGTATATATATTATATAATATGTATAATGTATAATAATATTATACATATATGTAGGCTCGACTAAATGGGCTATATTTTCACAGTTCCACTGTGTGTCTGTGTTTAAAATGTTATCGTTATTAAGTTATGAGAAATCATTATCGCTAAGGCATCTATGGGTTTAGTTCACTGCGCATACATACAACTAATTTATCTGAAATCTTTAAAAAGAAACACATCTTCCATATTGTGTTTAATGTGAATTTTGAATCAATTCAATTTATATTCATTGTTCCTTATTGTTAAATATTTTACTATAGGTACCTTAGAAAAAAGTTTTGAGAGGGTGAGGGATTTTCCAATTTTCACCTCCAATTTAGCTGTCGTTTTTGCTGTAGTCCAAGCTAAGCAACCAAATTTATTTTTTCGGTATCACAAATACAAGAGTAGTTATAAAAGTTTGAAATAATGAATTTTTAGACAGTAAGAATTTTTTCTTGTATTTATGATATCGAAAAAATAAAAACAATGGAGCACAGTAAATGTTCTCTTGTTTATGGTGTGAAAAATTGGTTGCTTGCTTGGACTACAGCACGAGTGGTTCTATTTACGTTATATTGTATGTTTGTAAGACGGAGACAACACATGCGGGTGTGGCGTCATTTTAAAAGTTAACAATAAAAAAGTTGGAATTAAAAAATGAGTTATTACAAGTTGGTTTATTAATTTGTATTAAACTTCCCTTGGGTTATACCATTTTAAAAATATTCCTCCCCAGATTATCAACTTTCTTTTAACATTTACTAAAATATTATTACAATGCATAAGTACCTACATTTGAGTATATATAGCACTGAAATACACTATACAGTATATTATACTGAAATATTAGACTTATTTCGGAAACCATTGTAAATAATAATAGGTAGTCATTTCAATTTTATTTTTATTGGAATACAAACATGTAAAATTGATATTTTTAGATTGTGTTTGTAGTACCTAGCTCTACTTTTTATACTTTTTATAACATATATATATAATATCACAACAATTGTCCTCAACTGTAAGATATATAACAATTTTAGTTTTTACATTTATAATTATTGATATTATACATTTACACACATAGGTAGTTGTTTATATAGTATAATATTATAATATACCTAGGTAGGCACGCGTGATATTACATGAGTATGTAGAACTCATGCGGTTCACTGGGTTCTACGAAAGATGCATTTGGAAATACAAAAATGAGTTTAATGAGTAAAGTCGTTAGAGTAACGACTAACAATCTTACTATTTATACATAATAATGACGTATTGTTTAAAACGTATACCTAATGATGCCACAGGTAATATTATTGTATTAGGTATGTAGGCACCTAGAACTATTATGAAAGGTATCTACTTAAAATAATATACATATTGTATTAAAAATGAAGTGAGTTGGCAAGGTAGGAAGGACTAGTCATTAAGACGAATATGTTTTTATTTAGAGTTTACAGATGAGCGTCGTGAAGTGGTGAGGGGCCATTCCAAATTTTCAGTCCTGCACCACACTATTTCAACTATTATCTGAATTTTAAGCGCTCAATAATTATTATTTAAAGAATACTACCTATTCGTTAATCGTTTGACATTCGATACATACGTAAAATTAACAATAATAAACTTGTATGAGCATTTCAATTTTTCAGAAAACTATTCTTCTTCAGGTTGTAACATTAAAAACGTGGTCTTCTTAAAATAATATTGAAAATCAGCGAACCGTACATTTTTGTCTCGTTTTACCCAAAAAGTATTGCATAATATCGTTGTAAATCGTAAATGTATAATACAATAGGATAAAAATATGAAATAAAAGCACATAGGTAGGATTATAGAACATAATATTATTATAAAAGTGCAATTTCTTCAATTTTAATTAACTCATTTTTTATGAGAGTACAATCAGTTTAAGTTATAATGTGCATAATTTTAGTTGATTACCCATAGTTAATATTAATTGCTATTTATATTGGATTTCGATTTATATAGTAAGTGCAGTGGGTAGCATATAATCATGTGGCTTATTATTATAGATATAGGTAGGTATACTTGCAGGTAATAAATTATAGACTCATATTAACATTATACTTTTATATAGATAGGTACCGAATACCCATTTTTACTATATTTCATATTATTAGAAGATTATTTATTCATATTGGAGGAAATAACTATGTATTTACATGTTTTTATGCATCTTTGGCACTTAAATCTATATTTATATAGTCATTAATCTGCAACTTCTTGGCCCGCGCACGAATACAGGCAAAACTATACGCTGACACCTATAATATGCGTTATTACTTATTAGGTACATCGAAGGACTTACCTGTCCAAGTTGTGTATTTGATCGCTGCCCGATCCGCGGAGCATGTGTATGCGCCCGTCGGCGGCGCTGAACCCGGCCTGGGCCTTGGCGTCCGGCAGACCAGTCTCGTCGGCCAGCCCGCCGAACGACTGCACCCACTGGACGGGCGACGGGTACGCGAATTGCACGAACGTCTCGTGGCCGTCCGTGGCCACGGCCACCTGGAACGTGTTGGTCCGGTCGGCGTTCTTCTTGTAATACCCCACCCGGTGCCACGTGGCCACGAACACTGACGAGGCGGCGAACCGGCCCTGGTACCGCGGGTAAAACCTGGACACCAGGCTGTCGGCGTGGGCCAGCGTCCGCGGCTCCCGGTCCTCCCGGTAGTACACCTGTCCGCTGCCACGCAGGTCCACGTTGGCGTAGAATGCGGCCAGCGCCGGGTAGTCGAGCGGGAACGGCACGTTGAAGAACGTCGGCATCTCGTTGTTGAACGACACCAGGCCATTGCTGTTCACCTGTGCGCCCGGAGACGTTACACGATTAGGTCGGTATAGATTTGTAGGTATGAGTAAAAATCATGCAATACAATATCATTAACAGTAGCGAGTACAAGAACTGAATCGAAGTGACTCCGTTCCGGGAACCAAAAACCCTTGCGATATTGGGAACCGGAATAGAAATCAAAAACATAGTTTCAAATACCCGAAACCGAAACAGTGGAATCCATATTTTTAAATAAATAAAAATCCGGTTTTGCAATGATTATTAACTGCTACCTCCGTTGCCTGCACTCAATTTACAGTCTTCAAGAAGTACTTAAGTGCTTCGATGAACTATTATTACTTTTATTTAAAACTTTAAAATTCAGAACCGGAACCAGAACCCTAAAATTGAATTAGCGAATTGTATGCAAACTATGAAACCTAATTTACAAAATTAGGTTATTTATAAATTATAACAGCCTTAATTACTATAACAAACATCAAAAACTGGTATTATTTTAAAATAACATTTTTAAAAATGTATTCTATGGGTACAGAACTAATCTATAAATAGGTAAGACACATCAATTTAATAGTTTATCACTTTCCACTGGCCACAACTGTGTTTGATAAAAAATTAAGATCCTAATAATTATTGCTCTTCTTAAGTGGGACCTTCTATTATTGTAGATTAATATGATTTTACAGGCCCAGTGTCCGCCTCGGTCCGTTTGACGTTCACCCATACTTTTTTTGTGGGCGGAGGGCCCTGCGATATTACTAAAAAATATAAACTGTATCGTAATTCGAGATTTAAAATATTCAGGACAATTTAATCCATATTATCCAGCACTATATTATTCATAAATTATAATTAATACTCATACCAACGTCCTATTGACTAAAGTCTATAAATGGCTAGTAGGTAGGTACTTGCAATAATGCAATCAATGTCATTAAATAGTACTACACGTGTACAATCAACTGAACAGTCTAGTCTATATTATTTGATTTAATAATATTATTGCAGAATAAACAGAATCTGATGAGTGCGAAGACCGTGTTTTGCGAATGTTGATAATCCTTTTTAGTTTTCGTTTGGTTTTATTTATTTTAATTTTCTAAAAAGATTGAATTTTTGTTTATCGTTTATTTTTATTAATTAACAGTACAAAAAAAGTTAATAGAATACCGGATGAACGAAGTACTCAACTCAGTAAGTGTTTTTCTCAAATATGTACTTACATTAAAAATAAGAGTTATTAATAATTTATGTTTACTGGACTACCTACTGGAGTAATCACAGACCCTGATTTAGACGAGTACCTACCTCGGTGACTATAGTCACCTGGATTCCATTTATGATAGGCCTTATTTTGATTCATTATATTTTTAAATAGACAAATGTAATTTTGTACATTTGTATTGATTAAAATAATAATAATAAAAAAAACCTATAAGTGATCATTTATTGGGGTTCAAACGTATCGGTATTTGTGGTATGCCACTGGTATTACCATTGATCGTAATATTATATACCACAAAAGTATTTATTATTTGTATTATTTGGATTTAATTTGATTTTCCTAAAACCTAAAGAGAATGGAAAATGAAAGTCCCCGGCCCCAAAATCTGGAAATGAGGCCCTGAGTAATAATTATATCAAGTGAATCATACAAACTAGTATCAAATTAATTCATATCAAATAAGTATTTAATAATATGTTCCTATACAATATTAAATATTTATACTACATTAACTATATCATATATATTATACCTAATAATAGTTCAATCAATATTTTGACGCCCCCAGCATAATATGTCACCACGTACTCTCTTTAAATAAGAGTAATAAGACACATAATATAAATGTGAAATAGTGTACGTGAAATGTCCTACGTACAAAATAAGTGATTGATATAAATTATTGTGATATTGATGAACTACGTAGGTACCATTGATATTTGGTTATAATTTTTTTTTTTTGGTTCATAAGTTTTTATTCGAACTGTTACATAAAAAAAGAACAATAAGAACAATTGATGGCAAATTGGCAAATAATATAAGATATAATAAATACAAATAAAAAGGCAGATTAGACAGACTGCATAAGCCTCTCAGCGGAGGTACTATGACCGAATATAATTTATAAATACTATTCAATACAATCAATGATAAGTAGAACCTACGTAACGTATATACATTTACAACATATTATAAATATTACATTTATCATATTTGATATTATTACGTATAGATGAAAAATGTTTAGCAAATATAATAAATGATTATTGATTTCAAGTTTAAGATTTCACTGCAACATAGGTAGGAACATAAAAATGTACTCAGATTAACTCCCAAAAACGTAATCTTTCATGTCTGACTGTTTGACCTTTTCTTTGGTTTATTAAAAGGACGTCATATCCGTAGCATGTGTTGTCTCCGTCTTGCTAACGCATAATACCTAGATAGGTACCTATATCAAAATGTACGCCCAGTAGTTCCAATTTTGTGTTGTTAGTTTAAATATTAAAGTGAATTTACCTATTATTAAACTAAAATGTAAGAATATTATGTGTTCTCAAGTTGGTTTTTTACGATATTTTAATTTGTAATTTAGTTATGACTTAATGAGTAATGAGTACCTACAAAAAATATCAATATTTGAAAATGCGCATAATTCGGGTACGACGTCCTCTAAAGTATTGGAGGATACAACTAAACAAGTTTGCTGTAACAATTCAATTCCACATAATTTATGCAATTATGCTTCTAAAAACTTATTACCTATCTATAAACATTTCTCTATTATTCAGTTGTACCAAATCAAAGTATTTTGTGAGTACACGTGTCTTAAAGTTCACCAAAGCCTTAAACATTACTGAACGGATACAATTTAATATTATACCTACCAATAATAATGATTAATTTAAAAATTTAAATAATTTTTATGTTTTGTTATTATCATTTATGACTTATGTAGATAATAACATTTTTATGTACCTACCTTGAGCATTAAATATGAGAAAATAGAGTTATTTAAAATTAAAACAAAAACCTCCTTGGTTAAAAGTATAAATTAAAAATGTGACCGTTTTAATTTATATTATAGATCACAGTTACTGTTACTGGTATTTTTTAACCATGCAAAATGTGATTTTGTACATCTAAGTATTGATATGGTTTTTTATGCAATAGAATATTAATGTTTAATTTATTTTAATTTGAGTCATCACTTGTTGAATGGCTATGGACTTTAATCATTTCAATCTTACTAAAACATAAGCTGACATTCAATTTTGTTCTTGATAATTACGGAGTTCAACACTGCTCTGAAGTCATCATAAGAATAAAAACAATTACCTCAAAAGTAGCTAATATGTGTAATGATTGTGTATGTTTTACTGATTATCATTGGCTCTGAGACAATAAATATAACAACTTCAATATTTTTTTAACTTACGAAAATTGTGTCGTAAGTCTCATTATAGAACTTCACTGGCACACTTATTGGAATTCCCGGGCTAGCAACCTCATATCCCACTCGTAACTGAGTATCACCGGCTGTTGGTCCATAAGGGTAAACTAATTGTGTAGAACTATTTATCCCAAAGATCAAAATTAAAAGAAAAAACCGTAACAAGTCACTGAACCGATCCATCGTTTTTGTTAAACTGAAAGTGACTGATGGCCGTTACACAATTCATACCTAATATGGCAGTAATAGGTTATCTATAACATTTTACATATTATTTTAGACTTGAGTTCAAAAGTCCAATCAGATAAATTTCATGTATTCACAGAAAAGAAAGAACAATCAGTAGCATTAAAATAGTATTATTATGTTAATATGTACGTATAAAAAAAATTCAAAGGTCAATGATGATAAAAATGTTGATTTTTATAATTTATGAATCAGTACCACTATCCCATTGATTCGTTAATTTTCTGTAAGAGAAGTTTAACTTCCGGCGATTCATCTGAGATAAAGTTCATTGAAAACTCGTTGTATAGGCTCATAAATGATTCCAATTCTTCTACAGCTCTCAGATCTAAACAATTAACAATAATTTATTAAATCAAAAAAACTATATGATGTCATCACTTCCTAAATATTGATTAGGTTATTAACATCATCTATTACAATGTTCATCGTACTGATTCCACTAAAAGCACTTATGACTTAAATTTATTACAAAAGAAAATTTTATATTGTATAATATACATACAAGATGATTTACTAAGTACTTTCACTATTGGGAATTACTATGTAACAAAAAGCGAAATATTAAGTAAAGGTATTAAATACTAATCATTTTGTGTATACATATTATACTTAAAAATTATTTGGTACAGTATAATAATAATACCATTATTGTTATAAATATATAAAATCAAACTTGGAACAATAATTTAAATTAACTTTTAAAAATATGTTGGTTATTTATACACACTAAACTGTACATTTATAGAATTTGAAAGACGATAAAAAAATTGTATTGTTAAACTGCAATACAAATAATTCGTTAACACAAAGAATTGTTTTGTAATTTATACAACAAATGTTTACAATGTTTAACTAAAAATAATCTTAGTTTACATTTTTATCAGCTAACATTTTGATTGTAAATAAATAAATTAAATATCTTAATTATTTTCTATTATTTTAAATAAAAATGATGCATTGGACAATATATGACTTAATTATAATATTATATAAGTAGTGATTAATTTAAAATTTATAAAATATACAAAACTATATCTTACCTGTTAAATTTGTTATCACCAATATATATACTTCTAACGATAATTTTCTCAAACTAACATTTTTAGGCACGCCTGAAAGTAAATATTTGAATGGATAAAACAATCAAAATTAATAATTATGATTTATACTAAATTTAATTTATCATTAATTAATGTTTAAGCTTACCAAAAGAAAAGTGTAAATTTCTTTTTACATGGCTAAGTATGTATTTAAGCTGTTGCCTGTGACTAGCATACAGCTGAGCAAAAGCCAATCTTTCTATTACTTTCAAGAGCGTGTTCATAATGGCTAATTGCAATGGTCTAGTATTATTTTTTAAATGATCAGCACATTGAGCAGCAACTGTTTCTCCAAATTCAACTACGTAAAAATGAGTCAATGACTATTTAGTTACTACTTCAATCTATGATAATTATAATATATTTTTTTAGATTTATTTGGTACCTTGAGTTGCCAATGTTTGAGGCCATGCTTTTCCAACCAATGAGAATAAAGATTCTTTTAATTTTAAATGTTGTGCTTGATCATCGACATCTGAATCTTCAGTACTCTATGAATACAAAATGTATATTATAAATCATTATTCTTATCATGGCAGACGACGGTGAAAAAAAATCATACTTTTTGTATTATGTGCATGACTAATTGGTAAGTTTGTGCAAATCGATCAATTTTTAATTTTTCTAATAGCTCGCCAAGAGTTTTTAAAGCCACCATTCTATAGTTGACATTTTCTTTTTTACATTCATTGAAAACCAATTCCACAATTTCTTCATTTTTACGTGTTTCTGCTAAATCACTGAAAATATACCAATAAAAAAAAAAAAAAATGGTTAGTAAAATGTTGTAAATATGGTTAATACTTTTATCCAAATTTTACCTTGAACTTAAGTTTAATTGCAATAAGGCTTCTAGTAAGAATTCTTTACCATCCCACGTTCGGCCAGTCAAACCAGTTTTAATTGTTTCTATAAACTTATTACGGTGTTCTTCATTTAATTGTCGACCAAGTTTATTGGCTGCATCACCAATTGATCTAGCTGCCTACAACATAATATCATAATAATTATGTATAGAATATAAATAGTTAAAATTATTTTTTAATAATCTCACTTGTGCTTTCATTGACCACGATGGTGACTTGATTGCAATACCCAAAAATTCATAAACAGAATCTAAATAACGCAATAGCACACCTTCAGTATTGTGCACGTTGTCTTCCCAAAGTTCTTTCCATATATCATGGCTTGAAGAATTTAAAACTACTCCATTATCTTAAAGTTAAAAAAATTGTGTTAACAAATGATGCTTGAGAATTATGTTCATATAAATTACTTGTTTCTATTTTGTGGATAGCAAAAAATACTATTGGTATAATATTGGCCAAGTATAAATCTGGTTTCTCACATTGACTTATACCTTTTAATGCATAGCCAACAGTTTGTCTGATACTTTCATCTATAAATTATTTGTTAAACACATTTTCATAAGTAATTATTAACTACTTGGCATATTTACCTTCATTTTCAATGTACACATCTTTCAATGATTGAATTAACTTGTTTACAGTAGTTTCTTTTGCCACTGTAGTGATTATAGCTATAGTAGAAGCATAGCTTTTTCTAATTGTAGTGTTGCGATCAGTAATACCTTTCATTAAGGATTTTAAAATTTTTTCTAAAAAAAAAAACATAGGTATAGGCAAATATACAATATTTATGTTTAATATATTATATGCAGTGATGCTCTTTACCTAAAAATTTTGAGTTGACTTGTAGTTGCTTTTGGGTGATCAGCAAACTAATAAAATGTGATGTAGCAACTTTAGTAGGTAGTCCAATATTAGTGGTGAGAAGATCTTGTAAGAGTGGTATTAAATCTTGCAATACTGTCTCATCAATATAAAGTAAGCTCTGAAAGTTAAAATAAAGTAACATAAGATTTTTTATTCAAATTCACCGTTAATATATATTTTTAATTACCTTTGATAATACATCACTTGAACTCAGCGTTCTTGCTGAAGCAGCACGTTGAGAGTCTATAAATTCTTGAGCGTTGGGATTAGCTCCAGATATAACACTTAAAATACTCATAGTAGGTGTTTCTACTTTATCTGCACCTCTCAAAAGTGCTATTATTAATTTTGCCAAGTCTCCTTTTAATTTGTCACCACAGTTGACAATTAACTGAGATATCATATCCATACTAAAATTAAATGTACATCATAATATGCAACAATAATGATACAAATATTTAATAAACTGTATTAACCTCACTGTCCGTATGCTCGACTCAGTATGATACAGACCTCTGTCTAAAATTATTGGCAAGAGTAATCGTAGCAGTATGGTATTAGTGGTGCATTCAGTCACACAAAGCTAAACATTAACATCACATTTGTAGAATAAAATAAGGATTAAACAATATACATGAATTAATTTTTTTATACTTTAGATAATGTTTTAGCAGTAGACGTGGCAGCTGTTCTAGTGCCTTCATGAATATCATCCATCACTCTTATGAGTTGTTTCCATGCTTCAATAGTTAAATCCAAACAATTCTATAAATTGCAAATTGATTAAATGCTATTTATATATATTATTGTAATACAATACAATATAAAACTAATAATTTACTGTGAATATTTTATCTCCTGTATATTGCAAAAATGAAGGTATAGCCTGACAAACAGAAATTCGAACCCGCCAATCAGGACAGGTTATGTTTTTTACTAAATCCACATAAATTTCTTTGTGATACTTGTCTACCTAAAACCAAAATGTTAATGTTTTTATGCTTCAAAAATTGTTGTCAGACAGAAAACATAAGTCATAATAAAACAAATAAATTAATGAAATCCTAAAAAATAAAGTAAAAAACTTACCGTGGCACGTGTATCTAATACAAGATAACTCCAAATAGCACTCATTGAAGTTTGTACAATCGGTGTTGGATCATATTGATATCGATAGAGCCTCGGTATTATAAAAGGCAATTGTTCATTAAGTTGATCATCGATTTCTAACTTCGATTTAGATTCCTGACAAGAAAAATAAAAATATAATATAATTAATAAAAGCATGTTTTTTATTGTAAAAATACTACTACACAAACCTTTTTCTTGTTATAGTTTGCTAATTGTATAAATTTATATAGTAATTTAGGTCTATTTAGATCAATTACTAATGAACATAATTCTTTGTATGTAGACAAAATACCTCTGAAAAATGTAGTTAAATATTTATATAATTTAAAAAATAACTAGCATAAAATTAGAATAAAACTCTTTAAATTCGCCTTACCCAGAACTATCTTTGCCACTATTTCCAATTGCCATATATTCTGATAATTGTTTTATAAGCAATTTTAAAATAGGTTCTTTACGATCATCAGCTTCATATTTGTATACATTTATCAAAGCTTTAGAAGCAATATCTCGGATGTAGTCTAGAAAAAAAAACAACGTATGGCACAACATATTAAAAATATAAAATAAAATCAATAAAAAACTGAAGATAAAATTGTTTATTATGATTTTTTCATAATAATAATCATACATACTATTCTTTTCTGCTAGAAGTGCAACATAAGTAGTTTGAATACGAGCAAGTTTTTGGTTTACTGAAGTTAATGTGTTACATTCCTCCAATACATTAAACATCCAAACACAACATGCCTAAATATAAATACAGTATATTAGAAAGAAAACAGTTATTGTACATAAACAATGTACAAACAATCAATATTTGATTTTATTTAGTCATCTGTGATGCATAATTTTGTAAAAATTTAAAAGTCAAGGAATTATTCTTAAAATATCCTAATTGTTAGACAATACAAAAGAACCTCGATTACTCAAACATCTGCGAGTCAAATTTTCAAAAATTTGAAAGAATATCTGGGCCACTATATTTCAAAATGTACATAGAATTTTTTATAACTAAAATTTATGTTTTCTACCCAGACCTATTTGAGTCATCGAGGTTCCCCTGTATTTAAAAATAATTATTATTTTCATTTTAATTACCTGTTTAGAATTTGGATGGTCTTCGGACTGAACTTTGTCTAATATACTATTTAAAAAGTAATCAGCCAATTTCTCACATTCATCGACAGATAAATCTGATTCATTTTTTTTAAACTCATCTTCATTACATGTCCAAAAGTTTCGAGACATTTTTGATCGAGGTCCAAGGATAGCACAAGATATACTATCACCAATTGATAAATGGATCTCTATATCTTTTGTCTGTAATTTAAATAAATGAAAAAAATAATAATTAAAATAGTTACTAATACATAAATGATAAATACATACATATTTAGTGTTCTCTAAATATTCTTTAATAATATCTTTACTTCTTGATGAGGTTTCTCCAACACAAATCAACCCTGTGCATTTTATTGCTTTGTTTCTGATCTGAAATGCATAAAATGTACAAAATCGTTTGATTCTGAAGTCATGTTATATTAAATTTTACCTTTGAAAGTGTTGCGCTATTAAACGAAATACTTAATAGTTTTTTTACTAGAGTTGATTTTTTAGACTCTTCAATGGGTAATGGATTTAGCCTTCCAATTGCACCTAACACATCACAAGTAGCCCCAACTATTAAAGGACTCGTGTCATCAAGTAATGTTACTAATAAAAGATAAATGATAATATTATTATGTATTAAAATTATGTAACTAATTATTATATTCTAATATATAGGAACTATAAAATTAAAATATTAAAAATATTATTCACCAAGTGAAGTAAATGTATCCTCTCCAACTAATGATGGACAGCCTGTATTGTTATAATATTGATACTCTTGAAGTGATGATAGAGCATACAAGGAAGCATATAAATCCAATGATTTACTACGGTTTTTATCCATTAACGATGATATTAATTCTTTAATGTGCTTTTCAGAAATTGATTCGTCCAGAACTGATAAAATTATGCCATAAAGTATTCCACTTATTCGTCGCATATCTTCGTTACTTGATACAAATAATTTCTAAAATTTTTTTATCAATTAGTATTTAGTTTAGTTAAAGAAAATCAATATTTACTTGAATTATATTTAAATCCTTGGTATATTGATTTTTCAATTCATTTGGTAATGCTGCAACACATGCTAATAAATTATTGAGGGGTATTATACTGGGTTTGATTTGTAACAATTGCATCATGAGTTTAAAATATTGATCTATAATGTTTGCATCAGACTGATAAACTTTGGACAAATATTTACAAATATCTGGTGTATGTTCTGATGGATGATATAAAGTGTTGTATGTAACCGGTAGACCAGCACTAAATATCAAGCAATGGTTGAGATATTCAGCTATCTAAATATAAAAGTTTAATGAATCATATAATATTTACTTATTTATTCATAATCATTATCTATAACTTGAAAACCAACATCTAATAGAACAGACGAGTCAAACTGTTGATTACTGTCAACAACAGTCATCACCATATCTGGGAATCGAGGCAATAACAATGCCTTTTCATTTTTACCAACAAGATTACCAGCTTCATCCACACTGTATAAAATTTTCTTCAAATCTGAATCACTTAAATATGTAAGTATTGTTTATTAAAATCATTCATTAAATTTTTTTTTAAATTATAGTATTGTTGTACCCAATAGAAGATGAATGAGACAGAATCAACAATAATCTTGACTTAGCATCATCGGCAGGAAATAGATAAGATAAATAATGCGTCGTAACTTGCTTTAGAAGGCCATCAGACATTTTACAATAATGTGCGATCATGTTTAAAATGTCAGTAAGTTTACTGGAGTCATTATATGCACTGCACATAGAGATTAGACTTGATCGAATCGATCCTTTTAAATCTGGGGAAGTTTCCTGAACAAATAATAACAATTAATATTAAAAATTATTTATTTATTTTAAAAATAACCTGTATACTTTTATCAAGGCATCAAAAAATGAACTCAGCAGAACTAAGTCTTCTTTTACTGATGTAGGTACTTTAGCAATCAGTAAGCCAATTAAAGTGAATGTCATCTGCTTTGCATTTAAATCAAGTTCTGGTGATTTTAGTAATTTTAATAGACCAGAATTTAATAAAATTGGAGTAGCTTGAAGCAGAATTTTAGCCGGTTTTCTATAAAATCAGAAATATAGTATCAATACATAGGTACAGGTTTTAAAAACTATTTCAAGTAGTAATAACCACTATCGAATAAGTTATCACCAAAATATTTGATAGTTGGGCACATTCAAGCTATTTGATAGTATTTCAAATAGTCTAAATTATTTGACTATAACGCCGTGTCCTACGTGAACGCGGGCGACGCGGCGAATTCTATTATGACCATGCTGTTCGTCGCGCGAGCGAGCGAGCGACGAAATACAAGCTGTTTTGTTTTTCGCCGCGTCGCCCGCGTTCACGTAGGACATAGCGTTATAACAGATCATATTTGGTTTAATTGATTATTAATATTTTGTTTAAAAATAACTATTTGGTCATGTATTGTAATTTTTGATGGTGCCAATCACTAACACCAAGTTTATCATATATCATGTACAATTATTTGGCAAGTAAACTTACTGTTGTATGATGATTTGTGTAAATTGCAATGCCAAGTTTTTGAGCCTTTGATTAGTATTTTCGCCATTCCAACAGTCAAAAATAATCTAAAATAAATAGGTATTTATAATATAATTATTAAAAAATCATTGTTATTAATGTGATCACTTCTTAACCTAAGTGGTCAATTAATAACACGTATTAAATTGAATAGTACAAACCTGCAAGCATTGCGGCCAAATTACCGATTCTTCACCTTTGCTTAAACATAAACATGGCAATATCTTTAACCTTATTCTTACACAAGCTGGTTCTTTTTTATTTGCAGCTTTTTGTTTGTTTAAGCTAGTGCCAATAAATAATTCATATAATGGCATCATAGTAGATGATTTGGACCAGTCAATCTCACTAATTATACATACAAATTAAAAATTGAAGAAAAAAACAATGGTAAATGATCACTTAATTTAAACTAACCAAGTAATTTTTCTTAATTCATTTCCACCAGAATTAGCTACCAAATACCGTGTATCAGCAGCCCCGACAACTGAATGAGTTAATACTGACTGTGATTCAAAAATGTTTGCTGATATCAAACCCAAAATACCTAGTTTAACCTATACTCGATATAAATTTTTCAAATATTAAAAATTAAATAAAAAATTAGAGAATATTAAGTATATTACTTGTTCGTGATAATCAGCGTCCATAAATATTAAAGGTATGTTAAGCCGTAGCCTTTTTAAAGATTGAGTATTCAATCCAGGTACAGAAACTTCATCTGATCCACTCCATTTATAAGGCAACAATAGTACATCTAACATTAACTGTAATAATACAGTTTTCAATGTTGGATATTGTTGAATGACTATAATATCTTTACTTGCTACTTTAACATTTGATTTATTAAGAGCTCCAATTATAAGTAATAAAATGCTAGAAAATTAAAATTAAAAATTACATTACACCTAAATTTACATATTATCAAATTATGTTTTAAATTTGTACTACCTTTCTTGGTGAGCAATCGACTTATTAGCTATAGAATTAATAAGAGAAGGGATAAGTTCAACTTTTTTATCATTATCTATACGGCCAAAGCTAGTCTTAACAAACACCACAGTAAAATTCTAAAAAAAAAACCATATAAATTATACAATTCAAAGTATTATATATGCAATATTAAAATACTTGCCAAAACAAAATTGTTTGTAGACGTAGACAAAAGCGTAGCTAATTGATCAACAGGAAGTAATATACTCGGACTTTGTTTTATCACTCTTGTGATGTGAGTTAATAACTCAACAACCTAGAATTATGATAAATATTATAATAATGGCAATGAAACTCATACCTAATACAATTTGTCTAATATGTACTTTGTTTCTGACAGATTCATGAGGAGAAGATAACTTTTGTAATACAGGTACTAAAAAGTTATTAATGCAAGCCGAGAGCTGAGCATCTGTATCGGCCGAACCGAGACGGAAGAACACCCTCTCCAAAAGCACTGTAAATACATAACAATTAAAATACTTGATTATTAAAAACCAGGTGGAAATGTATGAATTAAATAGGTACTAACCCAGATCGTCATTCATGTTTGTCTCAGACATGATGATATTGACTCGAAAATAATATGTACAAGTACAACAGGTAATAACTAATGATCGATTACATAAAGATATTGAATTAATAAATTATAATACATATACAGAACAACTAATTTTATATAAAATACAATATAATATGAAGCCAACAGATAGACCGTAAATGCTTCAACAAACTGTACTCGGTACTCGGTAGTTGAGTTTGTTCTATCTATTTAATAATATTATTATTATTATTAGAATTAATAATCATATTTAATTTTCAAATTTTCATTATCATTGTTTATAAATGTGAAAATGGTAACGAGTTCAACAAAAAAGTATAATTCAAAGAAGAAGAACGTTTCTAACATCCTGATTAACTGAATTGCGCGGCAAATTTAAAATGCCCAGTGGCTAACATAATCTTATCTGATAAGGTGCTTTGACAGAAAAACAGTGAAATATTATTATGATATGTTTAATATATTAATTAAG
Source organism: Myzus persicae (assembly GCF_001856785.1). Classification (NCBI taxonomy): domain Eukaryota; kingdom Metazoa; phylum Arthropoda; class Insecta; order Hemiptera; family Aphididae; genus Myzus; species Myzus persicae. The sequence continues at coordinate 289,790 of NW_019102557.1, read as the reverse complement.
TTTATTATGATTATTATTATGTACAATTAATGTTAAGGATAGACTTAAAAGTTTTAGAGTTATAGAGTTAATATTAAGTATTAACTTTATAAAAACAGATAAATCGTGTTTATTTGCAAATAAACATCTATTTTATTTGTATGAATACCATGATATGATTATTTTATAAATATTTTATATAGGTTTATTACCTAATGAAAATGTAACAGAATATTTTGTATTTATATTAAAAAACGTGGCAATAAAAATGTGCACGGACTTTCTATTCAACTGTCAAAAAATGAATCCAGATTTTTGGTACAAAACCACTCAACTTTTAAGTCAATATAGTTACCACTTACCAGTTGTAAGTACTATATATTGTCACCACACCCTCGCACGACACGAGGACACACGAGTACACGACGTACTTACCCGTGGGCCGTGAATCTGAAGTAATGTGTTTACCACAGTCCATAGACCTATTAACTATAGTCTATAACTTCAGTATGTTCATGGTATTAACATAAGGACAAATTCAGAATTCCCCAAGTATATTAATATTATGTTATGTACATTAATGTTACTTACTGTTGTTAACTTGTAACTTTATAAGTCGATACCGTCATACCGTAGAATGGTGTAAATAGGTTCGTTTTTATAAAACAAAATTCTTCTAGAAAAAAAAAATTATTATTTGTTTTGGAGAATGAAATTAAAAATGTGTGTTGTTATTCAAAAAAGGAAAATTGTTTAAAATAATTACAATTATAAAGATTAAAGATTACAATTTTTTTCAAAAATGTTAATGAATTTATATTATGTGAACAAATATATTTTGTAATACCTATTGGCTATTATGTTAATATTTTGACTACACGAGTGTTTACTTTTATAATAATTACCATCAAGTATTCACCTTATAGTTTATATACACATGAAAACATTGAACAAAAAGGTAAGACGTTAAACAAACATTTATTTAGTAATAATAATAAGTTCCAATATGTTTTGTTTATTTTATTTTTAAGTTTTTGATAAGTGTATCACTTTCATGAAATGTTGTACTCGAAACCATAATGGTTAATTTGTAAATTTTCCTTTTCTTCAATCGCCCGTCCACTTTGAAATCGTTGTGGTGAGTATAGCCAGTATAGGCTCTTTTTCACAAAGTCCGATAAAGAAAACAATCATAGTACCAAAAAAAAGTAGAAAAAGATTTACTGGCCTGCTATAAAATATTAGGTAATGTGATTAAATAATTCACCGGAAGCCTGAAGGACTTACAACTTTTTTGTGCGTCTGGAAATTGGATCTGTTTGATGGGCCTCCGCTGAAATTTATTGAAATAACATTTTGAAAAAAAAATACAAAGTATAAGTATAATGGCTATAATAATAGGTAAAAAATCGTCGTTCTCAACATTTATACCAGAAGTATAGTACTCGAGCTTCCGTTTTCCATGCCTAAAATTATGTATACTGCAAATGCGTGACTGCAGACTATAGTGCATATTATAATATTATATTTATAGTTAAGTAACCACGTACACTGCAGTTGAATCAACACATTTGTCAAAATGTTTATTATACACAATATTATAGTATCTGAAATTGAAAAATTTAAGTCGTTAAATGATTGTTGTTGTTGATAATATTATATTATTATGTTATTTGTTGTTTAGTTAGGTCATCTATTTATATTGTAGGGCGTCCTGTACACAACTATGCACGAGTGTCTCACGAGGATCTCGGAACACCTCAATATGTCTCTCCGTTGATTTTGAAAATTTCAATAATGACCGTCTGTGAGAAACTAAACGAAATTCTGTTCAAATCGTAAATTGCTTATAATTAGGGCTCGGATTTTAAAGCATAATAAATAACAAAAAAAGCACAAAATTGTTTTAAAAAAGCAAAAAATGAAGTATATTTATTTTTTAAAAAAGCAAAAAAAAGCATGACTAAAAATTAACATGAATTAGTTATAATTTTATAAAACTGAATAAAAAAAATTGAAAAATCAATTTAAATTAAAAAAAAAGAATTTACTACCATGTATTTGGCAAGATTTTCAAAAGTGAAACTGACTCTATTGTCTGACATGATGTTTTTATGCATAGAAAACGATCGCTCTACATCCACTGAAGTGATCGGCGCATACTTCATGCAAGAGGTTTCGTTTAAATCAAACCCATGATAATTAATTTCGTCTGATGAAACGCCACACAGTATAAAGTGCTAATGTCCAGTAATTGTTTCCAGCCTTTGTTTTTCAAAGAACACGATTTAGCTTATCAGAAATAGCAGTTGCAATATCTCCATGAGCTTCCACAGTTAGAATAACTGAAAAAAGCAATAAAAGCCAAAATAAATTCGTTTATTTAGAATCAGATTGTCGTGAAACGAATTTATGTATAAAAATTAGATTTCTATCTTAAATATATAAAAAGAAGCATTTCCTTTAAAATCCGATCCCTAATTATAATAATTATGTTTTGAAGTTTCGTTGCTACGAGCGATGTCCAGTTTTGTGGTAGGAATCAAAAAGCGTACCTATACCTATAATATTATTATCATGAATAACATTACATTATTCTTTCGGTATTTCGTAGCGATGGATGCTGAATAATATCACATTTATGGGTAGGTTAGGTTAGGCTATTTAGATAGGCAGGTACTTGAGTACATTTATCGTTTTCAAGAGTTGTATACATAGCACCCTTGTCCCTCGCATGGTTGTCCAAATTTGTTTAGGTAGATATATTGAATAGGTAGTTAGTACTTAGTAAAAAAAAACTCACAACGCATAAAAAAAAGATTTAAATCGAGTAGGCATCAGGTCATAAAAATGTAAAATTAAAAATAATGACAATCCAAAAATTGTGGAATGAACTCGCTGCGGTGCTAACGATTATTGTATATACGAGTATACCTATGTACCATTGTACCAACAATAATACCTCTATTATTATGGTTGTCTAAGAATAACCATTGAACTAAACTATTTGAATTTAAGAATATTATTTTGTATAGTGTGAAGGGTTTATTTGTATAAATCAATTATGAATAGATAGAATATTAGAATGTGTGTTACGAATTAATGTAAAAAGTACAGTTTTTTTTTCTTTGAGAACTATTCCATTCCGTGTTTAGTTTACATTTTTAGATATTTGATTCATATAAGTACCCATAACTGAAAATCCGGTAGTTATATTTGTTTTTGTATGAAATTAGGGTTTTCACTAGAAAAAAAACATCGATTCCCAAACATTGCGTCGGTCTGGGTAGTATGTTCATTTTGTTTATACACCTACGTCTTATTTCATTTTTTTAAATATGCGTTTTATACTATTATATAGTATTATAAGATAAAAAGTATATTTTAGTAGTGGTATTTGATTCAAGATTCGGAAAAAACTTGTACTCGGATAGAGTCCATTTTCCACCTGCAGATCGGCGCAATTGCGTATTTAGGGTTTTGCTGCAGCATCCACATTTTTTTTAATGCCCTCTTTCACAAACCAGTTTTTTCAGTGCCAATTTTTTTCTCTTATAAAAACTTACAACACATGTGATATGGAATTATGGTTATAGCACAGATTATATTAAACTTAATATAATCTGTGGCAATAGTATCATGTAGTACAAAAATCTATAGAGTGCTCAGTACCATTAGTGATAACAAAATATAATCAAAACAAATTTCAAAACATACATTTTTTTCTTATCTCTTTTTGAAATTGTGAACGTATTAAAAGTTAATACCTCTTAAGAAAAACATCGACAAGAGCCGCATAAATGCATAATGTTACTTATATGTCCACATATAATGTATTAAATCATGGTTAAACTCAATGTAGGTAAATATTTTTTAGATAAAGTCCAAATCGTCCAATGATAATTATTTATAATTTAATAAAATGTAATGTATCTAGAATTTTTTTTTGTTTGAGTTACACCAAACAATCAAAATCGATTTTGTCTAAGACTGACTGGCCTTGTGTGAACATTTCTGGGTTTCCTTAATTTGTTGTTTTTCCTCTTCGCTTTTGAAAACTACTGAGAATTTGAAAATCCAAGCATTACTTCACCTATTTATCGTGTATACACACAACAAAAATAAGTGGATTGTAGATATAACACATGGGTATGACAGCATGTTTTATTTTATAATATCTCTAAATCATAATTTAACACAAGAAAAAAATATATATTATAAGGTAACTATATTCTAACACTGAACAATAATAATAATATATTATACACGATAGTACGTCTTACATGACGAAAAGTAAATATATATTATAATATAATTAGTTTAAAAACGCATAATAATAATTTATATTTCAAAACATAAAATGCGCGACTTTTCTTTCGCAAAAATAATGTAAGAGGCACTTACATAATACAGTATACTTATTATTATAGCTATTAACAAACACAATGCACAGTAATAATAATAATAATAATAATAATAATAATAATAATAATAATAATTATAAAAAAGAAATAAAATGGTAAAATGTACATTTAAACGCTTAAAAATTAAGTAAAATGTCTGTTATAATATAATGTGATGTGTTTCTTTTTCTCTCGGTATAAATCAACAATAATAATATATTATTATGGTCCCGTTATCGACATTTGAATTAAATTTTAACCATGAAGAATATAGATATCAGCTCTGTTCTTCATGATTTCAACATTTTTATAACGGTGTTTGTCGTCCGTGATATCGCTTTTGGATTATACCTATACGGCTATATTGCAGAGTGTAATAGATAGTAATAATAAGACAAATCGCTTAGAATATCGAATATGGTATGAATATCGATTATTGCATAATATAATAATATTGTCGTTGTACAATATAAATCATAACATCATAGGAACTTTTTTAATTGGTACGCGAATTAATTTTTAAAAATACAATCGAAAACTATACCCTGTTTTGATTGCACCGGTTTGCTGCAAATGTATAGCGAGACCGCAAACAGTTTCACGTGAACGATAAAATAATAATAATATGATATACAATATGTACGTATTATAACGATAATAACGTATCACTGCGTCAATGTTTTTATTCGTAAGCAAAAATAATTCGCAATAATCACCTTTACGAATTCATATAAAAAAAACCGATACGAGTTTTGTGTTTTCTAGGAGGTCGGAAGAGGGGAGGTGCACGTGGATACGTACCCTGATCAGTCTACTGTTTTGTAACAACGCGGTCTGGTTTGTATTATAATAATATTGTGTACAGTTAAGCTTAAGAACATTCAAAATTAAATAATGATAATAATAAAAAAAAAATTTTACAATAATGTACAATGATACAAATATATAATATTTGAAAGCGTGCGAAACGCGACTCGTCGTACGATCGTATAACACTTAATTATATACAATATTGAATAATTATATTACATAGGTACCTCTATTAATAATTAATATAATTATTATTAACGGTATTATTTATTATGTATTGTTTGGACTCAGACGCGGAAATCGTTTACTGAAGGACGAGCAATAACAACGACAGTAATAATAACAACAAGAACAACAACAATATTAAAAAAACAAAACCAATAATAAACGGCTCCAGAGTCATACTTTGCTCTCGGGGCCGTCAGCAGAGTGTTCGAAAGATTTTCGAATCGCAGACAAATATTTTGAAGTGATGTGTCCGTATATCTTGTTGTACCACTCGCACGTCCTGCCCCTGAAAAATGCGAACAGCCTCGTTATATCATCATAATACTATTTTATTTATGTATGTTTCACGTAAATATACATTGGATCAGTAAACCCAAATTATTATTTGATAAACTGTAATATTGTATTATAGAACGCGATATACTAGTATACATTTTTTTATCATTATCAAATCAGCAAGAATTAATAATTGTTGTGCGTATATAGAAATTATTTTTGGAGTGGGCCGGTTAAAAAGAAATAACCTCTGCCTAACACTAATAAAACAAAATTATTGATTTTAATTAAATAATATTTACGTTATTTTTGTGTAATCATTTTTTTTTTTTTAGGAAAAAACAACACAATATGGTGAGAACAACTAAAATAATTTAAAATTGAAATATTGTGTGATACATACTTTAAATCAGTATGAGAAATATTTTATCTATTTATTTAAAAATATTTATAGATAATATTATAATATTATGTTAAAAACATAAAAATATATAATACTGCGTTGTAGGACATTTGAATATTTTAATACTGACATCAATACTGTTTCATGTATAATGAATAAAATATGCAAATACTTTTGCTTGCTATATGGGTAGAACAATGTCTGATAAGGAAAAAATTTAAAACCGTTGGTTCTAGAGTCTATGAAACGTTTCGTAGTTCACTGATAAAAAATAATAGACATACACAACACAGTTTTTTTTACTTATCATACACTGACAATTCACCAGAATATATTCCGTAATTTCAATATTTGCCTGAATTTTTTTCCTTAAGACACACTATCGACTTAAAGTTTGAGTCTCAAAAAGTATTTTCTAAAATTGAATTATTACAAAAATATAACTTGGATTCGATGTAGACTATATTTTATATGGAGTGTCACTTTATTATTCTATCACGCATCTATATATTTCAAGGTTAGAGTTTGAAATTTTTTTTTTAACACAGTTAAGGAAAGCAGCTGTCGATCGTTGGAATTTAAATGTGTAGTCGAAAATAGATTTATTCGATAGGTTTGACGTGACAGAATCGGTCGCCGTCTGCACAGGTTATTCTTATTTGAGATAGAGTTAGACGAACTGCACTTATCGCAATTTTGAAATGTATACAAATCGACCGCAATGAATTAAAATGATGTTTCTATTTCTCTCTAGAACTCAAATTAGGTAGGTATTTAAAATGTAATACTGTAAGAACTGTTTGGTTACAATAAGCCTCATACCTAACAAATTTGAGTTTATTCTCAGATTCCTTAAATCGAATTTATCGACTTCGAAGGACAATCCTACAATCTGCCGGTATCTCTAGATTATAGCTTCTACTAGAACAAGTCACTTATAAGAATATCCAGAATCGTAAAAACGGTTAAATCAAAGAGTACACTCACTTGGTGTCGACCCGAGACAAATGCAGTACTCTGGACCGGCCCGAACCGCACGGTTCGATCAGGTACCTGGAGGCGAGCACGATGCCACGGACCACGCCGGACACCGGTTGCTTGGCGTCCGGGTGTTCGACGGACGTCTCGACGACCGCGCAACCGCCCCGGTTGAGATCGGTCCGCCACGACCTGGCCACGCAATAGTCCTTGGCCGGATGTGGGGCCATCGCCGCGACCGTGTACTGGTACAGGTCGGCTCGCGCGTCCATCTTGGCCACCACCCTGGCTGACACCAGGTCCGCGTCCCACACGTGCCGCTCCCACAGGATCCGGGCGAGCACCTCGGTGGGTGGCGCCTCCACTTCCGTGCACACCCGCCACAGCCGCAACGGGTGTCCGTCGCCGACCTTCTTGTACGATATGTCGACGTTCTCAAAACTGCCCACGGCCATCCATCCCTTGTTCCTGAAAACACACATATCGCGTATATTATATATGTGATTGAGCCGAAGTTGTTAATTTTCAGATTTACATAATATTATGTTATTATCTGTGAGAGTGATTATAATATCTAACATATATTTATTCATCTATATAGCGCATTAAAAAAATCCAGTGTATGTGACGTTTTTGTGTGTCCGCGTAATTGATCCACAGCAAATCTATCACACTCATGGTCCTAATGTTTAGGGTACAATATAGAGGTAATTCCTTATGCCCGAGGACGACATGCATGCATGGTGCATCTCGAGACCAATTTGTAAAATTTTGCATTTTAGAGGAAGTCTCACACGGGTCTCAATAGGTTGGCTCATTGGATTGCGCAGAAAACGTTATAAAAAAAGTCTGCGATGGAAAATGTGAAAAAGTCGTATAATATAAGTATGTACTTTATGACTATTTACTATGACTGAATTTACCTATCTATCTTTATAGTCTCTAGAAATGTTTTTTTTCTTTTATTAACTATAGTTTTTGGTGATTACAATGTACAATTGAATATTAAACATATAATATACATTTACAAATACAACTTAGACTTCTTGCTTACTTGTCTTTAGCTTCTTTAAGCAACGCTGACGTACACACGTTCAGGTATCCTCTCCAGTCGTGACCCATTTCCGCACCGAGTTCTTCCAGGCTTATTGGTATGCTCTCGTCCATATAGCTGAAGTGACACTGACTCATGACGTCCTCTGACATCTGATTGGGGAACGAAAACCACAGATTTAATAAACAGTTATTAACTGAGCTCTAAATGTATGTGTGTAAGTGCGTGTGTGGGACATCGCCAGAACGAAACGTGTCGGTTACAGATGGATTGATTTTGTATCTAACTATAATACGTATAATTTATAATAAGAACGCTATATTTATTCTTATAGGTTTATAGGTTCGTGTTTGTCAATCACCGTACGAAAATGTACCTACGATCAACAATAGGCCAATAATCAATTTAGCAAGCACCGAATAATTATTACTAGGTTTATGATAGAATAGATTTTGAAGATGCGATATAATATAACATATACACATAGGTGAGATGAGATTTTGTCTAAATTCGGTTACTATATGGTTAGTTTAGGTTTGGTATTTGTGACGAGTCCTCGATCTCCTATAATAAGCCTAAGAAAGAAATCTCGTCATGTCCGTTGCATGCGTATTACTCATAAGTATTGTTGGTCGGTAAAATTGTATAATATAAATGCAGTGGCCGTCGCTGGGTAAAAAACTAGAGGGAGCAAAATAATTTGTTTATCAAAACCGAAACCATAACCTCATTGTTTGTTTTTACTCATTTTATGGTTTATGGTAGGTAATCCAGGTACATAGTTAAATAATATCAATAAATTAATTATAGCATGTGCCTACATAAGAGTTCATTAAAAATAGGTGCCATAACTTATTGGGAAAAAATAATGAGATGATGATTCTATAATCGTAGTTCAAGAAATAATATTACTGTGCTATTTTCGTAACTCATATAGCATGTGCCATAACATTCATAATACATCGATATAGGTATTAGCGACAAGTGAAACGTGAAATGAATATAATTTGAGGAAAAAAAATATTTTTATCTTATAAATCTACGTTGAATGTATTTGTTGCTCACTCTTTTTTTATTTAAGAATTCTACAGTTGGGCAGTTGGCATAATATTATCTTTGGAGGGGACAAACATTTCAGGGGGGCAAGTGCCCCCCTCGTTGCACACGACAATAAATTACGCCTTTGGGTGCATGAAGTATAATATATTATACGTACTGCGAACAGTTGACGGTAATGCTTGATGAGGAACAGCAAGCAGTCGTGCGCCGCCTTGTTCTGTCCCAGCTGCTTGGAATCGGGTAGACCGACCGCGGAAGCTGCCGACGACTGATGGTGGTTCCGGCGGGGGGACACAGATGACGAACGGTTGTGGGACGTGACCGGGCTAGACGGCGTTGACCCGCCGACGGAGCCGCCGTGTGGGTGCGACGACGACCAGCCGCCGGCGTTCCCGAGATGGAACAGCGACGGGGCCAAACACACGGCCAGGTTGCTGGCGGACATCTGGTTTACGTTGCTCCTGGACGACACCCGGCACAGGAAGTCGAGCAGTGCGAACAGGGCTTCGCGATGTTCGTCGGGCAACAGCAGCACCGTGTAATGGACAGCTTCTTTTTGCAAGTACACAGGAACGTCTGTTTACGGCATATTAAGTGATTACATATTTTAGTACGTGTAGTAGTATACCATGATATAGGTAGGTGAACTTCCTCAAAATCAACTCTTTAGTATTAAAATCAAAATTGTATCCTCATGATTCGAAAACATAAGAAATATTATCCCAAGATCTTCTACAGCACCAACATATTCAGACCGATATAATTTTAACCAATACTTAAGACTTAACTAACAAATCACATCCTAACAGCTTCAAGCTTTCTGGAGGGAGTCGGCTTGAAACAGAATACGGAAAACAAAACGAAGCATTGAATTTCCCAGCACTGGTTACTTTAAGATAACAGTTTTGGTCAGGTCTTTATAATAGTATTTAAAGTTTAGATGAGCTGAGTCGCATAAATTAATCATCATGTACATTGTATTAAATAGGTACTTACTACTAATACTCAATATACTCACGTTGAAAAATGGCGATGAAACTCTCGGACAGTTTGTTGGTAAGCAGCGCCTCCGGTAACTCACGGAAGTATTGCTTCACCATGTCGGCCACGTCGTAGGCTTGATGGTTTTCGAACTTCAAGTCTTCCGGGTCGGCTTCGGCCAGCTGCTTTAAGCGCTGTATTCGAGATTTGACTCCCGGCTTTCGGAACAACCCCACGTGGTCGAGAGCGTTGTCTTCGAGCCACCGAAAAGCAGTCTGGACGAACGGCGGCAGTGCCGAACCGTATTTTTGCACGTTGGCGATCAATGGAACACCGAAAACGGTTTTGTCTAAAACGAATAATAATCATTGAGAAAAATGATAATAAAAATAAAAATATGTTTTCTAAATAGGTAATAATAATAATATATTCGATTCGTATAGGTAAGGAATTTTATATTAAATTTGTTTCGTTTCATTGTGTGTTACCCCATCGCCTGTGTACGGTGTACGTACCTTTTGGATCGGGCATTTTGGTTTTGCGCATAAACTTGGGCAATTCCCAGTTCCATCCGGTCCGGTGTGTCGGACAATACCGTTCCATGATTGCGGTCAGCTTAAGAAGAGCCAACTTCCGTAACACCAACAGCTGACCAACCGTGAGTGACCCGACCATTTGTCCGGCCAAGGCATTGGGCCGATGTTTAGTCTTTTGAAAACTATGCCACCGAACAACTGAACCTCTGTAAATTATAAAATGTTAAAAAATACATAAATTGTAATAATGTTGAGCTAAAAAAGTTATCAGTTTTATTACTAGGAAATAAAACATTTTTCAAAATACTATACAGTATAATATTGTATTGTCTGCATATCAAAATTAACAACATAACGTGCGGATATTTGACGGAAATGTTACCAAAATTTTAATTCAAACTTTGTGATATCGTATTAAAAATATTCAGACGTAATAATTGTATATTATTATTTACTTTGATTTGGTGGTTAGTTCTTGATCGCTGTCTTGCACTGCGCTCGAAACCGAATCCACGCTGTCGTTGTCTAGAATACAATAAACGTAAACATTATTGAAGCGAACACAAAGCTTTAAATCATATGTGTATTCGGATTTTACATTTATTTTTGTACGTGCGGCTGTCTTGACTGCCGTTGGGAGATGAAAAGTCGTTGCTCCCGTCAAAGGCCATGAAATCCAGCAGTGGCTATTTGTACAGACGACAAAAATCGACGTGAGAATGCAATGCGATCGACAATGCGAATATATATTATAATATTGCTGCAGAATTAATAAACCGTCATTATTACCTTGGTATTATTGCTGTTGGCGTCCGTGTACTCATTTCTCCAAGACAGTTCGGAATCGGAATATGCCAGCGAGTCCAGTGACTCGGGTTTGGCCAAGAACCGTTTGGACTTTATGTGGTCGTCGGTTACCGGCGAATCTGGCGGTGTCACGTCCACGCAGTTGAGTTCCTTCATCCGTTGTTGCATCGAAGCCATGTCTATGATCTGCGTAAAAAATCGATAGACATTAAAACACGTCCAGAGACAAGGAATTTCGTGTGAATCAAAAACGTATTTTTTAGTAAGAGTACGACAAATCAGAATATTCCTAAAAAATTAAATGTACCGATGATAATGTACCTACCTAAAGTTCTCTCACGGTTAAGTCTTGGTATATATCTAATGTGCATAAGTATGTAGGGTTATACTATATTTTATTATATGAGTAATAATAATCTATGTAATCGTAAGTTAATAAAAATATATCAACCTGATCGAAAGTATGAGATGCGTAACTATTACAAGAAAACGAATTACATAATACATCTAGACAAAGATATTATTCACAGATAGGCTGCACGTGTATTATTGACATTGATATAATACATTTATTATAATATAGATAGTATTCAAACATAGATTGTATTATTTTTTTTTAACAACTCCTATGAGATTATTTAGCATCATATTATCGATTATTTAAATAGGATTTTTAGATTTTTATCTTAATAGTTTTCAAAATGAGAATTTTCTCTATTTTTATTTTTAGAATCTACGTAAAATGTTTTACAATGTAAATTATTTTTATACAAATATACTCGAACCGCTATAGCACCTATTGGTTATTGTAGGTACATTGTTAATCAATTGGCAAAAATCTGTGACAAAATGACATAATATGTGAATTATAATATTATTTTTGAAGTTGATATATTTTTTGACTACTCTACAAATAAATATAGGTAGAAAACTACGAATTACAAATACACCGCCGCCATAGTATTTTATACATTATTATGTATTCGAATTTCAAAATTGTTTCATCGTTTTCCTAATAAAACCATGGTATAAGCATGAGCATTATCATCGTAACAAATCGTATTTAAGTAATTAAGAGTTTAAGGCATTTAATAATATTATTTTTATAGCCGCATTGCGTTCGTTATAATTTAACGCGTTAGAGATTTAACTAATACGTATAGAAATACATTAAAATTAGAAATCTTGTGCTCAAGGACATCTGGTTTTTGGAAATAATCGGGGGACGAGGATTTAAACAAATCCATCGATTAATGACTATTTAATGAGGATATTATATATATTTTATTGTAGTAAAGACTAAACGTTACAATAATTTATTTGAAACAACAGTAATATATGTGTTTTGGAAACTCCAGAGTACATTAGATATTTTGTAAGTTATTCACATTTATGGTAATTATTCTCATTGGAATATTATTTTTTTTAAATCGACCGACGGACACTCGTGTAACAGTAACCTTTTATTACGGCTCTTCCGTCATATTGTTTTTTATAGATCCTGCTGTGCGTACATAAGTAAGTACAATATTTGGGAGAAATTCGTATTATAATTTATGGTTAAACATTGTTTACGACCTCAATATTTAACCTTTTATTTTTTGATAACCTTATTATATTATTTACTTGTTCTGTTTGGTTATTTTACGATTCTATTTATAAGAACAGATCCTAAAGCAGTTGTAACTTGTATTATGTATTTATGTTATTCCCATCGAGTTTATAATATATAAATGGTACAATCAGAATATTAATGTTCAAATCACTAACCAAAAAAAAAATCATAAATGTATTTATCTTTTGGTGGATTTTCCTGTAAATTTCCATGAAAGATAAAATTGGATATTATTTTAATTTTTCCAGGGTCAGTATCTAATTGTGTACTCATCATATATTGCCATGTTATTTCGTCTATATAATATTATTTGAAATCAAAATATTTTTCTATTATAGTTTTTTCATCGGTCATTTTTGAAAGTGTAGGTAGACAAGTCACGTGGCTTACCTTGCCAGTATTCAGTCCTCTGGTCCGAAATTTAAAGTTATTCGTGATTATTACATCGTGAAATTCAAAATAGTAAATACCTATAGGCTGTCATTCTAACGGGTCGACGTTGCTGCATTTTTTTAAAAGACTTTTAATCAGGTGTGACGATTATGGATTTCTAAAAACATTTTAATAAACTTAATAAACTTGTTTTTGTATATTTATTAATTATGTTAGGATTGTTTTAAAAACGAATAGTCGCTAGACCGTACACATGTACAAAAATAAAAAAAACATGGTAAAAATACGAAAATATTATAAAAAATATATTATAAAATATTTGAGTTAGGAATTCAAAAATCGATAAGGAATCATCATTATACAAAAAAAAAAAATCGTAAAAATACAGTTTTTGATTAAAAAACAGACAAACGTAAATTCGTCTGGACGACTTGTGTTCGCCAGCTCCGATGATGTTATCTGTAGTACTTATTCCGTATCTCGTATTACTAGTTATGTAATATTCAGTGCTTTGTCAAGTCATATTTCGTTTAACCCCCAAAAACCCACTCGATGACTTGACTTCATATTGACCACTCACACTGAACAATATATTTTGTACTGCAGCAACGTCATCATTTGCTTACATATAATATTATACAGAAGCTATTTGAACAAACCTGCGGTGAACCGATGACTACGCCATCACGGTTGCGCTGTTTCCGACGTCTAGTCTTCAGGCTCTCCACCCTGCGCAAGATGGCTTTGGCACTGTCCCTGATCCTCTCGCTGCCCGACCGCCGGAATCGAGAGATCAGTGCCACGTCCGACGCATCGGCCGCCACCGCTGCTGCAGCCGCCGCCTGCAGCTGCTCGGCCGACTGCAGTGGTGGCAATGGCATCGTGTTAAACTTGCCTCCACAACCCTGCTGAGATGGCTGGAGATCATGGTTGCCGGGATGATGGTGGTCGGCGGGCGACGACGGTTGCAGCTGCTGCTGAAGCATCACCGCCGCGTTGACGATGTCGTCCACCCGGGACCACCTCCTCGACTCCCTCTGGAACGTCCAGTTCTCGCTCAGTGCGCATTCCCCTTCGGAGTCTGAGTCGTCACCCTGCGAACACGTCGTCACACGTTGTAGTTCGTTATTACAATAATGTTACGTAATATGTCTATAGTTGACTAGTTGAGTACAAGATTGACCAATACCACTGGTTGTTTTAATCGAAGCGACAAGGGCCCCGTGTTTTCTCGTCCGTAAGCATAATGGTTACCTAACCATGGGTACTTATATTATTGGGGTATCAAAGCTTTATCATTGCATTATATCCATATCATATTGTAATGTATATTATCTAAAATGCACATATCATGCATTTAAATAAGCATCGATTATTGCACATACAATTTGAGGCTAGGAAATAGAAATGTATATAGGGGCGGTGCGGAAACACAGTGACGTTCACACCAAATTTGGCGCAAAATGCTAAGCTAAAATGGTTTTTACTATTTATATTGGCACCAAGCCGACCATAATCGCCATAGTAATGTGATGGTGCCAAAATGTGTTGCACATAAATCGACGCTCAGATTTTGCTGTAAAATTTAACGGGACAACAGTATTTTTTTTTAAAGAAAACTACAATGGAAACAAAGAATGTCCCCTGAGAAATATTGCGGTTGTATTAGTTGAAGAAAATAAATCAGCTATCTCGTAGTCCTTTCCAATATGCTTGATACTTATGGTGACCCACTATATACATCCTTTTTCTGCCACGGAGGGGACCCACAAACAGGATTTTGCTATCCTGATAAGTTGGAAAACACGGCGCCAAATACCTAGTATACGCCATATTGTAGTTTGTCCTCATCCTACGCATTATAGCCATTATTAGGTACGAATCAAAATATTATGTGTTCTCATCGATTATAATAAATGGTATACTTAGTATATAAGTGGGAACTCCAGGTTGGGAGGGATGACGTATTGACGTATGAGATAGTTACGGATTTGTGTAAAATCTAGGATGTTGCTTTTGGTCTTGTTAGAATTTGGCTGGAATGGTATGGTATATCAGGTCGTGCATTTTCATTTTTTGCTAACCGAGGGCTAAATATAATAAAATCATATTTTTTTTTTTAGAGACTTTCGTAGCTAAAATAAACATAACAATATATTAAACTACCGTGTGCAGTTGTGTTAAAATATGATCGTACACAGCAGCTGCAGTCTTTTTGTTTGATTATTTATGCGTTTCGTTTTGTTGTAAATAAATAGTAACACGTATACGTTTCGCGTGTTTTATCTCCACAGTCGACATAATATACAATCATTGATTAACTATACAATCAATGATATAATATTATCGCGTCAGTTTTAATTGAAACGACTACGTTAGCGTTTCTAATCGATCAAAACCCGCACACAATTGATACGCATACATTGAACCGATCAATAAAACAAAACAACAAAAAAACAATATGTATATAGGTAGTATACTCACTGCGTGTTTTGGCACAAAATCCAATTTCATGTTTGCGCAACGGTTCAAGGCTTGCAGTCTCCTGAACAACGACTGTAACGAGTCTAGGTCTAGAAACGGATGGTCTTTTTGTACGCCGTTCACGTCTATGGGAAACTGCAAATCTACGGGGAAGAAAAGAAAACGTAATGGAAAAATTCGGAAAATCTGATTTCCTAACCCGAGACTGATGTACCAAAGTAATAAAATAAGTAACATAATATTCACCTTCATACATTTGCGCGTACTGTGGAAATCCAGCGGCTCTCAGCCATTTACACGCTTCTTTTGCTTCTATTTCTGTAACAAAAACGACAAAACACCTTTTTAATACTGTTCGAACAGACGATTCCGGTAAAACGACGATGATGATGATGATAATAATAATAATAATAATAGTATCAAACACTACTCATATCATATAAATGATGACCAAAAATAATCTAATAATCTCCGTTACGAAATCATAAACTAACCCGTGGTGGCGAACGATCATCGCACATGAATATATTATGATTTACTGCAGGCATTATATTTATCACGTATACCTACCTACCAGAAATAATTATCGAAAACCGGACGACGCACTAGCGAACACGGTTTTAAAGTATCCGACTACGTCGACTAAAATAATATTATAATAATAATCATTAATCATAAATCATAATAAAATATAGTATTATAATATCGTACATTATCGGGCGGGCGCAAAGCAATGCGTAAACAGCATATTGTGCAGTAGGTAGACATTTTTATCGACTGGGTTTGTCGCATAGTTCGGGAAAATATGTTTACATGGCTAATGGCCATGAAACGGTTTCGTGTACACATGAATAATAAATAATAATAATAATAATAATAACTAAACGGTATATTATTATAAAAGTATATTGTGTTCATTCGGTTTACGCTTGTGTACGGTAATAAAATGATAATATTAAATTATTGCGCTCCTAATAATATTGTAAAATAAATAATAAGCGTTGCAAACAGCACCGGATTGGCGCGACGAATTTGGGTCAGGTGCTTCCGATACCGAACGCTGGCGAACGATGGATACCACATCGCGCGGGTTCGTCATTGTCGCCGATCGTCAAGGCCGACAGTCGATTCACCGCTCGCTACAGGTACCAAGGTATAAGTAGGTACCACGTGCAGAACCGTGTTACGTCTAGGTCGCCGGATTTTCGACGTGGTGCGGCCTATATAATTTTATAACAATAAAATATAGGTATGATCCGATCCACTACGAGTCGAGATTTATTCCGCGAGATTCCCGGTCCACTGCGTATCATTAATGTCGTTTTGATCATTACCATCTGCACATCAATTAATTATTATCGAAACACGAACTTCGCATAGATCTTGGCAACACGAGACGACCGCGAGGAGAGATATCTCAATTTTAATGTAGGGGATTCGTAACGGAGGTTTTTCTTGCCAAAATCATCTGTTTTCGTTCCGACGCGCTCGGGCGATAAAGATTTTCAAATCGGGTTTACAGTCCACGCCTCGTCTTCTTTAAATCGTACTAAACATTTGTCCTTACACGTACCTATCGACGTTTGACTTTCAAAATGCAATGCGTTTATAAATTTAATATTATATGCTACAGTGAATAATTCAGCAGATTAAATAAAAGGAAGAAGATAGTATTCAAATTAAATACTTCGAGACGTTCAAATCCGTTTCAATATCGAAATCGCATCATCGGATTTGCAGATATAATAAGTATGACGGAATGAAAATTTATACATTTTATTTAGTATTAAATATTAATATGCCTAAATATTGCCTATACAAGACTCCTTACAAACAGTGCGTTTCGAATCTCGTCATAATATAGAAACCATGCGTCAAATATAGCAATATAGCAACGATAATTTTTTATTTTTTTTTTAAATTGCTGCCATATTATTTTGATTTTTACAACTGTACGATGTATAATTGTGTGTAATATAACAGCGGACGTCATAGGATGTATAATATAAATTATAATACTATTAAAATGTTAAAAAAAATTTCATTTTGATATACATTTTAAAATTAATTTATTACGTTTCTCGAGATCGAATAAGACTCGTGATGGAGGTAGTGCATAACAATGAAATATAAAATATTATTATTATGGATTCAGAAGGGTTTCGGCGTGTCAGTTCAACACCGCCGATCGGAAACGTATTTTATTCTCATGATTGTGAACGGCAAAATCGCCCGGCCCACTTGACATAATAATATAATACTATATATAATAGGTCACGAATTAATATAATATAGTATTATTATTTATTATTATGCTATTCGACATAATAATATTATATGATTGTACAAATAAGTATAACGGCGTTTCAATTGAGACGTGCAAAAATTGTATTGTTGTTGTTGGGGTTTCTTATTTCTTCTATAGTCAGACGTTCTATAAAGTTATTATAATTGTATAAGAAGGCTATAAAACGGCATATTTTAGAATGTAATAATGATTATACTCGATATTTTGTAATTTGTTTTATAACTACCGAGGGGACTTGGATATAAGCGTAACTTATACCTATAGATATTTAGTCTTCGGTTTTTTTTTATAAATTACGATTTTTATGGTTTCAAATTTTCCTGAATGAAAATCAAAAAATTAATGATTTGAACATCAAAGACAATTATAATTCATACAGACTCGCTGCATAATTATAAATATTATCAAATTATATACAAACACGATGAAAATGACAAAATTTAATATTCTGTTTAAGTGTTTATAACCGTATATATTGTTTTTGACATCATACTCAATGTAAATACTAAAAGCATTAAGTATTTGCACATTTGTAATTATTCACTTAAATTACATATTTTATTGAAACAGAAAACGAATAGCAGCAGCCACGTGTCAACAGAGTAGTGTAGATACTGTTGGAATATTGAAGTAGAAAATATTAGGTATATTAAACGAGGTGATACGGCGGTACCTGTAATATTATTTAAACATGCATAATAATGTAGGTTAAGTGATGTGTAAAATACTAGTGCCAAATGTTTCCCATTCGAGTTGGAGTAAAAAATAAAATAGTAAAAATTTGTTATTTCCTTCTCGACTTCCATGAATTAAAAAATAAAAAAAATAAGAAAGAATTTCCCTATGTTATTGGTTTTCAATGACGTTTCCCATTTTGTCGATTTTTATTCGACGTTTTCAATATACCTCCAGAATCGTTTTCTGAAAATTGCATAAGTCCATATCACCGGGTATACATATATTTCAGGTACCTATAGTAACTTCAAAGATATAAGTGTATAACATAACATAATACTTCGAGTTTGAAATGTTCGAATGTTTCCGACGTTTCCGCAACCGCAGAGAACAGAAAAACGTCAATAATCGACGACATTTTAATACAGTCCGAACCGTAGCGTTCTGCTCACTTGCACGAGTAGCGAGAACATTTGATAGATTATTATTTCATGGAATACGTTCGTATTGTTTTCTCATATCGTTTCTTCGGCGATCTCGTGGCATTTTTTCCCACTCGTCGCAAGTCGTGTACAACTGCTGCAGCAGTTGGGCGCACAACCAGCCCCGTAAACGCATAATAAATATTATAATATGATAACAACAACAACAATAATACCAATAATAGTGAGTACGATTAAATATTGTGTTATATCACGACAATAATATGAGACAATCATTTTAGATTTTTACGAGACAATGTAGACACGACGGCCGACGACGACGAAGACTAAGCGAAGACGGAGACGCGAGGCGGGTGAAACCAAATTCGCGGGCTGCGGTAGACCACCGGCCGGTTTCGTAATATTCTCTCGGTCTGTCGGATATCATAGGTGCGGAGACTTCTATACGTGTACCGCCACGGGGGCTATAAAAAAATATGACACCACATATAGTAATAGTCTTACTCTATGTATATCATATTATTATGTCGCATAGTATACTGACCTAAAGACAATGATACTTACTGAGTATATATAGGTAGTAGGTACCTACGCGTATTGTGTCCGGCGAGGGACAGTTTTTTTATAGATATTTTATTTCGTAAATCGCCTATTCATCGCGCTTCACGTCCTTGTGCACACGAGTATACACGACATATGTATATCATTAAAACACAATAAATGATATTAGCGCTCGCCAATAACCGAGGAGACAAAGACGATAGTATTATATTTTTGTATCGATGTTGCACGACATTATTATTATTATAATACTAAACAATATCAAGGGTTCTCAATCTGGGGGAACTTCCTCCCTCCCCAAGGCACAAAGAACGTGACACAATTTCAGGAGAGGCTTTGACATTTTTATAATAGCACATTGATACCTATACTTTACCTCGATAGGTACACGACTTCAAAAGTTTAAGAGCCAATTTTCTCGGGGAGAGGCGCATAGGTATTTTTAGGTTACCGTGGCGAGCAGCACGATTTCCAATGACTTCAGTATTCAATAACTATAACAGTTCATTAAAACCTAGTTGAAAACAAGAAATCATTTCGTTTTCAAATTGTTGTCATCGCTGTCTGTAAGCCGGTCTCGGCGCACGATGAGGAAGGACCAGCCTGTAAAAGATTTCGTTGGATCGTATTCTTACATAATAAGTATCTTTTATATCAACTATCACGGCTCGTTGTTTCACGCACCCGTCATTGATCATCACGCAAGATTAATAACTGTACATTGCTTAATATATATGTATACCATTATACGGTATACACATAACACTTACTGTAATGAATGACACTCGGCTCCCGGACGAACTCAGCTGGCCCGCAGACAGGATATTTATTTTTAAAATTTATTTTTATGGTGGTTCAAAAAATGGCTTCATTAATTTTAATTTAATTTTTTAATTTTTCCTCTATACTTTCTTTGATTAAACACGTACATTGCATTTTGCTAGAACCCAAAAACTTTGTTAATTCCTAAAATGGCCCTCCGAAATCATTATAATAACATTGTCTATCTTCACATTACATATGGTATTACACACATTCTACCGTATGACTGGGTCCACGCAGAGTCTAATGTTTGTTTTGTTTCTGTTTGTAAAAACAATTTAGATTGTCCTGTCTGTGTAGGGAAATTTTAAGTTTGAGTTTTGTTTTGTTTTCTTGTCCCGTGTGGACCCGGAAGTGCACTTCAACTTTGTCCATCATCCTTCTCTCGTGCTAAACGTGTGCGAATATAGAACTGTGATGGATTTGGCCGTCTTCCGTTTCGGAGACCCAAGCGCAGAGGACTCGTGCATAATATTCTTCTCGTGTTTTGCTCTCGAGGTGAAAGTCCTCGCGAAACACAACATCATTATATTACATTGTACAAATAGCTACCACTCACATATTGTAATAATTATTATATTTGATATCATTATAATACGGAACCGTCATCGACGGGCGTATCTATATATAATGTTATGGACTCGCGTAGGCGAATATATTCACTTCCGGCGACGTCGTTGTAATTATAATAAACGAATTTTCGCGACGTCTATACGGTCTGCACTATAGTGCCTATATAGGTACTATCTATATTATGAGTTATACGGTATGCTTGAATACATTTCGCGAATTTCATGGCGAGCAGGTCGGTCGCGGAGACGATGATGCAGCGCAAGGTCGATTTAATTATATTAATTCGTTCTGCAAAGCGGCAGGGGCAGACGATTTTTCCAGTTCGAAATCGTATAAACGTTCACGTCGTCTTTGTACCCGGTTGAAACGAAGATACGTGCATCATAACACGTACACAAAACGCAATATAGTCTTCTACTCTTGAGGAGTATACTTCCCGACATATCTTGCAGATTGCATAGTCGCATACGTGATTTGTGGCGAGGCGGACTGGAGAGTGGAATATAACCATCTATATTGGTTTAAACTTAAAAAGTACATTTTTTTCCTGTATAGAAATCAATTCCGAATATGTTGCGATTTCTTCGAAAATGAGTGGTCAATTTGAATATATTCAACCTTTACAGGTAATGAAATTTCTAAACCACCACAATATGCGTTTCGTATTCGATCTAAAATAAAGAGTGGATGCACTTAGCTTTTCGTTTTCGAGCTTATTTCCGGAAACGGGTTAGCAGAAACAACTATAATATGACGATTTAATGATGATTATAATAATTGAATTTTGTTAAAACTGTACTTCGTGAATCGTGATATAATAATATAGCTATTCTGTCCCTATATAAAGCTGTCACATCAAAAAATATTAAATTATAATATATTGTATTATGCGTCAAACTATTACAAATCGACTTTATGGTTTCGCTTACACACCGGCCGTTCGTGCATAAAATGTTAATTGACCGTGTGCGGTTATCGTCGAGACGAGAAGGTTATGTAAATATTATTATAGTAAACTCATATAATTCCATCACCAAAATGTTATGTAATTACACTTAAAATACATTTATCGATCGAATTTTTACCTCTTATATTTGTATTATTTATGTAACTATAAATAGGATTATGGACTGTAGCTCTAACAGATGGGTATATAGGTCTGTGTTAGAAAACCACAGTTATAGTGTTGCCGGATATTACGACGGTAATTTGCAAAATTGGTTTTTTCTTTTTTTTTAAATGAGAGTTTAAGAATATAGTTGAACATAATCGATTATTATTGCCATATATCATAATATACCTATCGGTACTGTTACATAGATAACTGCGCATACGATAAGACTATAGTTGATCAACTTCCGGTACACAAAACGGTAATTTATTTGAATATTGAGTACGAGAAAGACACGTGTGTTGAAAAAAACGAAAGTGCGATATAAAACCGTAATTTGTCTTTCCGATGTAGCTCATTATTATTACGCCTTACGGACGGACACGTTTTATCTCCTCAATAATCTATAATAATTCACACGACATCGGTTTATATTATATATTTACGTGTGTGCATAATATGTTATTACTAATTATTATAATATTATGTTGTACCCATCGCAATCAATCAATTAATAATATCTTAAATATACAGTACTTATATAATAATAATATTACCTATATAGGTTTCATATCATACTCGTTATATATACATATTATTATTAATATGTTAATGAACTCGGAATAGGTACATAATAATATTATATATTAATATTATTATCATGACGATAAGTGTTCTAATGAAACGACTCTGAACTACACCCGAAAGCAGCGGCGTGTTGTACCCATTTAATATATTTTATATTTTTATTACAATATTAAACAACGAACGGACAATGAAAGTTTAACTTTTATTTTCAGACATTCGATTATTATGCAAACCTAGCTATTGTCTATACGAATAATATTACTCAACACGATGCGATGATATCGTTGAACAGATCATTCAAAATAATGTCATCGCGGTATTGTCTCACACGTGCGTGGTATAAATATTTAAATACGGTTGAATTTGAATGGTTCCCTATTATTATATTATATTATATTATATATCGGTAAGTTTGGTTTTAATTCGAATTAAACGGTTTCAACGATATCGTCTGAGAGAAAAAAAAACAATTATATAAAAATATAAACGACACTTATATGACGTAGGTATACCATATTATTATTATTATAAACATGTCAATTAGGAAAAAAGTCTTCTCGCGAGCGTCCGTATAATTTAAAATAGTTAAGACTCGTTATTGCGTCTGCGTACAGCTAAAATATCGAAAAAAAATCATCGTTCGTTCATCGACGAGTGTTAATTAAGACAAATCAATAAATAACAAACCATAATTGTGTGCGTGTGTTTTTTTATTGTATTATTCTATTCCTTAATTGCCGTGAATTGGTGTCTGCGCAGTAACATATAATAATATTGTATGCGACGCAGAGCGCAGACGACATATTATATTATAGTATCATCGTGTGTGTTTATCTGTATTATACTATGTGCGCTGTAGGTCGGACACAATTTTTTTATCTCTGGGTTTTCGAAAAAAATAAAACGTGTTTAGTGTGTTTTCTCGTATTTATATACCTATTCTCCGGAGCAAACATTTTCCAAAACTAGATTGAGCGTGTAAACCGGTGACGAGCGTTTGTCGATTACATATCAATATTATAATATCGATTCGATTTTGAATCCCTTAGGGTCTTTCGGGGATCGACAAAAACCAAAAACCGTTTAAAAACACAAATAGGCATAGGAGATGTATGCGGCCGCTCGGTGCATGCTAGAATATTACTTTATGTAGGTATGCATCACACGGTTATAAAGGTTACGCGGTAACGGGTATACGCTTATTACGTTATTGGTTTAGCGGCTCGTATAAATATAAATTGCAATGTAATTGAAATTCGCGAAACGAATGCGATCAACTAGAACTGCTATTGAGGACAATGGGTCGGTGACGGCCCATCATTGCGGTGGTCTGTACTTCAATTGTAAATGAGACGGAAAAATATTCTTTGAGATCTCGTATATAATGTAGTATTAAGTATATATATATATATATATATTTAGCTAATAATTTGCAGTGCACGGTCGTACGACAATAATAGTAATAATATGATATTACAACTGCGCGGCGACGATAGTTCCGAGATCAAAAATCATCAGTCATCGGTTTATTATGGTATGTGTTTATTTATTCCGAATAAATCAATACGCTGCAGCATATTATTGTGTACGAAAAGACAGTATAATAATATTGTGATTGTTTATAATAGAACGTCATTTATAATATGTTCGATGACGATAGGATTAATAATATCATTGTTGTATTTTGAGAATGTATAGTGAGGTTCAGTTTTAATAGTTTAGCTTTTATACTATAAAACAACAATCCCTTAAAAATATGCACTATGGCACTATGACCATTATGTAAACGTTAAATTAAAATTTAGCTCAATTTTTAAATGATTGGAGCTCTATATAAGGCACAGGCCGTCCAACAAAGGCTTGCTCAAGTTTAAAAATTGGTAAAATTATAAAAAAATATATTATATGAATAGGATTTAAAAACCTCTTGTATGCAGCCTATGACAGGTTCTATAGATATTATTGATAGGCATATAAATCAAAGTATTTCTATCTATTTTGGTTAGCCTATACTATTACTGTCTAAAATCTATGTGCGTAAAAACAAAAAAAATACCTGATCGTATACAATTTAAATGCACATAATAATGCTCATAAAGTCATAACTCTGCTCATTAATCTGTATGTATTAATAATATCGTTGTAGTATATATAAATAAATATATATCGTATGATTGTATACATAAAGTCAGTTATCTTTGGTCAATAATTAATATACAAACGCATATTTCAATATATTATAGTATTATATTTAACGAATCGATTTAAGGTATTATTCTACTATAATATTAACTCGATTTATACCAGCAGGCTTAACAGTCGACAGCAAAATATTACGTGACGCAATAATAATAATATAATATGGTTCGTTCACCCAGGGTTCAAAATGCAAATGAGCTTACACCGCACTGCGAAATTTTGCGCTTTGCTCGCACGTCGACCGAAACGCGAGCTCTCGCATATAATACCGCTTGAACGTACTGTATAAAACTATAAAACGTGAAAAAATGTCATTATTATTTATTATTATCCCTGTCTGCTACGCGTACGAAGTATATATAATTTTTTTTTTAAAAATGCCTTAATAACTATCATTTGATTTTCAGCGCCTGTTAATGCTGGGTTTAAGGCGTCAACGTTAAGGTCCGATATTAATATACTATAATAGACACCCTCGATCTGCAGCAGCAGGCACAAAACCCGAGAACTCTCACCAAGTCGTATCAGCGGATATAGATTCATGGGTACGTTTTAAATTATAGTTTTTACGCAAAAGATCAGTGACGGGCCTAGCTAATGGTTCCAAAATGGTCAACGTTGAGTTTTGACGCATTACTTAATTTTTGGTGATGATGGTGAGTGTGGTCATCACAATTTGTTTAATTTCAATAAAATTGTCTCATCCCCGACAACCTTCTCCGTAAGTGGGTAGATACGTACAAAATTATATAATCCAGTCATTGAAAATGAGAGTATATATAGATACACGGCAACCACTGAGCGCGTTTACCTGTTGCTCGAGGCGGCGGCGGAGTGCGATGACGGGAAACAAGCGGATACACGTCCGGCACTCGAGAGCCTCCGTGTATCGCACCGTCGTCGCTGTTGGCGTTTCTTACACATAATAATATTATACGTCTTACATATTATTATTCTGCATAAACATATTACGTCATCATAAATCATTATGCAAATATGAAATAGGCTTACGCCGCCCTGCACTGCACAGCCAAAACGGATGACTGCACGCTGCGGGCCTTAGGTATATGAGCGGAAGGTCGCGATAACGGTTTTCTATCTAAAAGCGATTGATGCACAGCAACTACGGCAGAGCGATATTTGAAAATAAAATTCTGTTACCAGAAAAAGAAAACAAGTCAGAAATAATAAACTCACTCTGCTGCGAGCGTGCTAGTAATTCCCGGTTTCTAAATGTAATTTAATAAAACGCAATACAAACTTTGCAATTCCATGAACAATTTAAAAATAATTTTGGTAACTTTAATATTTTGGTACAACCGTAACTATGTACCCACTGCAGTTACTACGGAATATAAATAAAATAAATAATATTTTAATATCAACAATCGTAACTATGTACCTATACTATGACGGGCGGGCGGACACGACGGGGATACAAGCTGCTGCAGGTGTTCTAAAGTTCAGAATCTAAACTTATTTTGTTTAGAAACTTGCAAGACTACCGCGATAAAATATGTAAATCCTACACATCACGTCGTTACAGGAATGTCGAAAAAACGACATTGACGACATATAATTTTGATATTTATAACATATACCTATTACAATAATAATATAACCATTATATAGGTACTGGCGGGATTATGATGAATGATGACTAGGATGTAATACCACAGTTGTCGTTGACTCGTCTTGCGCAATATGCGCATTGCACTGCAAGCGACATAATAATATCATAAAATATGTATTATTATTGAGGGTTATTATACAATACCAAAATACAGTTTGATGAACTCGGAAATTTGACCGTTGCAAGCAGTACGATTTTGTGAGAATATAATATTTATTTTCATAATGTAAAATGTGTACGATTCGACACGACGCTGTGTATATTTATGATAATATTATGTACACTGCAGTACACGGGTAGGACATTTATTTTCAGAGAACACTGAATAAACGCGTTATTCGGGTTTAACAGGGAAAAAAAAATTGTCCACCCGAGTACAACGCGTGAGTAAGCAACTCGCTGTAGGTCGGCCTGAAAACAATATTAATTTATAATAAAAAAACCACTCGTAAACAATTTTTTTCATTTTAATTCATATTGTTTTTTAACGATCGGAGCGAAATACGATTTACCGAACGCACAAAATTCTATTCGAGGCGGTGCGATGTATGCTGGCCGAAAAAAGTCGATAGCCGGCAAAAAAAGGGGAGAAAAAAAACACGCAATACGAAAATCAATACCGTTTTACGACGTGTGAACGTAACATAATATTTTACGATATTCGGACCTCGGAATGGACGATGAGTTCAAATCAACTCGTTCGTCAGTTCAAAGTTCAATGTGCGAATGCGGACGAAAAAGACGAATTTGGTAGGTATGTTGGTGTTAACCGCATTCGTTTGGTCGAATCGACTTCTTTTGAATGTACCTGGCTATATGGTGCCCTCCATGTATAATATAATGTTCCTGACAAACATCACACGCTCGCACGTCATGACGTGGTGATGCATCGATTTTTGTGATTTGGGAAAAAAAGTGTTTTGTTATAAATATTGTGTTTAAAGGGGGAAACTACAAAATTAGTATTATTACTATGTTAAAAAAAATCTAATCATTTACAATAGGTACTTTTTAGCTATCGCAATTGTACGTAGTGTTATGAAGGATTTTCGTTCCGATGTTGTACATAATTCTTTTCGATGTTTGAATATTTGCATACGCACTTTTACGAAGTCCAGATAAAAATGAAAAACATCGTACTCGCTCTCGCATATATTTTTAATTTTACAGTGGTAAAAATATCGATATGGGATGACCTGCGAAATTGACGATACTCACGCGTTATACGGTACTCCGCTTGTTCAATAACTTTTAAACGGTCCTGAAATAATAATCTACACATTTGAAAAAGCATGTGGGTACCAGTGTAAAGAAAAAAACTTTTCGCGATAAATTTCAAATTTTAAAACATAATATTCGATTTTATTGCAAACACATGCACCTAAACCATCCATATGCATGACTGCCGCGGTTATAATAAGCACGAGCACTATATTACTTCAAACACCGTCAGTATATAAATCACGAAAATCGTCCCATAAAACGAGTTCCATAAAAATCGCATAAACGTGTTGATGGACGCGTATTAACTCTAGAAAAAACAGTGCTTGTGGTCTTAATATTTTCTCTGTGCCGCAGCAATCGAGAACTGGCCAGTGACCGAGGCCTCCATATATATATTATATACAATGAGTACATCAGTTCAAACCGTTCGAATTCCCGCCACGAGTGTGCAGGATCGTTTCGCTTTCGTTGACAATAATTATTATTCGTCTACTTCGTGGTTTTTCATAACGACCGACCTTTGGTCCTCCCTTTTATATTTTAATGCGTGTGTGGGGGGGGTAAAAGTCGAAACGCCGGTATATCAGCGAAAAACGTGTGTTATTTTATATTTACCATAACGGCAGTTACCTCTCGTGACACAAACGTTTGTATTGAATAACGAAGCCATATATAGCCGGTTATACTCCTCAATAATGGTATAACAATAAAATCAAAATATTTAAAAATATGGTCCTCAATATCAGTGCCGAGACCTTTTTAAAAACTCCAACAATGAAAATTTTAATAAACTCGCAAATCATTAAAATAAAATACGGCGTGGAGTGCGTGATTGAAAAATCACCCTGTATAATATATAATATTTGATCGAGGTATTCGCGGTGTATATTTATAACACATCAGCCTCGCGTATATGACGTATATTAGAAATACGCTCCACAGCCGCGTTCGTTGATAGTCGCCCCCTTGAATATCCATTATATCCGTCACCCGAGAACATAATAATAATAATAATAATAATAATACAATTTTATTCATCGGTTAAATGAAAAGGAAAATATTCTACACGCGCGTCACAGTATAAAATCGTGTAGGTGTTAAGCGCGCTGTTCGTTACACATATATTTACGGACGATGATGACCGGCGTGTGTATAGTATGGGTACAATCATTATGGTCAAACGATTTATTTCGACGACAAAGTAGATGTAGAATAGAGGTGCATACCTACGTATTATACTGCGGCACAGGTATTTATTATATCGCATTAAAGGTAGGTGCTTTTTTTAATTCGATAATCGTGACAGTTCCTACATGTCTATATGTATTTCACAACATTACTGTATTTATCATACGCAATTATTGCTTTTGTGTCGAAGTATTAAAAGGAAAACAAATATAAAATATAGGACAGCCAAAAGTGGTCGGCATAACATAACGCTATGAGTATTTTTGCACATTGTTAAACCCAATACACGATATTAAAAAACGAATATTACATAGGTGTGTAACTTGAATCTTGAGATTTAACGTAGCCCATTTAATTTTTATTATTAATAATACTATATTAGTATGGGCGAAGTAATGCGTACACATTTTTAATTTCGATATTCAGTGGCCGAAGCTATAAGAAGAAAATATTATTCAAAATATAACAATACGTCGTTATTTAATAATATCCATATGCGTGTGATAATACCGCTGCGGTCTGTGTAATGAATAAATAATTATAAACTAAGTGAATACAAAACACGTTAGAAATCTATACAAGCCAGCTATATATAGTACCTATATATTATTATACCTACATAGGTATCATAATATCGTTTTTTTATCAAGATTGATTTTTTTTTTTAATTTCAATAACATACTGATTAGATCAAAACGGGACCCATCTGAAATTGAGGCAGCACAATAGCTGTCGCAGAATATACGCCTGCACTTGTTGCTTCTACAGGACTTGTACATCAAGCACGATTATGTGACCAGTATTATAAAGATGGAGCCGAATTTCAAACACGAGCTGCAAACGGCCCTTGGAAAACAAAAAACAACTTTCACCCGCGATCCGTGGGTATATATACGCACTAGAGGGCACATATGTACACGGTATTCTCAAAATCTCAATCACCTGCTAAAATAGATATATCTTTTGACACTGATCTGGAACAGTGCTTGCTGGTCTTCGCATCACGACCCCGCGGGGTAAATACAGTCGTACCTATATCGGAACCGGGACAACCCAAAGCCATACGTCTGTTTCTGATTTCATATCCTACACCACAGGTGTTTCTTTTGTACGCATATTTATGTGTTTCGGAAATTGTATTTATGCCTACACGGCAACAAGTGCGAATCGACCGATGGCGTCGCATAGATATAGCTCGACCAGGTAAAAGTTTTCGAATTTCATGATCATTTGGAAACTGCATCCGGACTGCTCGTGTAGTAATAAATAAACGAAAATATCAATACAATCAAATGCTACAATCGTATACCTATTAATACTACTGTTCGGATAACAATTTTAAAATTCTTTTACTCTTACTAAAACCGGTGTCTTCGGCCACGAGGGGTTTTTTTTTATCGTCGTGCAGCTTAGCATATTATACTATATCCGAGACGACTGCAGAGTTATCTGCGTATTATGGGTATTGTAGGGCTTCGCACGTGTCGGTCTTATTATGATCGACGTGCTCGCGAATTTCGGAGTGAAAGTGAAAATAAGATGATGCGATCGACGTATACCTATATACTATAATATATACCTATACCGACGTACGTATAAACACATGACGTGTGCACAAAAATAAATAAACAACCATACGTATGCACATAGGTGTATCATGAGGATGTGAAAAATGGAAAGTCGAAAAACACGGTTAATTATACTCATCGAAATCTATCTTCAGAACGTCATATTATTTGCGAATACGGTAATTCATATATTATTCTACCGGCGTCTATGTACGTTTTTGCCGAAAAAGACCGAGAACACGTGCGAATATTGGCTAACGTATTATAATATTTATTATATATATATACCTATATGGTGTGGGGCGGATGCCAGATATTATATAGAACGTGGACGCTATTAGTCATTACCGTAGGTCATATATATATTATTGTATTATAAACAATTTCTAGATTTCAAATGCGTATAAACATCGACGGTCAAACGGACATACTGTAGTATTATAATAATAAATACTATAAGCAAACTGTATAATATAATAATCTGCGATATCGACGAGAATCGAGTACGATCTGAGGCCTATTTATATTTAACTTGTGCAGCGGTATTCTACACACTCGCCAAGCTCTACATTGTAATCACCATTGATATTTTAGATGTTAATAAGAATATAAGATGCCAAGTATAAAATTGAACCATAAAGTAAATATATAGTATAGTAAATATACTATATACTTATATGCGACCATCTGAAGTACATACATAAAAAATCATATCACAATATTGAGGGAGAGCATATTTTCAAGTACCAAAATATTGTCCGCCCTTCTCTGAAGTCTACGCAATTGGGTACGACGTTATCGATCGCTTTCGAATTTTGAGTTTCCGCCGCATAAGATGCCGGATATCCTATCGTCTGACTTCGAGGGGCGGTGTGTAGCTTTTCTTCTAAAATGATTACCGTTCGATAGAGTTGGAGAGATCGACTCACCTCTATATTGTACTTAATAAACTTTCACGTTCCTTCTCATCGTCACTCCAGATCCTCTGTTCCTTTCAAAGTCCCTTATTTCTCTACTTACTATTTTTTTATTTCTCATTAACTTTCCTGCGTACCCAGGCGGAGTCTATATTATGTGTATCGCTAATAACCACCCTGTCCTTTTTCTTTTTTAATATAATTTCGTCGTTGATGCGGTTGAGCGCTTGTGTCTTGTGGCTTGTAGCATCTCGAGTGCTATTATAATACATATTTTTATCTTGTTTGGTAATTATCATTTTAATTTTGAACTTCGGCATGTTGTGCTTTTCGAAACAAAATAATATAGTATAACACGAGCCGGGAAGTAGTACAACATATATATTCTATTATAGGCTATAGAATATTATAGGGGAAGTATATACAAGAGGTATATACATATAATTTGAGAATTAAAACCACGATCTCCGATACTATTATTATAATCACATACAAGCGACCAGGCGACGGTTCTATTCGTTGTTATGGGTACATTATTATTCGTCGGCCGGTAAAACGATAATTACTACCGACGACCGTGGACCCGAAAAACGCGTGTGTCCCAAACCACCCACAAATATTTTTTGGTTTTCCTTTAACGCGAGTGCTCCATTGTATTTTACACACCGACACGCCCCATGGCCCTGTACGGTGTAATTAAATAACATTATGCGACGCTCATTTATTACCAGCTATATATATATATATATAATATAGATACTTCTAGGGATGTATTATATTAAATTATACCTACGTGGACACTCGGGCGACAATAATAATAATAATAATCGTTGCGAGCCGTTGTTCTTGGGTATTTCGCCTCACACGTGTTTAAGAGATTTTCCAGCCAGATCTCTGGTCCAGGACGACGACACCACGTCTTCTGTCTGCGCAGCGATAATAATAATATTACTGTCGTCCGGTGCAACGGCCGACACACGACGAGGTTTTCGCCGTATTGTTATATCGTACTATTATAATGAAGAAACAAATCAATTCGCGTGATATATAATATAATATTATTAATGTATAATAATAGTATAATCGACGAGCGATTAAAGAGGCGAGTCACGTGCATTATACGCGGCTCGATAATATTATGTATTGCGAACCCGAGCCGCAGCAGGCATTATATGTGACATTGGCCAGTCGACCAGTCGGTCGGTTAACCCACTTGACTGATTAATAACGGCAATAAACAATGGGAACGCTTAAAACGATTTTTTTTTTTTTCGTTTTGTGTACAAGTCTGTCTGTAAATAATGATATATATTATTGTAAACACTGCTACTGCTGCTATGTACGTATACTGCTGCGATCTGTGCGATTGAATAATAATAAGTGCAGTTAGTATGCAGTTGTGGGTAGGTACGCTGCACAGTAAATACCTACACCTACGCGTATGGCGTATTATGTCTCGCGACTGTTGCGGATACAAACTTGACGGTAAGAAGGGGAGGGGGGAGTCTCGACGAAAAAAATACGCTATCGATTTATTATTGCGTAGTTATTAATTATTATTAATAAAGGGTTATTTTTACTGAGTATACATTTTATCAAAATTAAAGAATTATGATATGGTGCCTATAAATAGTGTATAGGTACTAAATAATATATTAATCATAAATAATACGTTTTAATACAGTTACCATAATACTGTAGTATAGATAAAATTATGAATATTGATGAATAAAGCATAATCCTATTGATTTTATTTTTTTAAATTCATAATTTGGATTGTTATCCCGCATTCGGAACTCCCTTCATTTTTGATCAGCTACTGTTGCGGTTTTATATAATTTATATATATTTTTTTTATTCTTAATAATCTAGCCTTTCATATTTGAGGTATTGGCTTTGTGTACATTATAATATAGATAAGTATATCAAATTACATGATATTAAAAATTAATTTTTTTTTTATATTACTAATATTGTTATGGCGGTGGTCTCTTCGGAACTTACCATACCTCTCGTCTTTTTTCCCCGTTTTAGGTCGTTCTGGAGTTTTATTTGACTGTTGATTTTAATTTTGAGTTAAAAGGTATATAGCGGTCTTAAATGATTAACAAGATCTTCCTGGGGGTAGAGGGATCTTCAATTTTTGTTAAACATGACTTGACTGGCTTTTTTGGCATCTTCTTTGATTGATAATATTTTTGTTGTTTTGAATATAGGATATTAAAAATGTCAATTGGCCGAGTCAACTATACAGGAATTCGGTGTATATGGGTTATTGCGGATATTTTATACGGTTTTTATACTATTATATTCTATAAACCGTCCACGACAAGTACACAATAACACCGTACGAACTATTTTGTATACGGAGAAGAAGTGTTATCAAAAAAAAAAAACACACTGTTGCTGCTCGTCAACCGGAGGTCGCACGATGGTAAAAATATTATTATATATACGACGACGCCGGGTCACGCCGTCACGGGTATAATAATATAGTATAATCGACTTTGTTGCCGCAATTCTTATATTTTGTAATTTCTGCTACGATCGCGATTATAATATACCCGAAACATAATACAATATTAAATGATATAAAATTACGCCCAGAAAACGATAATGCTCAGTTGCGGCGATGTTGCGAATGTGGACGGCGGTAATTGGTTTTGGTTGCGCGTACAACGCTATATTATCGTGATCAGTGCTGCTGCCTGAGATAATGCGAAGTATAGTGAGTTTTTCTGAACGATTTATTTGTTTGCCACGTGTCAATTTCTGGTCACGAGTAAAAAGGCAACGAGTTTTCAATAAAAAAAATAAGTCGTGAATTTATTGACCAAGTCTCTTTTCATCACTTGCGCTGCCGCGTAACGCGGTTGCACCGATACTAAGCATATTATCACTATCATACATAATACGATATCGTTGTATGATATAATATACGACCACAAATTACATAAAATCAAAAGAGTGATTTATCAACGACATCAGAGACACGGTAGATTCGGTTTTTGATCCCACACACCTGTGTAACGAGTAGACAAGTAGTTTTTTATAATTTGGACGCGATTGTTGTTACACAATAACGCGCAGACGGTTTTTACTTTTTTTCTTCGAAGCAGGTGTCATCTATTCAAATTCTCACATATATATCGTATGTATAAAATATAATACAGGTCGACAAAAATAAAAAATAAACCCTTTTATGTTACTATATGTGTTAGACGCTCGTTTTATGACGCACTCGGAATGGAACGAGATCGACACTATTCGGTCGCTTTTGTTGAGACCGACGACTGCAATGAAACTTTCGATTTGTAACTTATTGTACAATATAGTTAGGATCGGATAAAATTAGATTGTTCAAATAATGATTTTGTTTATATTGTGTTTTTATTATGTATATTTTAAATGGTTTATAGACTACAGAGACAGCGAATCAGAAAAATCAGTTGTATACATATTAAAAACTATATATAGAGTACAATATATATATTAAGGTTATATGATGCCATCGAAACTTCAAAAATTCTTATTTTATAATGATTATAGCTTATTTTTATTCTCTCGGAACAAGACTCTATATAATAAGAGGATTTGGAGATGCGCACTATTCCGATGAACTATATTATAATATGCGCATTGTAGCTTTTTTATAATGTATACAAGGTGATTCTTTAAAGAGTAAACACTCATTTTCTAAGAAAGCACTAACGCTTTTGGAAGAGAAAAAATTTTTTCCTGAGAATTTCAACACATAAGAATTGAATTTCGAACGAGTGGGTAGTTAATTAGATTTAGCATCTTATAGGTACCTACTTATTTAAACTTTAAAGTCTTGGTGAGAGGAGCAGTGGATTGCAATTTTTAAGGATTTCACTTAACCACATCTGAGTGGTGTGCTCTTATAAACTTAGAAATTTAAATACCTACTTATAATAGTTATAAGCTTATAAACTAAGTTATAAACTTGTTCGACGCAGTTCTAAATTCGATTTGTAAACGTATATCGAAAATCTCAGAAAAATATTATGCTATGGAATATTAAACCAAAAATCTATGCAGCCATTAAAAAATGTAAAACATTTAAAAAAGGGTAAATTAAAATATTCTTAAAAATATTGTTTATCTAATAAATTCTAAGCATTTGAAAGTAGGAATAAATTTTGTAGAAATGTTACTTTTAAAACTGTAGACATGATGATTGCGTGTTTAGGATACGATACTGCTTATGAATACGAATAGTTTTCTTACGATGAAAATTACAGTTAATAAAATATAATAACAATAGTATAAAAAGTTATAAGGCGTAGACAAGAGTAAAAAAAAAAAAATAACAGAAAAATTCAGAAAACCAAAAATAAATGTAATATTTCATTTGGTATAGGGGGGAAAAGTCACACTATTAGAACGTGTTAAAATGTGTAATAATAACAATAATAATATATAAAGTACTGGTATAAGGATGAGATTAAAAAGCGACGGCGGCGCACCCGTTTGGATTTATGCCAGGGTATGACGCGCACAATAGAACTAATTTCCTGGAGACGGGCATATACATATTATTATTATTATTATTATTATACTACTGTACGCTTTATATATTATACAGCCTCTCAGCTGTGTGTAAAAGATAGATGTTAAAATATATAATACACCGCGCACCAGGAAAACGAAATGCGGTTGCATTATACGCGCACGTTGTTATTATGTTATACATCGCGGACGGAGAAAGTATAAAATATTATAAAATTATCTGCAGAGTTACCCCGAAAGATAACGTCTAAGCACGAGGTGGAAATTTAACTGTTATAAGTCGATGGAAAAATTATTATTGAAGTCGTGTAGGCTGCGAACACTATATACATCTTTGTCATATTATATTATCGAATGAGTGTGAGGCGATGATTGGGACGGTGTTATATGATATTATCATAATATATTACAAGAACCGAAATGACGCCTCTCGAGCGAGCTAATTGTAATTAATGGTACCGGCTATACACACATCGCACCTGTCTACCTATATTTTAACTGCTGATTATAATATTTAGGCATTTAGATATATGGTGAATATTGTGTTATTGTACGAGCGGTGTTATTATATCGTCGTCGCGTCCATAGGAGCTAAATTTTCAATGTTTCCAACGAAATTAGAATAATATTGCATAGCATTATTTTGAGTATTTTGGTCCGAGCTTTAGCTCCTATCAGAATTAGATAGTGGCGATAGTTTCGGTCGTCATTTATTTTTAACTAAATCGGAATAATATATGACACGCGTCATAAAGAATAAAATACAAAAACTTAAGGTATATACACGCGCATAATATAGAGTCTTATTGATAGGCACTTGACACTATTCGGCACTTATTGTCCGGAGTTTTGGAAAAAAAAAGCGACGGGTGGTCGAGATGTACGTGTCATTTATTTGATTTATGTATTCAAGTTTATAGACTAATATATTGCGGTTGTATGACGTAGGTGCAATATGATGTTTAGTCTATAATAATAATAATATGTATATGTACTATTAATACGATAAAAGTATAAACCAAACAGTTTTTCTTCGCCCGTAGTGAAAAACTCACCATACGCTACTACATACAGCAATGCAGTGTTTCCTAAAAGTAACGTTAAAATTTGATTTTTTTTTTTCGTGCCCATAAAAATCATAAAAACTATTTTCAAAAAATATATAAAAATGATCGGTCGATTATTAAAACCAATAACCGTAGAAATATGTCTTTCAATATATTTAATTGTGAGTCATAATATTATGCTCGTTTCGTCTGCGGTGCTATCGAAGCGTTTGCTTTTCCCGAATCCGAAAGTATCCGATTGTGATTGAGAAGTGGATACAAAATGTTTATGCCAACAACTTTTGTTTTTTAAATTTAGCAGTAGCTAATAATAATAATGTGCCACGAGGAAAGTAGTTTTGGGAACCACTGCGCTACTGTATAATATAATAATTATCAGACATAGATGCCTACTAAGAGATGTGAGATAAAATCGAATACAACCTAATAACATGGCTTTATGAAATACATTTCGATTGATGACGACAACAACTGTAATTAGGCAGGTACTATTGTTTTAACGTCGACAAACTTTCAATCGATCTGCACGAAGTAGTATCATTACATAGTTGTATTAATAATGATCAATTCGGATGCAATGGAGGTGAGTATACGTCAAACAAAAAAATATTTTGATAATATTTCACGGTATCACGAGCCGCGCAAGGCCATCCCGTATATTATAAATGATATCATGCCGACTTTATAATGCATGTTACACAGTGACTGTGTAGTACACCCGCCGATGATAACAAAACAAAATATAATAATTGGTGTTTTTGTCTTTACCTCGGTCTCATTATCGGCCCCAGTTGACGGCTGAAAGACCGTGATCTTTCCTACGACTTGGTAATTAAGCCCAACGAAACTAAAAACGCTAAAAAACATCTGATTAAAAGACCTTGGAATGACGGAGAAAACACAATAAATTAACGATTTAAAAAAAAAACCGCCAATAATACTAATAATAATAATATAGTAATGATGATTATGATGATAATCAAATCTGAATTATATAGTTTTCGCCTCACTGTTGTTGCAGTAAATTGAAATACACATATACATATTATTGTTATTATTATTATTACACATCTCTCGTAAAATAAACAAATTCCTATATACCTATACATATAAACATAATATTATTATGTTGTTGAGTCGTCGTGTCGATCTGCCGATTTCTAAAGCGAAAATCGAGTTGATGGATGAAAACATACGTATATACCTCTATTTATACGAAATGGACGTTTTCACTTTGATTGTATAGGGCGCGCGCATTGACAAAGTTCGGTATAATCCGGAGAAATAGTAAAATATGATTATTATTTTATGATTTGAAAATTCGCATTCTAATAAAAACTTAAGCCATATAATAATACCTGCAGCTATATAATGTCGACTATAATATCACTATATACGCGTAATATAATCGTATAGGTAGTAATATAATATAATATAATATATTTTATAATAGCGTAATGGGTAGGTACCTATGTGGGCGCGCGATAGAATCGAAAATTGTCGTAAACGATTCGAGAACTACTTACAATAATGTGCGCGTAACATTATAATAATATACGGCAAAATATATATAATATATTATTTGCTCTCGGAACGCATTGTTCGACAATACGAACACAACACCCATATGGAAACGTAAATACTTAATACGATAACGATGCAAATTTCCATAAACACGCGAGCGAACCGCTATAACGCTAAAAAAAAAAAAAACCGTAAAAAGCAAGTCATCGGAGAATGCGCCAGTTACAAATACATATATATATATAATACAGGTACACTGCAATCCGTAGGCTTCGTCGCATTATAATATCGTAATATTATTATAATAACGGAGACCGGTAAACATATTCGAATGATGGCCGCGGGAAACTATATCGAAGAGTCAGAAGAAAAAAAAAATTACACCGATTACGATTTCGACGATTTTAAATCGCCTGAACGAAAAGCGTCGTGTATGGCGTGTGTATGACCGGTTATGCGTTATATAATAAGTATAATTATTAGGGCTCTAACTTTGTTGCACTAAAAAGTGACTAAAACAGCTATTGCATATCGTTGTACTCAAAACGCTTAAAAAATAAAAAGTAAAAATTGCATTCGAAATCAAAAGTTTATTTTACACGGTTCAAATGGTTAAAATAAATTTTTTCGCTCTTACGTCGCGCGGTGTTGGAATTGTTGAGAAATGAGCTTTTCCTCAAGTATTACAGATAAGATCAAAAATGTATACCAGGTTCGTTTGCTTGTTAAATAATGAGAAGGTCACAACACTTACAGTTTGGCACTTAGCATCCCTAGACGTTAGGTGATTAATTCGAAATGAAATGCACGAAAATAGGTTTCTATGGTGAATAATGAATGTTTTTTTGGTGATCTCGTCGAGAAATTAATGTATGTAGGTACTATATGGTTAAGCATGGTATGACAAAAATATTGTACTTCAACTACACAATAATATGTCATAGGTAGCATAATTATTTGATACAATGTAGGCGCATAAGACAATTGCGAGAAATTGCATCAACAATTATGTTTTATAAGTCTTTAAACTGTTTATTTTTTACGAAACACACATTTTATAACTTATATGGCAATAATTCACGGAGTTCAGAAAAAAAAAATTACCAATACAATAAAGGATCGAGACCTAGTTGTGAATTTTGTTTCAGACTAGAACACGCAACTCCATATATATATATATATGTATAACGACGAGTTTGACGACAGCGACGGACAGGAGAATTCGAATAAAATCCTTGGCCCGTCCAGCAGCAGACTGTACGAACGCACGTGACATAATAATAATATAGGTAATAACAACGTGTTATTATTATACCGGACAATAAACACTGGTATAATATTGTAGGTAACCAGGTTTCTCGCGATCGAATATAATATACACGCACAAGCGGCCTATCGAATAGTATCGATATAATATGTATATAGGTAGGTTGTGTTACCTATATATACATAAATATCATTATTATAATATTATGTATGTGCAACACGGTACGCGGCGGCTCGAAATGATTTTCGGTTCGAGTGTGACCTAGTTATTCCGAGTATACAATTGCTTTTTCTCTTTGTTTTTTGTCTGACAATAATTACTTTTTATTTTACCACCGTCACCCCGCCGCGGGGGGGGAATAAGTGCCCGATAGGTCCAAGGCCGAACGGCATGAAAAACCGTTCGCCACCGCCGCCTCAAAAGCTCGGGGTCCCGACCTTTCGATTTATTCGTTATCGTCACAGCGCTATCTGTATTATGTACTGCAAGCGTATAATATAATAATAATATACACCTCTATAAAGCAGGTACCTGTTGTTGGCGCCCGCCCGAGATAACCCGAATACGGGGTACGATATTCGCGAAAAAAAAAACAATATCATTATCGTTCGACTTTCTCCGCGACAAAACCCAAACCGCATCGCCCGCACGCACAATATAATTATATTACCTACACTGTTATAATGCACAATACCGACATTTATTGGATTTCTGCGCGTTCGCACACTATACGTGTCTATGTTAAATTCAATTCGATTAGGTATTTAGGTGTTTTTCGTCAGGGAACTTGGTAATGATAATATTATTGTTGTACAACTATAATACGTATAAACCTTTTCGAACCTGCAGCGCATATTACAATAGGTGACCGACCACTGACCATTATATACTATTATCATAACGGACATAGTTGGCATAAACGAACGCTAATGACGGCGAGTGAGAAAAAAATCAGAACGAATGCTATGAGAGCAAATTACATCTAGCCTTCGTTAAGGATATTATGGGTAACTACATTAAACATATTTTCGTATTTTTTTTTTTTTATACTTAAAATGAATCTTATTTGTGTGCCTTTATTCTCGCGGACAAAACGGTTACATAATAATATACATAATTTACAGACTCCTTTCGCTGGCAATTATGGCATAATATATGTAGATATGCGTGTTATCCTCGAGGTTTTTCGAATAATTTCTAAACTCAACTTCTTGCATCTCGCGAGTTGGGGCCGTATACTACAGTTAGATCCCAATCTACGAGTCGAGTGTCCCTAAATAGGCCCAGCTCATCGGCGTTACATTGGTGTGCATATGGAGACATGAGTGAATCTGATTTTTCGGAACAATAATAGTGTCATTCATATTTACCTCTCCAGCTTGAGAACACTGCAGTATGTGAGTAAACAAAACGAATGTACCGACTACATATTGAGGGACAAGCTGCAATATCTCAAAAAATACAAAACAATTTAATTGGAATGTAACGTCATGTTGTATGCAATAGGTATATGCGTCGCTTAAAAAATTATTTTTCTAGACATTATGACGTCTGTGCGGGGTGATCGATCAAACGGAATGTTTTTCACTAGAATGATATTACACAATAATAATAGTATAATAGCTGTTGCGGGTCGTATCTACATATAAACATTTAGACGAGACAGATGAACTTAATTTTTTTCTCCTAATTCGACGATCTCTCTACTCAAGTCTAATTGACGTCTATCATACCACCGCATCGGGTCTGCAGAAGCGAAAGTGTATAATAAAATATATTATTGTTCGATACATCGTGGTTGCTCAAAGAACTTCGATTGTGCCCTAGCTATAGCGAGGCTATCCGGTCCACGTCTCCGACATAAGAATGAAAAAATAATAATATGCGATGAACCGTTTTGTAAGATTGCATTACCAGTGTAGAAAATAATATAATATACATCAATTGTGCTCATAAACGACGAATAAACGTCCTTGCGTATTATATATGTATACAATATACATATATACATTTATATTATGTACCTACGTATTAAGTATACCAACTACATACCACGCTACCATAGTCCGAGTGAAGTGACATTGCAGGTTACGCCAATCGCAAATTGGATTAATTTTTGAGTTGTGACTGCGCACAAACCCGTTTGTAATTATTTTATGCCAATACAAACATTTTGAATTAGTTCGTCTTTCAGCTGACGACCCCCACGATTCAATTATTTACTATTTAGTCTTTATGTAACTCGTGCGTAAGACTCGATATTATATATTTTATACTTTTACGGCAAAATGTAATTCAATTTATTTGATTTCAACTTGTTCACGATTCAAATAGGTACTAATAGTTATATTTTCGACTTCGACGAAACCCCGACCTACATTAACTTTTAAGGATTTCATTTAAAACAGACAATTACCTATTACTTACTGAACGTGTTAGATAAAATAAGTGAGTAACAGAAGCTTATTTTATTATGTAACATCATTGTTAACATGTAGGTGCTATCGTAGAAACGTACTGCAGAATGTCACCTTTCTCGTATACACCGCTGTAGTATGTATCGCACTACCTTCCGATCGACTTGTTTTCCGGTTGTTTAGGGTAGGTGTATATATGTGTATTATATGTACGCGAAAACAGGGAAAATCTAATTTCCTCGAGTATTCAACGGTTAAATTTAATTTGGTCGCGTCGATTGCCAAAAACTTTGTGTTTCAAACTTAAAGTTCAAAGATCGCGTTGGCTATGCACTTGGTACCTTCTGCAATACTTTCTCATCCAATAATCTCTTTACGATCAAAACGTGACGCTAAATGTATAGGTACAATAAAAAATATATTTACTATGAAGGTGGTACTATTACAGGTGGTATTATTTATATTATAATTTTGTGATAAAGATTCCTAAATAATATTATATATATCAAAATAATGCGAATTAAAAAAATTACCTTTACTATTTCTGAATAAAATCAGAATAATATTAATGATTATAGTTTTTCAAACTTATCCTAAATTGTATTGCTTCCGGATAACTCAACGTCGTAGATGATACGATACGTTTCGACGTATAGCAAAGAAAAAAACTTTTGCAGATGGTCAATGGAAGGAAAAAAATCTCTAAAACTATAATAGATAGTTATATAATAGATACCTATACCAATCGTAATATAAAGTATTTCGGATTTTCATATCATATATTTTGTGCACGCTTGGTCTTAACGAGAATCAAGTGACTGATGTTCGCATGATATACTACTTATATAAGAGAAAAACAAACAAAAAGAGCGTGAAAGCGAAATGGGGCATTTTCGTCCGTTTTGCACGAGACTTGACTTCTGAAAACCGAATTTTGACGACTCTGCAGACACGTCTTGATCACATAAATGTTATAGGTACCTATATACTATATAACATATTATACGTAGGTATTATAATATCGTCCTAAAATTATAA
Source organism: Myzus persicae (assembly GCF_001856785.1). Lineage (NCBI taxonomy): Eukaryota > Metazoa > Arthropoda > Insecta > Hemiptera > Aphididae > Myzus > Myzus persicae. The sequence continues at coordinate 246,128 of NW_019102557.1, read as the reverse complement.
TAAAACTGAGCTTATATATACAGTAAAAACACTAAAAACATATAAATATTATTATTGTATGGTACAACAATATTGTCGACCTTTGTGTGCACCTATACATATAATATGATAATGATATGACATCTACGTAATAACGGTAAACTTAGAGGGTGTTGGCAATGATGTGTGTGTGGGGGGAGGGTCATCGGGCATTGTCGAGTGTTGTGCCCCGACATAATATTATTATAGACCATGCGTAGATTGCACTCACGGACCCACACACACACACACACACACACACACACACACGCACGCACGCACGTATAAATACACGCACGCTCGAGTATACGTCATAATATGCGCACAATGGGCATCGGATAAATCTCTTGAATTTATTACGGGAAGATGTGCCGTACGACATTTTAACACCCACGGTTCACCCTGCCCCATTGTTTGTGTAAGTATATAAAGTACGCGTGGCGTTGTTTGTCGTGAGCACAATAATTTCATTATTGTCTTATTGTTTCTCCCGGGGGTCGCGATCCGTAGGTAACCCGACAGGAGCACACGGGATTTGCTGTAATATGTATACACACACGCGCACACTATCGTATACAATAATATGACGTCGACGGTGCAGTATACGTATATAATATATTGTACGAATGCCATCCACCGAGGTTTGCCCGACACACACACACATACACACTACCGATTTATATATACATATGCACACTTGTATACGGTTATATGCATTTGTACGTACGTCTACAAGAGTACCTATGTAGCAGCAACAGGTCCGCAGTCGCTATATAATATTAGATATATATACTTGACGAACGTCGCATAATATTAAAAACGATCGGGACTCGAATACTATAATGTGGCATTTTCCAATAATTATCATGAAACCATGATAAAAATTGCAGGCTATATAAATTTGTTTTATACATTAAGAGGTTTCCAAATATACAAAATTTTATAGGTGTTGCATATTTCTTCACATTTTAAGCGTTTTAGATCTTTATAGTACCACTTATTTTAGTTACCAAGCATAATTTGAGTTTAAAATCTGATTTATGATATGCGTTTTACATAAATCGTAGATTAATTTGGGGTTTTAAGTAGAAAAAATAGTTAACTGATAACAAAATTTCTTATATTTGTTTTTCAGTTAATTTTTAATAGTGTTGCTTTGGAGATTAATTCAATCTAACATACGGCTAATAACAAATAATAATTAACTATATAAAAACATCTTTTATAGTGCTATCAAATCCTGAACTCCGATGACGACGGTAATGAAAATAAAAATAGTATGTTTATATATACCTAGCCCGTCTACGCATATAGCAGGTACTGGGTTCCATGTCGACGACTCTTTTCCCGATTTAATTGTACACACTGGAAACACGGTTTTTGAATACATTAATTATTATTATTGTCACGACTCACGATTAAATAGGTAATATTATTATAATATTATATTATACGCACATTCTGTTGTTCAGCCGACGAAGACTCGAAAATCCAACGCGGCCGAAACGTATTTTAAAAGTCGCATTCGAAAACAGCTTGAAACAGCTGCTCGGGCGCACCCGTACATCGTTTTTTGCGTCGCTCGCTTGATGTACAGGTGTCAAAAAACGTGACGACGACCGCGATCGTCATTTATCAACATCGCGGAGTGGAGTTTGTCCCGTAGACAATAATGGATATCGTCACATTATAATAATATTAAAATACGTCGTGTACGGTGCTTACACGCGGTGCGCACCCGCGAACTGCGCCCTTTTCAAAGTTCAGATAGGAATTGTTTTTCGAACAGTTTGCATAACTATATTATAATATTATACGCACTATACGACCGCCTGCAGCTGCACCAGCGTTGGTGGTGTCTGTATGCGAGCGTACAATAAAGGTTATTAATCGAATACGTTATAAAACAGTTTGTTTTAAATCGAAGGGAACGGCGAAATATCATAAGAAGGATTAGGCGTTATATTAATAATATATTCTAACACAACCGTTGATCTCACAAAAAGACGATCCAGACGACTGCGCTGTGGTGAAATTCGCGCGAGCAATAATATACGCAGTGCGTCGTGATGACGTATACATGATTATTATTATTATGAAGCTGTACCTAATAATGATAATAATGTAATATATTATGCACTGTGCCACGCAGTGGAAGATCTATACACAATAATTTTCGAATCTTTTTTGGCTCTACACTCGTCTAAATCGATTCTATACATATATACATAGGTAATAATAATTAATAGTATAATACCTACCTAATACATCACTCCGAATACTTTACATTATACTATTTTAGCGATTACGTCACTGCGCAGTAAGACCGTTGCGTAGGCATAAATAACAATAATAACAATAATAATATATTCCACAATACTGTATAGCACTGTTACTGAAGTAGTAGCAGCAGTAGCAGCAGCTTGGAGACGTGTTAAGTACAAGACTACTTATTAGAACTGTTATATTCGCATTAATCCTACGCACTGTCGCGGACGTCTTAAATCGTTAATGTTGCACGCTGCAGGATCGATCATTCGCAGGCTCGTTTAACTCATAACCTATATAATATAATATTGCATATTATTTATGTTGTGCAGTTGTTGGTCGTACGAGCGAGTTCGGCTGCGAAGTGTGCAATGCCTCCGGTAAAGCTTTATACGAATTAAATCCATCCACATTATAATATTATATTATGGTGAAAAGATATTGTACGACGCGTTACATTTTACAGGTCTAAGCACGTATCGTGTTGTGCGTGTATGGATACGGATACGCGTATATTATTGTTCCTTAATAATTAGAATGTTAACCTTTAACCATTCAAATGATAATAATAATAATAATAATACGTATGTATTATTATTATCCCGAGACGTTGTTCGGAAGTTCACGTGTTCATTATTCCCGGTACGAATGCCCGAGGATGTTTTAAAAACGATACAGAACGAAACGGAAAAAGAAAAACGTGTCGTATAGTGCTCGCTCTCTCTCTCTCTCTCTCTCTCTCTCTCAGAAGTCATATATTTTGTATCAATTTACATTATTTACCATTATAATGCGTATAATATTATGATTCGATGATATTATGATATTATATATATCTATTATACAGAATAATATAGTATATCCGGTTTTTTTTTTCTTAATGACCGGCAATATTCAGAATTCAAATTACGTCACTATATATATCTATAACGTAAATAACGTTAATATATTAAACCTCCAACACCTGTGAAACTTGTGCCAATATCGTATATTATTATGGTTTTTTTTTTAACCTAGGAATGAAAGTATAAGTAGGTAATAGATATATGCAGGACGACTCGCGCCGTTTCTAGAAATAATTTCTACAAATTATATACTTCGTTTGTGCGTATACCTCTAACATTATTTATTTTCTAATATGTATAGGTAAGTATGATATATAGAGCTGAACGGAGGCAGACGTACCTACCTATATAATAGAACTGCAGGAGGGAGATTGATATTAGTTACGCGGTTTAGTCATTCAAATATACCTACAAAACGTATGGGTGCAGCATATTATATTAATATGTTAACGACTGCAAACTTTGAATCGTACGAAAAAGATTGGAATTATTTTTGCCGCGTCAGTGGGTACCATATTTTACAAGCGAATTTTTAACCGAAGGGCCGCGATGCACGATTTGTGTGCGTATTTAATGTCGTGGCTGATTTACGATAATATGATATATTATACTAAAAAACTATTGAAAAAAATATAAAAATTGAAATGAATTGAATTTATTCTGCAGTGGTGCTGATATTACGATGACGACAAACGGGCGGTGGCGATGATTTGGATGGTTCGACGCAAGTTCAGCGGTTCCCGGTTTAGTGCAGTAATCTATTTTCGAACTCGGGCGCAACACACTAATCCAAAAATAATCGCATCCAAAAAAAGGCGACTGATTATTTCGGGACGAAGCTTACGGGCTGAATAGGGAGTGAAAAGTGTAAAACGCACGGGCGGGCTCGCCCACGTCCGTCGGGGCATATTATTATTTTGTAATCGCCGCCGACCGATGGCCGACTGCTAATCCGATAAAATAGACATATTATTATAATGACGGCGACGATGATAGAATGCGCAGACTGCACGCGACGAGAGACTGATGCAGTAATAATATACACAATATGATTTATACAGACAAACGCGGACGACGACGACGACGAGGACTGTACTCTGCCAATAATATTATAACGAATAATAAAAAATATAGTAACGTACTACGAACGAAATTATAAGGTTTTTCTCGGACACGATAAAAACGTCCAAGTGTTATAATAATATATAATAATTATGAGTGATGTCTCTGGCCCTCTGGGTATATAACTATAATACGTGTATGCGTATGCAGCCTGATGCAGTGTTGAGCAAGCTTATAAGGTGATATCAATAATTAAAAATACATTTTACAATTAATAATTAATATCTAAGTCGATCAAAATGAATCGTAGAGAACGATTGAATTTTTAATTACAGAGTAGGTGCCTATATAATTAACTCCAGGAACTCGTTTTTTAAGGTTTTTCGAAATTCGATTTTATTTATTTTTACATTAATAACACGTCATTGCCTTAATCCACGTAACTCTTAAGTAGTGTTTCCAAAATAATTCAAATACTCAACAATTATTGTACATTATTATGTATTTGTTAAAATATATACCTATATCAATAATTGTTCAAAAATGCAGATGTCTTTATAAACTATAATCATCGGTTGACTCAAGTATTTTTGCCCAACACTGCGGGCTATAGTGGAGAACGCGTTAATGGAACTATAACCATTTAGACGGTCGTTTAGAACGCAGTATCTATCGATATATAGGATCACATTATTATTATTATTATTATTATTATTATTATTATTGTCATTATTATTACTATTATTATTATATTACATCGTATTTTTATCGCTTCCCGCCAAACCGTGGGCGGCAAAAGACAAACAGCGCGTGTGTAACACATTTTTACGCGCAGTGCTGTTAAACGATCGGTTCAATGTGGATATTATCATCATGTATATATTATTTTTTTTTTTTTTTAGGTTGGGTCAAGTATATCGTAGGCATAAAGCATATTATAATACATAATAGTACAATATAAATTGTTATGTACATAGTCACACTTGATACTACTTCTCTATGCACAGATATAGGTATACTATTATGTTATATATTTAAGTAAAATATCGTACGGAGAAGTATCGCGACCAAGAAAATATTAAGTCTCGAGGGTCAATATTAGATTAGGATTTAGGATCTACACATAGAGTTCCGCTAACGTATTTTTATTATTTTTAGGGGTATAATATACCTACTACATCTATACGAAACAGTAATAATGCAGGACTGCACGAAGTCTACCCCAAACATAAAATATATTATTATTATTATATAACATTGCAATAACGCCTGTTCGATTTATATAACTTATCTGAACTATATAATATCCTAAATTCTATCGGATCAACGAATAAACTAAAAACGTTGCTTTTTTTGTCTCATGATGAAAACCGTTGTTACTTTACCGAGAAACGAAAACTTTTAATTAATTTTGAAATGTTTGCAAAAGTTCTCATTCAAATTCTTTGACATTAATTTCGAAACTCGACAGAGAAAAAACGAAAACGTTGTACAAGAATAAAGTTTAATTAAATAAAAAAAAAACACGTCATCATAAAATAATAACTATGTATACATACCCGTGTAATATTCTGGACAATACTTGCGAATTCAAACGGAATAACAATTGTTCAAACGCACAAAAAAAAAAAAACGAAATTATGATAATCACTATAATAATATTATTATACACGACGCGTGTTTCTTTATGGGTACACGTTTACAACAACAAAAAAATCAATCAAAGTGTCCGACGCGTAGAAGATATTATTATTATCTATATTATGCTACTAATACAACCATCGATCACGACCTGCCGATAAGTTGTACGAGACCGTTCTTAGCCTGAATATTAACGCGATTGACGAGTGACCTGAACACATATTTTTGCATATCACAGAAGAAAAACCGTATAAGTGCGTCGTCATATTATAATATTTTTTTTATATTTTCGTTCGTCCGCTATACGGTAATTGTCCGTTTTTCCGATCGGACTTTTGGAGTGCAAAATCGCTGTTTGCCGTTGGATGGCGGATCGACAATCACCGACAGTTGTAGACCTGACCTTTTGGATCTCCGGGTAATGATCATAATATTTTATATTATATAAATAATATTATGTAGAATCCGGTAATGAAAGGTACCTATTTACGCGTCAGCTATATGCACGTCGTCCGGCAGATCATTACGAAGTTATTGTGTACGCCGCCGCCCAGGACGGATCCTTGGCTATTAAATAAAACATTTAAAACACTAATTATAATGGCATTAGCAGTCGTCGTGTTGTCGACATTATATTATATTATTATTATTGTAGCTGGTGTATTGGTTCGAGACGACGTTCAATCGTCGACGTGGAATTGTATTTATAATATATAATATTGGTACACTATACGGTATGCGATAGGTATACGTATCAGGTACATTATATACCTATAGCGACCGTGTATTAATTACAAGACCTTTACCGCCTGCACACAAGCAATAAACGATATTATGTACTATTATAATAATATTGTACGTCGTGTGTGTATATAGTGGCGAATCGGGTGTCCCGATCCGAACTCCGAAGTACCTATATAGGTATACATGGTTATAACCGCGTCTGGTCCGAAGGCTAACGCGACGACATAATAGGAGACAATTAGCGAGGGTATCTTATACACTGCCGTCGTCGGGTCACGCGACGTTTTAATTGCGCCGATTTATCGTGTTCCACGCGCGACGGACGTACAAGTCGCGAGCGCATATTTTATAATAACAACCTACTGACAACGCCGTGGGATTCGCCGAATTATGTTCGTCCTACGTATTTAATAATCATAATATTGGGACAATATAGGTACGGCTATACACCGGCTTTGTTTTTTATTTTCGATACGATGTGACAGTAGTTCCGAACGGAGACGCAGTGGTGGAGAGAGCCGCGGAAAACGAGAGTGGCACGAGCCGGCGAGTCAAGAGTGTGCAGCACCGAGCCGAAATCGGCGAAATCTTCGTACCATATGTTTACTCGGTTGACACGTGTCTTTGTCGATGGTCGGATGTCGATATTATAATATTTATATCGTGATAATTACTATTTACGCACGGCGGAACAATGCACAAACGACCGCGGCCGATTTCGTTCCCACGTGATGATTACAATAATATTATTGTTATTTCGTTCCTTTTTCGTCGTAAGACAAGACCCGCCGAATTTAATGCAGCGGAAGACGTTTGCATATAAACGCGTTTCCGCTACGTTTTTAATGTACGCGTTCCGACGAATTTCTCTTTCCCCAGCCCGGCTCGTCCCCGACGCGAAGTCGTCGTCAAGCCTCCGTATTATTTGTACGTTTTAAATAAATTAAACATCGAAATAATGAACACTCGCCGCCGTCATAACACAGATATTATACGAGTATATTATAAAATTATATTATGCCGCCGTGGGTGTTGCAGGCTCGGCCCTCGAGGACGGGTATGCCGCAGAAAGCAATTCGGAGACATTCAGTTTTGTGTCTGCAGTAATTATTACAAGTGTTTGAAAACTACGAGAGAAATTGTCAGTTTTAAAAACCAAAACCGAAACGTTTTCTCGTTGAACAACTAGGTATATTATGCCCACACCATATTACAAAATGGTTCAAGGATACGAGATTTTCAATAATTAAACTCGTACCTATATTGGCGTTTTTAGATTTCCACTCCACTCCAAATATGCCTCATTACATCATTATTTCGTATCATGCTAGTTCGTTCTGCCCATCCGGTCTGAAAATATCAAGTCCATATGTACTTGCATTAAACGTTGTTCATTTAAATCTTTTACGGTTATGTTTCGCGCACCTTCGTAATGATATACCTATTTTTATTTAACAGAATAGTAGGTACCTAATTACCTATGTATACGTTTGCATCGCGTGTCGCGTTCGGATGTGTACAGTTTTGGTAATGTCAATTTGTAAGTTTCGGATTTGATTAGGAGCAAAATTAATTACAACTAAGTAGCTTATTCCATTTTAGACTCGTGAATTATGTAGGTCGCGTATATATATAAACGAGTACATAACTGCGGACAAATTATACGTTTGCCGCATGCTATTTTCTCCTTTTCCGTTTAATCGCATAAATAATAAATCTGTTAAAAAACAAAAAGTTTTCCAACTCTTCAAAAATCTTTGAGTAGTTGCGTATGACAAATATAATATATTATTTACTGAATTTGAGATTATAATATTTTATACGTTCCAGAAGTAACCTGAAGACCACATGTCTGAAACTGATCACAATGTTATCCAAATCGTAAATATGTACGAATAATAATATAGTAGTTAAAATCCGAAATCAATTTCGTTTGGGTAGGTATGGTATCTACTTACTTCTGAAGCGATACGAGTCAAATATGACAATTTTATTATTACCGACAGCCCCTCAATCTCTGCAGAGCTCGAGTACAAAATTGAAAAATGTCTATAAGTACTTAGTCATAAGTTTATTACAACTCTGAGAAATGTCTGCTTCGTCGACCAGAGTCTGCTAGTATAAATGTATAATATTGCGGCGTTCTTAAAAAAATATATCAAACGATCGGAAGCGTATATTGATGATATAATAATATATAATAGTAATAATAATATGTTAGTTTTCGTCTGTATATTACATCGATTATGATATCATATTATACACGCGTCTTGAATGGGCCGCGTGATTTAAAAACGAAATTAATAAACTCGTTCCAGATTTTAATGGCTTAAAAACATATCTATGTATTACGTTCTACGCCGAGACACGACCGGACAAGACGTTTGAAGTGAATAGGTAGGTAATGGGTTATATTATAAATTATAATATTATTATTTTACATAATGTCATAATAATATATATATAAGTGCGATGGTTTTGGCGGCGCAGACGTTGTCCGTAAAACTATTTCGTACCTACTAAAAGTTTATATCATGCCGAGTTAATTATACGTGTCTTATACAAAATGTATATGATATTGACGATTTTCTTTTCATTTTCGAACGTCTATCGGTCATGAATATCACTCGAGTACTTATGCTGAACGGAAAATCTGCATGTAATGATTCTTTTTGCCCCGATCTTCGTGAATTATGGTTCTTGGAGGATGGTTTTTAAATTCGCTCTCAGTCTTACATTTATCGGCGTCGGAATCGTGTGGGATGTATTGTGGTTCGTAAACATATATTATATTGTGTGACGATGGCCTCGCGTGGATTTCGAAACCGACCCTGCAGCAGCAGAAACAGTGGAGATAGACTGCAATAATAATATTATAATTCCTCGTTCCAACAACAAAATTACAAGTATACGTTTGTGATTTTTGAGACGAAGTGGCGGCGGGCGCTAACAATGTAGGCATTATAATACTCCGTATGAACCGTTTCCATATATTACTTTGTAATATAATATTACAACATTATGGTTAATATAATTATGCGGTGTTGTATGAATTGTGAGGCATACACTGTGCAGAATATTATTATTAAATATGTATTTATGTATATACGGTAATCGCACCTCGCTGCTACGATCCCGTTCAAAAATGATAATGATAATGAGGGTGATGATGGATGGACGATAGAGCAACGAAGAACACAAAAAACGCGATTGGGGAGGCGATATATGAATGTAATAAGATCAAGTTTCAAGGTTTCGAGTTGTAGTCGACAATATAATTCGTAGAATGCTTCAACAAAATATTATGGCGTGAAATATTTATGAGCAAACGTTTACCCGGCTCATTGTTGTAATGGTACGATTGATTGATATTGGACATTGGTCATACGATCATATATTGATTATAATTTGATCCTTATTTGGTCGTTAACCGTATAGTCGTATAGAAAATATCTTAAAACAAATACAATGGAGTTTTTAAAGCTTTTCACTAATTATTGCGTAACCCAAAAAGGAAAATTAAACAGGTAGATATACTTAATTCTATAGCATAAATAATATAAATTATTAACATCGAATGGGTATCAAAAATCGAAAACCGTTATGAAAGTACTTAATTATTTGTTTTTTAATTTCAACCCGCACTACCTACAGTAACTTTAATACGTTTTCATGAAAAATCAATTATAATTATTATGATTATTATAGATAATATATAAATGTAATGCTATTATTTAAAACTTAAAGAATTTACTGTTTGACATTTTATACGATTATCGGTGCTTTTATGTTTTAATTTTAAATTAAAAAACGTTATTCCTCAGGTTATATTATGGCCTGAAACACGATAATGGAATCTCCATATTGTGTAATATTAGCTATACTGCACAATACACAATATAGTCAATGTTTCTGTGTATATGAAAAACAAAATTGAAGTATTCGATTTAAATAATATCCGATTTTAACACACACGCCTGACATACTTATTCATATTTTATGTATATATCTAATCGCGCACATAAAGTGAACTATTATAGCTGTTTAGTTTAAACGATGAAGGGGGAGGGGATATGAAAACCAATATACCTATATCGCTCGGAAGAACGACATATACCACGAATAAACGAAATAAAATACCATTTGCGTACTCCCGCCTCGAGCTTAAACCGTTTTTTGGTCATTATTAATATGCTCTTTCCTCTCCACACACGCAATTACGTTCGTATAATGCACTAATGCGGTTTCATTAAAATCTTTTCTCGTTTCGTTTCGTTTTGTCTCGGCACAACAATCATTTCATGCACAGCTCGGCGCAACACGTGAGCCCAAGACAGTGGTTGTCCGGAAATCGATATATTATTACACTACCTATATTGTTTGCAAGGCGATTGTTTGAAAATGTGACTGCTGCGCTGTACTATACTATATATATCATTACAATATATATTATGTAATGTGTATATGCACGTAATATATATATATAGGTATATGACCGAGGCAATAACAATAATTAATTGATTTAGTGATGCATTTCGAAAACTAATTTTTGCCAAACAAAGTGGAAATTTTAATTAAACCAAACGTAGACGGAAATATTTCTTTGAACTACTTTCGTGTGTATCTACTACGTCTATTATTATTGCGAGTTTCGTGTTCTTCTGTTTCATAAGTTTAATATACTCTGCGAAGCGGAAATGAAACATCCGTATAAATTATGTCTATGAAAAAAAAATAAAAAAAAATAATAAAAAAAATCCATGAAAGTGTGAGCTGTGGTCCATGAAAACATTTCCGGTTATGTATATCTGTATCTACGCGTGCATATAATATCAGCTGTATGCGTTTATATTTTTTGTTTATGGTTTATTTTTTATTATTTATATTACTATACGCACTTGCACTTCGTGACAAATATTAAATAAAAATGTAATACCTACATTTTATTGTATGAATATAAAGTACAAACGAAAACTATAAAAAGAATGTTGGCTTAAATTTGATTTTTCGTAACGTAAACTGTATATAAGGATCAAACAAATCGTGAAGACAGCGCTATAACAATATACATAAACCAATTAATTATTTTTGTCTAATCCAGACAAATGTTTGATTGCTTCGAGAGATTAAATTCGATATCGGTGAGTAATCACTTAATAGGTAACTAAATATATTACACAGATCGCACGTCATGTATTTTGTTTACGTTCAACTAAGATAAATATAATATGAAGTGATAGTAATTCATTTTTAGTATATTGAAAAGAACGTAGGTATATACGTATATATGTGCATATTAATCATATTCATAGGATTTCCTAATAAATTGTTACAAAATGTAAACTTCGACTCGGAGGTAAACAAAATATCGGCGAAAATATATTTTCTAAACACGCATATTATTTTATTTGTTAGAGTATAATACGAGACGTTGCCCGACGGTCGACACTATTTTCTAAACTCCATTCTATATTTTTGTAACCATATGGCCACATAAATTGCCTAAATTTGAACGAGACGTGTGACTTTAAAATATACTGTAAACGAACCCGACGGCCCGCAATATAATAATATATGTAATTCAAATTATTATATTATTCTAAGAAAAAAAAAAAACTTAAATCGCCGACACACCGCCTACAACAACTAACACCCATCCAAACCCGGGATATCTGCGTCGAGACGGCGCACAGCTGACGATAACGTTATAATATTTTGTCGTCAGCTATACGTGATATTATAATTATATAAATGAAATATAACTGTTACAAAAATAACGACTTACCCTCAGTCCGGAACAGAGGCGATCGCGAAACATATCGTGTTATAATATTATTGTCCAGATGAAATAAGTCTGTACTCTCGAAACACGTTGCGTGTTCTCGACGCGAAAATATCAAAAATAAAATAAAAAATAAAATCGAACGGAAACGATGACGCGCGGCAATTCGGACACTGATCGGCGACGGACTGGCACAACCGCACAAGTTCGTCGAACGAATCGAGTCGGTGTTGCGAGTCCTCCGCTTCTGACTAACCGGTGGGAGGTCTGCACGGCGCACATGTATACAACACACACACGGTGTGCGGCGGATGGAAGGGAGAGAGACTTACCGTACAGTTTTGCTCGTCGGTCGTCTGCGTCTTGTCAACGCTCGCGTATATACGTATGGTGTATACAAAATAATATACAGCGCGTTAGTAGTCCACGTTATATATTTATATTATTATTATTATTATTATTATTATAGCTGTGATCTGTCTGTATAGTGCACCTCGCTATCCGCAAGTTTATCTCCGTTTTGTTTGTCTAATGCAATCTTTAATCGGTCCCATAACGAACCCAGCGCGAGACCGCCGCCACCGCAGCTCACCCACTATACGGAAGATAATATAAACGTAATGGTTTTTCGCCCCGGCGTTATCCGAGTCGCCGAGTCGATAGATATCGTACGCTCGAATGCGACCTCACCCATAGCGAGTCAATATTATCTTTTATATATATATGTTTTTTTTTTCGAACTGGACAGAGATTAAAAGAGATATCTGTTTGAAATAAAAATTCAGATAAATCGACCGGAATCTCTTAATGCGCTCAGATAGTATTACGCGATATTATAGATCCTAATAGTCTCCTGATTTTAGTGATACAGAATACAGATTGCAGAACGATAACAGCTGCTAACCTCCGATTCCGAAGACGTTCGCGCACTTTAAACGGTATAGAATTCTATTATATAGGTTATGTAAACACGAAAAAACGATTTTTTTAATTTGAACTCCTATACATATTTGATAATAAAATAATATACTCTCAAATTACATTATACACATTGCAGCATATTATCGCAATAAATTGCAAATTAAGGAGCGCCTTGATATATCGGGTTATGATAACATTATTTTATTTCTCGAAACGTCCCCCGATAGACAAAATAAATAAAATTGTGCAATTTGTAAACAATTATTAAACGACTGCCGTTTGTAATAAAAACAACAATAATAATAATAATAACTAGCTTACGGTATTTGTTTGTCGAGTGCAAGTACATATATAGGTACAGGTAGGTAGACCTAAATATACGAGTGCCTGATACTAAATCGAATATTTTGTTACTTTAAATAAATAATATTTTAATATATTTTGATAGAATATCGTCGAATTTTCCCCCTTCCACCACCCACATAACCATTTCGTTTGAGAATCGAGTACGGAGATCGACACGTATTTTTGTGCTGTTTTACATGCGTAAGATATTTACACGGGTGGATGTGATAACATATTATATTGCTGTACATAATATTATTATGCCGGGGATTGCGTTGGGTTGATATAGAAGGAGCATTTTCGGGAAGAGAACACCGGCCGATCAGATTGTCGGTCGTTGGCAGTGGAATGCGTCCCGAATGTTATTGTATTGTGTAACAACCCCCTTTTATAATACACTACATTATATTATACATTGTGATGTGTGCGCGGCGGAGGGTGCGGGTCCTTGGCAAGGTCACGAGGACGGGTTCCCTGCTCGCCTGTTGTAAATCACAATGCACATTGCGTATTATAGTAACATAGTAGGTACATGAGTGTAAAACGGTTATTTAAAAAGACACGAGAAAACCGCATTCGAAATCATTGTTCACACGACTGACGCACCCAAAAAGAATGGAATCGGAACCCTTTTCTCTTACGACTGACATCCACAGTGTTACTATAGAGGTGATATATTCATATCATCACTGTATTCTGTAACCACCGTAAAATATTTTTCCAAAGGCGTTATAATATTGTTACGCAATATAATATGTAAGAACATCGAATACAATATAATAATATATATATGATTATTTAACCCTATGGCCGGTCTTATTGTGGTAGGTATAGACGAATCAGTTTAAAACTTATAGTTAACCGGTCGGCGATAGTTCGGTTAGATTTTAAAATTTTACTATACATATATAAAAATATTCTGAGTTTAATAAATAGGTCCTAGAATAACTAATACAATATGTGTTTTTATGTAAAACTATTAATAATACATTTACTATCACATCAACGTACTTAGACAATAAAGTATAAGAACTTAGAAATTACAATCGTTCAAATCTTGATTGAGGTGCACACATTGTAGCAAAATTTTCCAGCTTTACAATTTACATGATTTTTCATTAATAAAAAATAAGTATTATATGGCACAACCATACGGGAAATTTCTTAAAAGGTATAACATTTCAAGTATCTGAAATATGGCCTCTCTGGCTCTCTATAATAACCTATTTACAAGAAATTAAAAAAATTAAAATTCGAATAATTGAATTATTATAGGAAACAGGTCGGTTACTCCATTTGACACTACATATATATTATGTATATACTATAATTCGGTGTATATCCAGGTAATTTATTTTATAGGTACGTTTTTTCTCAAATTCAAGTTTTTGTAAAATCAATTCAATAGCACGGTATAAATAATATAAATTATACTTCTGTTGTCCCATATAAGTTTTACAGTAGAGTAATTCAATACGATACTATATCGCAATCGATTAATTTTACTTTTAAACGTCAAAATATTATTAGAGTATTGATGCCGATCCTGCAGAAATACCAGATGGGGCCGCTACTATTATAGTGTTGCGAGTGTAACGTCTACGCCAACGTACGTCATTTACGAAACTGTTTTAGAATTTCGACGGGTGTAACATTATACAAGTAAACGACGGTGTATATGCGATACGGTTGCAGGTTTTTGTCAACTCCATATATTTTACGACCAAAAAAAAAAAAAAGAAAATTTCACGTCGTGTCGTCGGGATATTGGTAAATGTTTACAAGGAACTGCGAAAATAAAATCTTATAATATAATAGCGAAGAGTTATAATAAGATTGGCTTCACGGTTTAGAAAGAAAATGAGGCCCCCGTCGTGGCTCATACTCGCTTACCTCCTATAATTTATGAATAGTTAAACCGATATAACCCTAGATTTTGATCATCGTCGTCGTTCACGATAATCGACAGATCTGTGTGATCTATTTGATCGTCGATCAGATCGATGTATAATATATCGACCTGCTCACAGCAGTGCACGTGGTGACCCAATCCACAGCGAATAATAAAAATAAAAACAAAACATTAAGGGCGCCTGTCACCTATGTATAATAATTATAATGCTTCGAAGACGATAATGTATTGTGTATATACATATACAGTTTATGCCCATAAACATTATTATAATGGTTACACGAAGCCGTAATAAATATAATTTAATATAAATACTCTCCGGTTACCTGCAACATAGTGCGGCACGTGCGTGTATTGTAATTATTATTTTTTTCTCTCCCCCGACGACCAGTCGGTGCCCGTTTGTTGCACACTTCGCGCACTACAACCACGACAGCGGTCGCATGTTATAATTGTAGCAGTATTCGCTGTGCAGTGAACGTGACACACGGTATACAGAGTGATCCACTTGACGTGCTTTACTCAATTATTGAAGTCTGATCATTGGTCGTCGTTACTCGATTTACAAAAAAAATCTTATGGAAAACATATGAATCCCGCAGCTACCACACACACTGTGCAATATTATGTGGTCTGAGGGGTTTACAATATAGGTAATAGGTATATATATTATTGAGTATAAGCACGGGCTAACATGTTAGTCTGTGCGTATAAGCAATATGCAAAAAAAAATCAATGTAATTAGTAAAATAGTATAATTTTCTGTTGATCGAGTAATGAATTGCTAATTTTGCAGAATTTACTTTTTTGAATAAAAATTGAAAATATTAAATGATGAACGAATTTTTATTTGTATTTGTTTTGAGTTCAAAGTTTTCAGAAAAAATATTGATAGACCCTTGCGTCAGCCAAGTTATTCCACTCTTATCCAATCTTTGAATACTCAATAATGGAAAAGAAATGTATCTTTTCGACGTTGACATTTCAAGAACAATTTTTGTTGGTGTATTTAACGAATCGCCATTTAAAAATACATGAAAAATCAATTTGGATTGCAAACATTTAGCGTTGTCAATTGTCTATCATAAAATAAAGTGCTATGTAGAAAAACATAGCTTGGCCGAAATTAAATAACAAATGTGAAGCGAAAACTAGTGTGGTTCATTTCTGCAGTTGAATGGACCATTCTGTACACAAATATAAGTATAATAATATATATTATATATTACACAGGCGACGAGTTTTAAAAATAAACGAGCAACAGGCCGATTTTAATTTTTCTTTTTATATAAACGTGCGTGGCATCGTTGCGTTTCGAACGGTTAATATTGTATTGTTATATAATTATAATTATTTTATTGTTCACAATGAAGAAGTGTGAAACTAAAAGAAAATAGCCATAATCAGGGTAAACCGACCCATTTACCGTGCTACGAACCGCGGTGACTGGAACAGGCGAAAAAAATGGCAAGCACGGAAGCGTTTCGCGAAAGTAGAAAAAAATCTTGAACAAAAAACCAGATGAAGATTGACAATGTTGAAGCGCTTTATTTATTGCATTTTTAATCATTATGTAGGTATCTACAGCTGTTATCACTAATTAGTAATTATCATTATACCGCCGATGATGCTTGACGAGTAACAATAACAATATTAATAATATTACCCATAGCTCATCGATTCCCGGAATTCAGATATTTATATATTTATATACTAGTCTCTTATAGTGTCTTATGAACAGTGTAAAATATTAAATGATAACTTATTATAGGTACATAAGCACTTTAAAATGTTATTTTTCACACCCCTCCCTCCCGAACCCTTTTAAATCAAATATTGGGTTGTGATAATTGATAGATTTTTACTATTATTGTACTGCAGAATTTATTAGATTATTTTCGTAACAATCCGCGGATGTAAATATTTATTTGAATTTAGTTTTATTTTTAAAATAATTAATATAAGATCTGTATCATTTGACACAACAACAATATACTAGGCTAAAATTAAACAAAAATATAATCTGTGAATAAAAAGTATAAAATAATGTATAAAAGAAACCATTGATAACATTTTCTAAACCTAACCTAAAAGTACACAATTAATGTATTCATTCTAGTAAAAGGTCACGACACCACTTCCTTTCAAATGTCTTATATGAGAGGACTATATATACCTATACCCGGTATTGTAAATTTGTAAAAGAAGCCCAAAATGTATTTTGGTTAGAGCTTTAGATATGATTTGTATGAGAATCTGTAAGGCGGTTGCGGTATTTATTTACTTATTTTTATATTTATTTATTCTTCAAAAAAAATGGGCCCCACGGAAGAACATGTCCGGGTACCTATATCTTATAAAAACATTTGGCTTCTTTGTTTATTGTTATAAGTTTTAAATTCGTATGTATTACATTTATAAATTCGTTTGATTCTGTTATTTTTATTTATTTTTTTCTTGTATTTTGTTTCTCTTTAAATAACAGTTGTGATACAATAACTTCTGTTAAAATGTCATTAAAAAAAATTTAGTATAAATGTATAATAAAATACACAGGAATGAGGATCGTTCATTAATTTCGCGAGTGCAATTATACGTTTAAAACTCTGAATATTATAGTTTGAGTAAATTTTTGTACACTAGAAGTTTTGTACTAACAATTGCGTAGACGACTGTATTTCAGAGGAAGTTTCTTAGTACTAATAATATATGACTGGTGCGCAAAAGCAAAATATTTTTAAAAACAATTTTACGATGGGCTTAACGTAGTATAGGAATAATAGCTATTACGACGACGACCACATGTGTAGGGTACTAGGGTCGTCGTTTACAGAAGAAACACGTCAGAAATCGATTTACGACATGTATAATACATTATATTATATTATTTACGTTTTATTGCTCACGCAAAAGACGTAACCCGAACCTATGTTATAATGGACCGCGGCGAGGTACATAGATACAAACGCGGCGCGGCGTTACTGTCATGTCCTGCCGAAGACGAAAACATTGCGCGCACGTCTTTCGTGGCGTCATCGGACGGGATATCTCATATCATATGCCTGTAATAATAATAATAATAATAAAAATATATACACGCGTCTTTATACCTGCCGCTGTGGTGCATAATATTATTATTATTATTTCAGCCCTCAGATCGGTATCTGCTGCACCAGCGGGTCTCCCGATGACCGGACTTGGCGCCAGTAACGTATCCAGAATGTAGCGATAACCGATAATAATACAGTGGAGGGGACCGTCCGCAGTAATATACCAAACGTTAGAGGTTGACAAACGCGGTGCTCGCCCTTTATTTTACAACTCCCCGGTGCGGGTGGATATTATTTTTTCGGCATCTCCGACCCAATATCATATAATATTTTATAATAATGATGAGCAAACAATGGAAATACCTATATACACCGTCGGGGGGTCGCATGCTGCATTGTCCCGGGTGGGTGGCTTGCGATCGTTTTTACTGAGGGAACGGTCATCTGATTTATATCATTATACTATATCGGAGAAGACGTCCATCGCGCTCATTCTAATACGCTGCACATTCGAATCACTGACCCACATTGTTGGGAGACGATTTTTTTTTAGATAAACGGTAGTAAGGATAATGGAATAATATGAAAAATAATAAATAGGTAGGTACACTGTCGATTTCGCAGTATCCATCGTCTATGCATTTGTTATTGTTTCGAGTGATGCAAGAAATGTATACTTTCTATATAGGTATAATGTATGTGCTGTAAACACGTTGCAATGTTATTATAATATTATAGCTCCATTGTGGTTTCTCCTTTTTTTTACAATTATAATTGCTGTGATTGTAATAATAAATTAATAACGTAGGTAGGTGGATAGGTACAATTAAATATATTAAGCACTTATGTAATACGATAGTTATAATATGTAGATTTTATGGAAAATATGATGAGACATGCTGAAGAAAAAAACACGATGCAGTAGGTACTCGAATAAAACGAATTATTATTATGTCATAGGTTTATATATGTATACATAATACATATATTGTATATAAAACCTCAGTGGTCTTGTTACGCAGTATAATACGCGAGATAAACAGTATTTTTATTCAATTAGGAAATCACAGATCTCGAATGTCTTCAAAGAATTTTAGAATAAAGCGCCGTTTATATCGTTCGAACAATAACAACTCGAATTCATATATTTTACGTACCCGAGGCTGGCTTATTTCAAAGTCTTAAGCCCTCGATATCGGATGACGTTTAATGACACATAGCCTTACCACATAGTCTTTTAAGATTAGCTTTAGCTGATATTCTATACTGACCGTAAGTATTATACTTCCCGTGATAATAATATTATAAACCGTAATATCATACATTAACACATGAGGATGGAAAATTGAGTGTGGTACACGGGTGTGCATGCTTTTAGTTTTTTTGCATACGATGTAATTAATACTGTACCTACAGCACCGATAATTTTTTCAAACAAGTCTCACACTGCCCTAAGTTTTTTGCACAGTTAAATCGACGTAAGTACCTATGTACATAAATAATATTTAGCGACGTCCAAAGAAACTAACAATTATTTGAAAATCGAACAAAACTCTACATAATTATTATATTCAGTATTCGAAACACGTAAAAAGTACCTGAAAAAAAGTCGGTCGAATAATAATACTGCAGCAGCGATGATTAGTGTGTTTGTGACTGTTGTTATTATTTTTGCGCAAATCATCCGAAATGACTCACTTAGATGATCAGGTTTTTTCCGAAACCGGTCCCCGTTCACGAATAACATATATTATTATGTATACTATTATAATATTATTAAAGTGTATAAGATCTTTACTATACCTGACACACTCTACGCGACGATTAATGCAGTATTATTCAAATGACCGCCGCCGGTGATATATATATTATTCACACCTATTTTCGCCTGCAGCTTACGCGATACGTGGCGATATTGTGCATAACATTTCGAGTCGAGTATATCACTGCTGCAGTTCTGAGTTTGCTTAGAATATTCTAATGCAACTTATAAGATAATAATATCAGTGTCTGTTGGCCGACTGTTCAAGTTGAAGTATATTGATTATAGGTATACATGGGTGTATTTAAAAACGAGAGCTTAAAAAATAATTTACATACACGTGGGTTCATAAATTATAATAATAATCTTATTTATTTTTTATTTATTTGAAATGCACAATCTGTTCAAATCAGCGCAATCACCATTAACCGTAAGCGATGACGGATGATGTCGTGAGATTTTAGACACAGGTACAATGTGAGTAAGAATATACCATTAGTGACACTACCTATATATATATATAAGCTTGCGTAAAATAATAATCCGACTAAATATTTAACAGTTTTACCGTATATTAATATGAAACAAAAAATAAAGAATATATTGTTACCCATAGCAAACAGCGACTCCAACACATTACCTACACAATACAAAGTATCTATTTGTATTGACGAGTTTAAAGTACACATCCACTACCTATACATTATTTGCTTAATTAATTGACGTATAAACGGCATCTTCGTTTTATTGGTTCTATTGAATGCTCGAATAATAAACACAACGAGAGGCGAGAATCCTTTCAATCAGTTTGTTTATATTACTTTGCGTGTATTTTAACATTAGAACGTAACCTAAAGAAATCTCACTAAAAGTGAAAAAATCATACTCAACAATGTTATAATGGCTACTACTACAGTAGCTATTATATACCTAGTTACATAATTATTATTTTAAATATAATGGATTACGACAACTTATAGAAACATTTCCTCAAAACACAGTTATTATACAGTAGGTATGACTACGTGTCATTACTACTTCGTCATCACTTATTGGTTATCACGATATTGCATAAGGAGGTGTTATTATTATTTTAGGAAATGAAAATAACGTTGTGTACTATGCCAATAGGCAATAATACACTGTGGAGAATATAGAAATCGTAGTATAGTAATACTCAACCATAATATAACATTTTAGGGTATTTTTCCGGAAATGTCACTACATATTGTATTAATTTCTAAAAAAGGTTTGTTTTTAATTAAAATAAAAATGAACATTGATAAACTGTTTTAATGCATTATTATTATGGTTTGTCTGGAATTTTTTGTTAATGATCATAATATAACATGATAATTATTTAATTCAAAAACTTTATTAAACCACCACATCGTGTTTATCATTCGTATTTTATTAATTCCGTCTTAATGAATATTTTATGAGCTCTATAATAATACTATGAACAAACACAGCGCTCATATATACATAGATATCGTACGTCATGTAACATAAACATGCAGAGTGATGTCCAAAGCCCCAAAGGGAATGATGTAAAACTTTTAGTTTAATATTCAAAATTTCCTTCTCGTTGCTTTTAAAATATATTATATAATATTATATTGGGTACGTGGAATTGTATATTTAGGGGAATTAGCATCGATTGAAACCGTATGTTGCATACTCAGTAGCTATATAATACTATGCCAAATTTTAAAACCTTTTTTATAGCTGTAGTCTTATTAACACAAACTGTCTAAATAACTGACGCTACAAGATATTTATCAATAGTCATTGCTATAGTTATTACGAAGTAATATTATGATCATAATGTACAATAATTACTACCTATACCTATTAAACTCTATAGGTATACCTACTATAATCAACACAATTTTGAATTAACCGGCTTTATCAGCAGTCACTTAAAGATTAGTATAACTTTTTTTTGGTATAACTTATGTGAAATTAAATGTGTATAAAATAGTTGCCAAAAAACATTATCTTTTGCGTATGGATTATATAGGTTGGACCGATGTCTATCAATTATTTAACTGGTTTTTTTTAAGATTTATGAATGACGTAGACAGCAAATGTACAATTGATTTAAATTTGTCGATTTTCCGAAAAAGACGTACACACAAATAAATGCACTCTGTATTACATACTTAATAATAAATAATAATTATGTAGTAATATCTTTCTACAATATGTAAGTATAGTGGTAGTATAATTAGTATATGTATAAAATAGTAAGATAATATGCAACTTGAAAATCTAACATTTACAAGAGTGAAACATAATTATATTATATACCTGAACAACACGGTGGATATTATAAACTATTTAAGTAAAAAAAAATTAAATACTATATCAGGACTGTGAGAATTGTATCCCCAGAACTCAAGTATTAATACGTGTATAGGTAGATAGGTATATTGGCACTCAGATATTGCATAGTAACGCGATATTTCATTAATTTATTCAGCTTTGATACACGTTATGGACTAATTCGTTCGCGTAATTAATATTTTTCATTTTTTTCTCTTGTATGTAATGAAAAAAATTTTGCATTTAAATGTCGGAGTGGGAGATAAAAGTACCCAGCAATGACTATACGAACTCGTCAATAATATTAACAATTATTTGCGATATAGCATAGTGCATTTAAAGAAAAAAAATCATGAAAACAAAATAAAATAAAGTAACAAAAACAAGTTTAGAGCAGCGTTTCCCAAACCATGGTCGCAACCCAATAGTGAGTCGTGAATTTTTTTTTTGGATGGATCGCGACTCGTGGTTACGATTACTGTTATTTTAGCCGTGAATTGGTATCTCTATATTGTATAGTAATAATGTGAAATCCAACTAGTATTGTAGAATGTATGATAGAATTTTTTTTAGCAGGAGGTCGCTACTCAATAAAGATTAAATGTATGGGTCGCTATAGCAAAAAGTTTGAGAAACACTGGTTTAGAGTATTGCTTATAAGGTAATAATATTTATCAGTCAATATATAGGTATGGTGATTGATATCAGTTTGGTGGTAATCACTCTCCACAGATCAACGTTCATACTTTTTTGTTTTATTATATTATGTGTGATTATGATGTAAATTAATGTATATAAAATATAAATGCATTTTGCTTGAGAAAAAAAAACAAATTCATTACTTATATTATGTATACGATGTCATGCGAAACCCGCAAAAATCACTGCATCGATTTTACACCAAAATTATATTATTAATATGTATTACTATAATACTATATTTTTGTGCATAAAACATTAACTGCAGATTTTTATCCCAGGTGGCCAGGTAGTTATAATACCATCGTTTTTGGCCTGAAACGATAAGGCAATTTCTGGTATTATAATAATTATTAATAATACTCCTATCCGTTGCTTGTGACTTTTCAAATTCAAAAACGAAATTTAATTATTAATTTAGTTTGCTTAAAGCTTTACTGTTAGATGCAAAACGGCATGAAAATCGGTTTGCAAATCTATAGCTGTATATATTATAGCCACAGTACCGTTCGGAATTCGTTCAAAAAAGTATAAATGGTTTTAATTATAATTAACGGTCTAGACGGAAATAAAACTACGATTATTAAGATAAAGAATAAATATGTATAGGTATGCCAGATTCCTACCTACAACGTATAGTATTCGATATTTTATGAAATGTGAAATGGGTTTGTACACCTAAAACTCAACCAATGATTCACAATCACAATCGTAGAATGTTGCATTGATTATTGAAGTTATTATGATACGCGAGAAAGTCGAAGAGACAGATAGCGAAATCAAATCTAATAATGCGGACTCAAAAGGCAAAAAGAAATAAACATTAATTATTAAATGTATTTATCTTAAAAACTGTATATTTTTTAATGACAGATAAATGGTGGTCATTCACAGTTTCACAATGCTATGCTCATGCATGTTGAAAACGACCAATTTTAAATACGGTATAATAAAAAATTAACCTGATAGATTGTTGAACTAAAAATAAGAAAAAGAAAATTTATTTTCGTTTTACTGTTTTTATCATATAATTATACATTTTTTTTTATTGGTCTTGAAATTATAAATTTCTGCTTCCTCATCTAAGGCCATTAACGGTTTTCCATTTTATTTTATTCAATTTCAACATTTTTTAGATAATGATGATATTCTACATTGATACCCTAAATAATTACATATTATTATTTTATATTTAATGTTTAAAGTTATATCATAAAATAAGCTTTTTTTATGTTTTTTATACGAATTTATAAATTGTAATAAGCCACACGATTTTAATTTTTTCATCCTATATTATATTGAGTTGTATAAAACGTATATGGTATTTACCTCCAAAAAGAAAATGCTAGTTTATTTTTATTATTTTCTAATGGTAATAGTAGGTAATAATATAATCAAGAGTAATATTTCAACCTTCGTGACACACTTTTTTTATACACATAGACATTATATTGAAATAATAACATAATTATAAAATCACAAAATCTAGTACACAAATTATTACTTTAAGTCAAGTCTGTTTTTCTATAGTCTTACACATAAAGATTGAGACCTGATTGACTAAAACTTATGTATAATAGTAAGAAATGGAATCTAAAAAGGTCAAATGGGTTTTTTATTACTTGAAACTTGAAAGTATTTTTAGCATTATAAAATTATTTACAAAGAGTTTTTATTTGTTAGATATAATAATTGCTGGACAAAGTTTTAAACAAATGTGTTTATACGTTTATTATAACAATTGTTATTAAATGCATACCTTATAAAGGTAAATACACACATATATATATAATATAATATATATATATCATCTTACACGATTAAAATGATTCAAGTTTTGTTTGATTTTGAGTAAACTAAGAGAATTTTCTGTTTAATTTTTGGTTCGCATACCTATTATTACTTTTAAGAATTTCAATTATTTTTAAAGTTATTTTAAAACAACAATGATAACAATTTGTGGAGATACAAGTTACAACTTCCAAGCACAAAAATATTATACATTTTAACATTTAAAATTAATTATATTATAATAACTTTATGGTCATTAAAGTGACATTTCAAAGTACATGTATACACAAAATAATCGAGTATAACAGCGTATGTTATAATCCATGAAATTAATTTTGAGTCAGGAAGGTACCTACCTATATGTATCGGGAGATTATAAAGAAGTTCGATGTACAAACAAGTATTTTAAATTATTTTGTTGCCATTAATATACATACTATAATACACACATGTGTATATATATATTATATATATTTATGGTATTTATACTATATAGTATAATTCAAATGACTGAACTCGGCTGTCGACGTTTGAATCATTCCGCTATTTCGATATAGTATTATAATATTGTAACCAGCCAACTGAAAAGGCGAGAGAAAATCAACAGCCCGTGGGGCAGCCGGAGAGAAATACTACATATTTTTAACAAGTCTATTGAAGCCGAATTTCTCACTGGAAATTGGAATATTATATACGTCGAACATAATTTGGAATAAATGCAAAGGAAAAATAATAATAAGCGTTATCGAGTTTGATACTTTGATCATATTATTAAAATCGGAGACTTATAATTTTTATTGTTTACGGACGCCGTCTGAGAATGATCGGCATTCGTGGTTGTGACATTTTATCATCCGCGTGCGGATTAAACACGTATAGTATACTATTACGTAAAATGTGTTCAAGCAAATAAATCTTTAAGAACTCGCATTATAATAATAATAATAATACAAACGGATTATTCTAATAACCACACGTTTCTCAGAAAAACGAATTGATTATAATATTAATATATCTCATACCTATATGGAGGACAATCGGTGGTCGAGTGACACAAGGCTGAGTATACGGCCCAGTGCAGGATAATAATAAATTATGATAGGTACGTATATCATACTATTCAAATATCGACATTTTCACCCATGATGAATATTATACTGAAGTATCGATTTATTATGTTTTAAAACTTTACGAGCACGGAACGGAAAAATGTACAATCCACCTACTTTTGATATTTGTATACAAAATATCTAACTATAAGCTTAGAAAAGTAACCCCGGATTACGAAGACAGCGGCTTCCCCAATTCTGCAGTCTTTTAGCAAAAATAATATCAAGTGGTGGTTTTGTAGAAATTTGACCTTCGATTTGATTGTAATTTATTTCATATAATGTTTAGTATCTACCTATACTATAGTTTTAATATATATTTTTATGCGGTGGTATAGGTACATACCATAAAATATATTAGTAATTGAAAAATATTAGCAATGAATTATTCAATGACGGTATAGTATAGTTTACAAACGTTATAAGGTACCATTATAAATTGATGTGCGAGCCAAATATGCCAATGCGATAAAATATAAAATCGTAGATGTCATTAAAAGCAGAATGATATTGTATTCATTTCCACTGTGGGTTGGGAGGGGACGGGTATTTTATATAAACCTAGTAGGGGGGGGGGGCCCAGTAATTTTACAGTATTATTTATAGCCGTGATGATGACTGACCTGCGATTTTCTTCTCCCTCATTTTGTTCCAAACAGTTTCTGAACGGCCAACCTTCCATCGCTTCTCGAACTTGACGCTCACGCTACGGAAAAACTTGAAACCGAACTTATCGCCGACGCCGGCCATAACATTCGGTGCTCGATCGCGTCCGGCACGCCACGCCGTTGCAGGTGGTCCGCGGACGGTTGTCGCTCAAACGTTTCTACATTATTATCTCTCTCAAGCGCGCCGCGACTCCTATCGCTGCACGCGCAGTCGTAACGCCCACCGCCGCCGCCGCCGCCGCCGCCGCGAAGGTTCAAAATTCGTTCACGCCGAATCCGACGGTAAAAAAAAAATATTACCCTCCACACCACCGGTGGGCACCTAGTTAGCCACTAGTTTAAATGTTGTCGCCGAAATCTATATATACTGAGTATACTATTATTAGTATTATTTATGTAATATCACCAAAACCACTGCTATCACTATTATAATACTATACCTATAACGTAGTTAACGTGACAGTTAATATTATACATACGACTGTATAACTATAAAAAAAAAATTGTGACTGCACCGTAATAGCGACAATCGCTAAAAAAAATGTACAGCGCACAGATGATTACGCCAAACGCTACTGAATATCATTATTATCTGTGTGTATAGTAGGTACCTACCATAATATATTATTGTCGTTTGCGCATACTTTGTTGGTCTAATCATCAGTTGAGTAAATACAGACATTTGGAATCTCTTATTCAAACAAATTCGTAAACGTACAATGAAATATTAAATTGTATAGGTATATCATCGATTGTTTTTTAATTTACCAGCGACACTATATATATAATACGTGTGTACAATCTCTCGTTTGAAATTATTTTACTGTGGACGTTTGCTGGCGTAGGGCTATACAATACATAGCCGTTATCAAACATATTAAATTATTATACAACAAAATATACCTTGACAATATATTATATTATCATACCCATATTTCCAGAAGGGGATCGCATACAGCACAGAGAACAAAAATAATCGTTGTACACTAATTTAGTAAACTCAAAGTATATTATATTGTTTGGATTTACTTTAAACGTTCTCTACGTATTTAACAAGTGTATACCTATACACGTATAAACCTATATAATTTATATAAACCATGTGTATTCATCCCAGAACACTCCTTTTTTACTCGAATATAATTAAAACTTATTTCGTATGAATTAATAAGATGGGTATTGTTTTCTCTCTGAAGCATTTTTGTATTCTATCGTACACCTTGTTAGTATATACGCCTAAACATTTTCATATGAATATTCAGTTTTACTCACAGATAAAGTTAACTTAAAATAATTTTTACATAAATAAACAATGCATTGGACATTTTAAGTATGAAAATAATAGTATAATGACGTATTATAGTTGATATTATGATTGATTATTGCGAAATTTTTAAAACGAATTGTTTATAATAATACACATATAACATAAAATAATGTTATATAAAAACGAAATTTTGAAATGATAATTCCTGAAAAAGGTACTTATAACTTTTAAATATTATTCAGAACGTAGCATGATTGACAAGAACGGAATTCAGCTTTTTTTTTAATACCTAATGATTATTTGACTTGACACTTTTGGAAAACAAAGCTATTTGTCTAACCTTTTTTGAACTTGGAAATGTATTACGTACCTAAACTATCCATATCTACATATTTGATTATGTTTTGTTTTATTTTAATCAAATATTTGTTTTTGTTATCGGTTTATTTTTCTTTTAGAAAAGAGTTCTTATTTGATTGTTGTTGTTTAATTTTTAACAATAAGCATTTTATTATAGATGTAGTACGATCTAAATAATGTGTACTTATTATTTAATAATTTTAATTTTTGATAAGACTATCTCATTATTATTTATTATAACAAAATAAACGGTATACCACGTGCACGATATCGAGTTAGTAAATCGAGTAAGAGTCTTATTATAATTTAAAGTTAAGCCTATGAATTGATATATTTAACAGTTGCTTATTATATAAGTTTGTCGGATCTCTGGTCATCTCCATAAAATATACTATTCATTATTATATTTACATAATACGTAGGTATTCCAAATAACAAATAATCATCAAATATCAACAATTGTGGTAGGTACTTTGCAACTTTTGCAGAATTAGACGAATGACATCAAATAACGAATACAAATAATGTTTTTAAAAAAGGCTTGATTAATTAAGTAAGTACCTACCTAAAGATTAAAGACTATCAGACTACAGGCTATATACATAGAGATCCGCGCGCTTACTAATTTTTTTACAATGATATAAAATAAAATATTATAATCTGTAGTGTGTACGCGTTATGCCTATAATACAAGAGTATTGACATCAAATTCCACCGGCCTAAAAACGTATACCTGTGCAAGAAAACTGATAAAATAGTACACATACCTGGACGGCAATAATGCAATAACAATATTATTAATGTGTCGTCTCACATAATGGCTATCGCGGTGGTAAGCATAGTAGGCACAAGGCAGGTATATATATTTATACAAATTATGCTGCTAATCGGCCAGCGTCACGTTACAACATAAGCCGTAGCCGTCTACGGATCGCGATAACAAATGTATCGAGGTGTTTAACCGTAGAGAAATTTTGACTTAGCGTCGTTGAGGAGCAACCCATATACAGCCACACAGTTTGTTACGATATCGCAGTTTTAAACATTTAACACAAACAAATAATAACAATAATAATAATAAAGCTTACCTGCTAAGTATCGTTCCGAGTGACATTTGGGATGTTTCCATTCCTAAACAACAAGCAAACACAACGCATGTTACAAATTTTTTCAAATTTTCTTTGTTTTATTAAATGTCGTGGGCGTTCAGTTAAAAGTCATGGAATATTGGTGGTTTTAGAGCACTGCAGAGGCTGCTCGTACACAATTATTTCATTATTTCACCATAATATTATATAACTATTTACATTATAATTTATAACACTCATAATATGATTTTAATAACAAGTAAATATTTTTTACAGTCTAGATAAATATTAGATTTGAGTTAAGTCATGATCGACACCCATTATCCAAGTAAATACCCCACAACAGGTGGTCAAATTTGAAACATAGGCAAAAACAAACTTTAATTTTATTACTTGATACAGGTATTTGTTTTTTTGTATATAATTGTATGTACATTTATTATAAAGACTAACCAATAGTTTTCAATTTGAATAATAAAATTTAGGGAAAACCAGCTGAAAAAATTGGTTGATAGCTGAATCCAAGTCCCTTTAAAAATGTTTACCATTGCCCGTTCCAAAATTCAAGCCCTGAAACTGACTCTGAAACCAAATACTTTTTTTACATTTTACAGTATTTTACTAGGTATATTCAATTGATTAGTTTGGTAATTATTGTATCGTATTTGACATGTTAAAGTAGAAAAAAAACACAAGTCATTTAACCGAACGCCCTGCACTCGCGAACAACCTTGAAAAATACCTCCGATCCGCCGGTATATTTGGTCCTGCTTGGCAGCGTCTGAGTGGATTTGATAAGATGTGGAGCAGACGAGCTTTTGCAGGCACTTGCCAATTCTTGGCTGACTTCTCCACCACCGGCGGCGCCGTCCAGCGAAACAGCTGTCGGGCTGGGCAACTCGTAAGAGGCGACGTTTTTCACCGGAAATTCTGATTCACTGGTCAAAGGCAACCGATTCGGTCGGGTCGCCGGACGATGATATTGGTCGCTTATATTATTTTCCTCTGGGGGTGGCACCCACACCGGTTGTTCGGTGTATTTGATGGTCGCCCGACGATCGGCGTGTCGTCTTTGCAGTCTCTCCCACGTTTCTTTCCTTCGGCATTTCTGGTTTCCCGCTGTAGGGGACGAATAAAAAACACTCGTTAATATTACGCATTATATATGTATTTATATCATATTATTTACGTCCCACATTCCCAACACGACAATATATTATAATATTGTAGAAATCAATACATAATCGTAGAATAGGAGTGTATTGACATTTGAAGATTGTCTGAAACTCTATGTGGGTAACCTATAGGTATATTATCATCGTACGACATCGGATGGGATGTATATAATATTTTAAACGTAAAACTAAATGGCACGGGCGATCAATGGTTGCTATTCGGCAAGGTTATGTCTTGTTATTGTTATATGCCTAAACCTATACCTAAAGTATATAATTTATAAATCACATACCACGATGAATCTTAGGTATTTTATGAATGTAATCAGTATAGCGCGTTAGCCATCAGAACGTTTTTCACACTATTTTAAATCAAATATTTTGTTGAAATTTGTCAACAATATTTAAATATATATTATAATAATAATGTATATTATGCGAATAGATTTGCATAAAAATGTACAGCCTATTAAAATATAGAAACAGGTATCATATTAAAAATAAAACGTTTTATTGAAAGTTAAATACTACATTATAAGTACTAAATAATTTAGAAGTTGAGATTTTTAACTCTTATTAAACAAAATAAATATTTGCCTGAACTGATTTTTGAAACTTATAGTTTAAATTCCACATAGTATGTTCAATGTGTAGGTCTGCAGGTCTACAAAATAAAAATAAACTACACTTTGATATCGAAATAGTTTTTAAAAGTAGTTGTTTTCAATATTTAAATGTTATGTAGGCACACGAATTTTCTCTGGAATAACAAACTCAACGGCAGGAAAATAATAAATATAAACATTGCCAACCACAGAAAAACATAGCTGACCTACTAGGTTCGAGTTATTTATAGTGTTTATCCAAATATAAAAATCGTTTGAATGAAAAATATATACACGACATAAATGTTCAACAAACAGTAAAACAAATTAATGTGAAAAATAAGTTCGATAAAACAAATGCCATCACGATGTTGATTTTTTAAAGAATTTACTGCAAAAGATCACACGATATTATATCATACAATCTTTCGGATAGGGAATGCGATTTAAAAAATATTCAATTTTTTACACATTGGTTTTACCGAATGACATATGTTTTTTAATATGATATTTACACGGTTGATCAAGTTTAAAAAAAAATAGGATTATTGTTTAGCGAAAGGGGAATATGTAATCGTCGATGATGTTTAATAATACGATAATATTGTTGCAACTTTTTGAAACAAATACTTACATTTCGAATACCGGTGGTGTGGTGGCGATGCAGTTCCAATACCGGACTCGGGTTCGTCGGACCGTCCTGGAGGGGTGACAGACGACTCAGTCGAAGATCCACAACTGATGTGGTGGTCGGTCACCGAATCGTCGGTCGAACTGCACGGTGTCACGGCTTCTTCTTCAGCCGAAGAACAGTTCCCCGTGTCCGAACGATCAGAGAACCACGTGAAGCTCGAAGACCTACTGCAAGTCGGTGAAGTCTGCGTGGCCACTTCCAGATGGGGACCTCCGTCGCTGTCTTGTCGTTCAAACTGTTGAGACATCGTACAGTACGTTATAATATTATAATAATATATTACAATAAATTACAGTGTTGTAAAAATTATGTAAAACTGTGTATTCATATAGTCATACAACTGTAAGAATAAAAAAAAATTGTATTCATGAGCAGGAAAAAGCTAGAGTATGAGAAACTCTAATATAGTCATTACACACACATATTATATGTATATATAATAGTCCTATTATACTAAATGGGCGCACAGTACCTGTTTCTGTTGTTGTGCGATGATCGTTTGAAATCGGTTAAGAGACGACCGGCGAACGGGCGCAGGTGGAGTGGTGTTGAGTACCTTGACTTTGAGCAGCACAGCTGACTTGTCTTCATAACAGTCTGGCAATTGTAGGCTACTTTGTTCCAAAGATCGAGAACGACACCGTTTTCGCTTGGTTGGCGACAGGCGGTAACGCATGTTGTCTGAAAAAACACCACTGCCGCAGTTATCACCGAAGTACACTTTTTCGTCTGAAATATACATAACATATTAATTGTACACTTAGGTTTATGAATAAGTAAAAATATACCAAGCTGTTTGAATAAAACCATATAACTATAAAATCATTAATTAATAAAACCAATAAAGTTCGGAAATAATAAATTATGATATAAGATAAACGCGCATAATAAAATACAGCTATATCTACACCTGTCACCTACTAGATATCGCGTGTCTCCAAAAATGAGGCACAATTTATAACTTAGTATGTAATTAGTTTATATATTACTCAGTAGTTAGTACTCTATAAGTAATATTATTGAATTCTATTAGTGGTACAAGAAACTAGGCTGCTGGATCATAAATTCTTATATCACTTAAAATTTTATAACTCTAATAATTTGCGCATGTGTAACAACTTCACTTTTTTGTTAACCCTGTTTTCGCGGACACACGGTACATAGTAGATGTACATACTTATACCCAAAATTTATCGTCAGAATAATATTTTACAAAAGCGGTAAATTCTATAATGTACTTTTATTTATCTAACAATAATACACATGCGAAGGTTTTTTTAGGAAGTCAAGCTACATTGAGCAATAAAAGTTCACGAAAAAAATGACGTCGTACCGACTTTCAATCGGCGTAGCCATGTATGAAAATAAATACGAATCCACATTTGGAGTAATCGCTATATTATTACCATCTGGTCAGTGATTATTTCAAGTATGATCGCGAACTCGTAAATCAGATGGTTATATTTAAGTACTATATAACATGTATAGCAAAATAAAAATAAATGATTATTTATTCAAAAGCACACTGACCTATTCCTTCAGCACATGCTTGGCAAACAATCCGTTCTGGTAATTGCAATTCTAGTATAACGTCATCGAACCGACCACCAAAGTCGTCCGTCAAGTAGTCGCCATTTTCTGCGCTGCAACGATCGTCTTTATTGGCGTCATTGCTGTTGCGGTTCGGCGGCCAGTTCGTCGTAAGTTTGCCCGGAGGTTCCACGGATTTCTTGGATAACTGGTTGAAGACTTCATCAAGCTCTTCCTGTGGAACGGAACATGGAGTTTTAAATAATGTGTAACACGTAAGATTAATTAATATTGTATTTTTCCTTAAAATAACCGACGAACTCACAATACAGACACGCTAGTGTGCCGGTCAAATCACGAGTGTCGTCTAAAATATTATGGTCCCAAGTCGTACATGACATATTATTATTATTATTCTAATCAGATACAGCACGTTCAGGAGTTCTCAAAATAAGTCACGCCCGGTCTGTTTCAGTTCACCGAGCTCATTTCGGTCGGGACGACGATTGCGGATGATGTCGGACGGTCGAGGAAGTTTTTAAGTTTTAAGTATAGGTACACTTACATAGGGACCTTCTAATAAACGTAAAATCGTTAACAACAACGGACAAATATAATACACATAGATACGTAGGCTATATTGGTTAGGTTATGTATAGGTACCTACCTAGTACATATTGTGATATGATTGTCGTGCGCGTTTGGTAACTACTGCCACGGTCCTATACATATTATATTATTATCGTTTCGCAGTGGGAAGTCGTATGACCATATCGGTAAGAGTTGGCGTGCGTATAGGCAGGTATATATATGCCGGTTACACGCCGAGGCCTACGTGCGTCCAGCGTGGAGGTAGGCACCAGCCACATATATACACGCATTGTGGGCATAAGTCCGGCCTTGTCTGTGCCGAACGTCATACGGCGGCGGTCGCGCGATTGACATATTTACCGGTTGTTTGTTCTTTTTATATTTTTTAATTCGCCCATCGCCGTGGAGTGCCCACTATCGCCGGGTTTTGGCTACCGCGGTCCGGCCGCCACCGCTCCAAAATATAGACACAGGCACTAGAGAAAATTGTATTCTACCATATACCGCCATAACAATAATAATATTGTGCCGTCATCTTTGGTAGAACAGTGTTTGAATATGAAATGCAAATTTCGGTAGGTCGGTACGAAATAAAAGTACCTACCTATAGCTTATAGGCCATAGCCTATAAGATCTATATTAAATGAGCACTTATTACTGGGTATAAAATACGCTAGATAGGTAATAATAATGACCATCGCGATGCTGATACTGTCGAAAAATTGGTTTGATGGAAAATATAATCTCAAAACACAGTAAATTAAACCTTAAACGAAAATTAATTGTAAAAACTTTTTTTTTGTATATGTCAATACCTAACCTAAATTATATAGTTTTGAAGTCAAAATTATGAGTAAATAAAATATGATAATATATATTATAGTTTTATATTTTATTATTTCTACTAATATGTACAAAAATTCGAGATAATAATATTATGTGCAAACAAATTCAACTTTCGATACATCGTTTTATGCTCAAATTAATACATTTTATGAAAAAAAATTGATCTATCATGTTAAAAATTCCATACAATACGCAAGCACCCACAACCGAAACATAAAAAAAACAATAATTACAAGTCTTACAATTAAATTACAAATTTATATTTAACTAATTTAAGTTTAAATATATTGTTTATAAAATAAAAATTATATAGGTTTTAACGACCTACCGTCAACTATCTGTACCTTCCTATTTTATTATACAGATAGACATATTATTTCTATATGTAATTAGCAACAACATCAGTCCATTAAATACCTACATGTTTTCATTTTCTATTAAAATAAATTGCGAAACGAGTTTCATTTAATTTGTTTTAAATTATGAAACCATCTGTTTTCAATTTAAATCTAGAATATTAACAATCCATAATTACAGATTTCCATACAACGAATATGGAGTTTTTATTTTGAGAAAATTACCAATATTATAATTTTAGACTACAAAAAAATAACAAAAAGTATACAGAAAAGTATTACACAATACAATTTTCATAAACATTATAGAAATATCATTGATCATCAAAACTTATGTTAGTAGTAACTATAGTAACTATTATTTTTTATGCGTCTACCAACAGTTTTCATGAAAATTGTAAAATGTATTGCAATAGAAAACTCTATTATTGCGAAATTCGGAATTTAAAGAATCCCCTTTAAGTCAGTACTTTAAAGTTCCCATTCGATGTATCATTTATTTGGAAATGTATAGCATATTATCATGCCCTTATACTGTATGAAAGATTACAAAATTGTTATTTTATTGCGATAAAAAATGTACAAATGTATGTTTAGTCATATCAAAGGAAACTTAGGGGAATCGAAATAAATTATAACAGCAGTCAGCGCGGTATGATATGTTATTATTAAAGCCATACACCTATTATATTATTTCTATAATCTATTGAATAAAAATCTGATAATATCGTTGTTATTTATTTTTATTATTTCGTTTTATTATGTGTTTCTTAACTATTTGTTCAATTATATCATTGAAATACTTAAGTATTACAATGTATTTTCAAGGACTTCGAGTGCATGCATAATTTATTACCATCTAATAACGTACTCAAATCAATCATATCAATCGAACAGTATTCAATGGACATATAACTTGTTCGATTTTATGATTACATTATTGTGTTGGATACTTGGAAACGTGTGATATTTTAATATGCCGTATGGAATCTGTATATATATGTGACAACTGACAAGGGTGGATTTAGGTGGTATTTTTCAACACATTCAAACTTCGGTTTGTAATTTTAATTTTAAAACGAAAATCAATTGAGCAGAAGTAGATAATATATTTTCTTTATCATATACCAAAATCGACACCTTGGTTCGTAGGTAATAATATTAAAATTTATTTTACGCAAAAAACATGAAGGAGATTCGATACAAACCTTTTTTAGGAGTTAAATATAGGCAATTTTCTAAGTGCTTGCGTGTATTTCGTGCATTTTGGAATTTGTTATTATCAGATTGTGTGAAATACTGAAATGTAGTGCAATAGAGATCGCCTCCTCTCCTACTCACATACACGCACATGTCAAGAATATGTAATAGGAGGGTAATATTTTCACTAAAACCATAAGTTTTTTGTCAAACGTACCGACATAGATGGTAATGCGATAAGAAAATATATTATTTAAATTTGTTAATCATTAAGTTAACTTTAAAAATTCAAATGGGTCGTCCCATTATTTTGATTTTTTCCAATTCTGTATAGTCTCTGTTTAAAAATTCTTAAGTTTTGAGATATTTCAATCAAAATGAAGGGGTTTTCACCCAAAAGATTAAAAAGAAATTCGTATCGTGACCTATTCTTTTCAATTAGCTCTACAATTTCAATCTAGGAGTGTCGTCAGTAGGCGACATAGCAAGCCTTTTTAGCTTTCTGTTACCTAAACAATCTTTTTTCATCATTACTTGAGCTTATTGAATAATATTTGTGTAAATTATTTAATTAAAAAAAAAATTAAGATGTAGATTAGAGTCAACATTATAAAAACCGAAATGATCGATCTCAAATAAACTTCTTTACAAATTAAAATATATTTACAGATATCTTACCATCGTTTCTAGTGGATAATACATAAGAAAAGTATTTAATCCCATCATTTAATTACGAACAAATCTAAAATTTAGAAACGATATCATGATCCGAATAATCATGGGTTTAATTTATAGAAGCTGTAATGATAAAGATCAAAATATTAAACCTACCGACAGACCGATCATATCCATAAGTAGATACCTATAAGCCCTGTTATGACTAAAATATTAAACTTAATTTTATAATACATATAAAATAAAGGAATAAAACATTACTGGAAGTCCAAAAATCTATAAATATTATGTGCCTACTAGTTAATAATAAATTATTATATTATTGTTGTGAAAAAAAAACTAATTCATATTTTCGTTCTTATTAATTCCTGCAGTGATTGTAGAAACAGAAATGTGACGTTTTTATTAAGTGTTCATGGAAATACATTTGAAAACTATAATTTGTTGAGAGCCTTAAGCATTTAAAAATCTGCAACAAAGTGCCATCTAGCGATCCCAATTGTTTTTATACTAAACCCGGTTTGTAAATACTTAATAAGTACAAAGATTTTGAACACAGACTTAGGTACAAGTATACCTAAATGTATTTTGTATTTGTCTTACGATTTCACTTTGAACACATTAAATATTTTTTCCCAACAACATTTTTAGTCCAAAATCAAAACATATTAAATTATGTAAAACCTCTGACAAATAATTTGTTGTTCCAAAATAAATGTTTTCATATGTTCACAAAGCAAATGAAAAAACAAAAATTCTATGCACAAGCTAAAATTCATTAGTGCAAAGAAAATACATTGAAATTGTCTATACGACGATTTTTGTTATGTACTTAACGAAGTGACGGCTTAACTATACAGTTATTCAAATTTAAAATAGAACAATACGTCAATATGTATTTTGTGGTGTATTCAATTATGTTTCGAGTACTAATAATAACATAATAATATATTATTAACAAAATAAATGCATTTTAAAGATGGTTTATAAAACGATTCTCACTAACGTCATGCGGCTAAACCACATGTCAATATGTTTAAACTAATGGCTAATGGGATTGGATGTTTTTTTACAGCATATATTAAGTAATAACATTAATCTGCTCGAGACAGATAGGTACCTATATTATATACATATTTTTTTGTATACCTGTATATTTTTCACGAGACGATTTTAATAAAATATGCCCGAGTAAATAACGAAAAAAAGTTGTACTCGGAGTTTGTATGAACAAGATATCTCACGAATACATTGTTTTAGTCCGGAATACATTATTTTATTATTTTAAAATGGTTTTCATCGACACACGACGATGGTTTTACACGTTTTACACGTTTTATATATTATTAATATTAAAACACTACTCATATGAAAAAAATAATAAACACACTAATAAAACATACCAACATAGACCAAACGAAGATTTTTCAATGACCGAAATATTTAAATTATTCATTAGTATAATAAAGGAAGTATTGTGTCACTCGTACAATTTTACAGTAATCTATTATTTATGAGGACAATATATCAATTTACTTATATAATAAATGATTATATAGCAAAACATGTTTACATTTTAGAACATAAAGTCATTGGTGTTTGATTATTCTGAAACTAATTAATAATAATAATACAATACTTCAATACACAATACCATTTAAATGCTACGCCTTGAGCTTACACAGTTGGCCACCACACTAACATGCGTTTATATTTAATTGCAATATTTAATTTTTTTATTATTACAAGGGGATTCAAGTAAAATAATAATAAATACTACGAAATGTAAATTTCTTATTTAATTTTATTCTCAATCAATTATTGTTAACTTTTTCTATTTAGAAAAAAATGTTTAAGTTATATATTGGTTCAAAAGTATATGGAATTTTGGAAAAACTTTTTACAGAAATATTAATTTTAAAAATTTAAATTAAATTAAAATCGAGTTAATGTAAAAATGGCTGTACTTAAAATAAATAATAAATTCTTATATCCAAAATAAATACACAATTATATTACAATCCGTGAGTAATATATAGACGTCCTACATGTGACTTTTTGAGTTTTGTAAAATGAAAAAAACAAATATGTAAATAATCACGGATCTCAAATTGGTTCGTAAGACAAATACGAAATTCCTCCTTCCATCATTGCTCCATCCAAAATACAGTTTTTAAAAGGTTCAATATCAAACACTGGCAATCACTTACATAAATTATTTAAAATACACGCAATTCTACATTATTAAACGTTAGTCACAAGTATAAATATATTATAATATTACACCTATATTTATAAAATATACCCAGCTACGTGTAATTTGAATATAATTACCATTTTTACATATTCACGATTATTCTAATTGTCTGTATCTTATGTGTCATTATTCATTACATATATAACAACTGATATTAAAAATAATATGTATTTGTATTTCAAGGTTATCTTTGAAAAGGAAAGGTGTAGGTATCCCGAAAAACTGCACGTATAATAATATGATGGCACTCCATATTTGTTACTAGGTATATTTTAAAAGAGCTAACGTTTAACTTTAACGCGAAAAACAAAATTGTAAGTCTGAACATAACGACATATAAAATTATGACTACAATAAAGTAATCTTTCATTCTTGTGTTACAGTTCGTCGTTAAAAAAAGTACTAACGAGTAACACGCACACATATATAGTATATACGATATGTGTTCCCGCACAATGTTTGTAGTTTTGGTCGTAGTGGGAACTGCAGTGGAAGTCCCACTATACTTATGTACTGCAGTGATCACTCCACTACACAAAAAAAAACCAATACAAACATCGGGAAACACATGGTATAATGATAATAATATCACATAAGTGACACATTAGCATTTAGTGGTATGATGGGAATGACTTATGTAACACGTGGAACAATTATTGTCAAATTTAACAAATATTAATGGTTTTAACTCAAAGTAGGTAATTTACACATGTCATATATGTCATAAATTATGAATGTTGTATACTTAATAAAACAAAAATAATTTATGTAAAGATGTACCTACCAAAATTTGAAAAAATAAAAAGGTTTCATTAAATAAAACTTACAGCCACTTTTTCTAAATAGTTTTCCATTTCCTGGTACGGATCAAATCGTTTGGTTGACTCGTCGGAAGCCATCGAACCAAAGTCTGCCGTCCTGTAATAATACACACAATACAATTAGAAAAAAGTTATAATGATTTTTCAACACTTAATAAAAACAATTTAATTTAATTTAAAATTAAACATAATTTCAAGTCGAACACATCAAAGTTTTTTTGTATTTTACATTCAGTAAAAACTTTAACGACATCTGATGTTAAATAATAGCTAATTAAACACGATTGTATGTTTAGTCAATGCTATTAGCAAATACTGATAATGGTGATACAGCGAGTATAGATTTCGTAAGGCTTTGTACAGAATTAAAGGTTTCATAAATCAAATAAAAATTTGCAATAATAAATATGATGTTACTTGTGTACCTAAAAGTCTAATGATATTTTCAAAATTAAACTAAACAGCTATAGGTACATTTTTTATAAGAGTGTATAAGACAGTTATTGCATTATTAAAGAAAAAATGAAATTAGTTTATAAATAACAATGTTTTATTGTCTTATAGGTACGTACGTCATCTAATCTAATATTACTATTTTAGTGATGCAAATATTGGATTAAATTAGTTGAATAACTACATCGTATATCTTATTATGATTTCACACCGATTTAATCGTATTCGTGACTTTTCAATTTTTCCTAAAATCGTAAAAATGAAATCCAAAAAACAATTAACTTTCTACATAGCACTTATTCGTCGTCGTCATCTACAAACATAATACGAGTATTATACATGTCAACTGTTTCAAACATAATGGTTACTTGACAGTAAATCTGTATGCTGGTATGGTCTGTAGTTTTTTTTTAAAATTGTTTGATGAGAAAATATTAACATCAAAAATGGTATGAATAATAACTCTTCTACAACTAAATAATTATAATAACTGTGTTTTTTTAGTTGTATCCTATGAATAATTAATATAATGACGTAAGCCTAAAAAACATTAGAACTGTCTACCGCAGTGTATACGTATTACAATAGAATATAGTATTATAATAATACCAAGCATTGTGATGCATAGCAATATAATAGAATAATGCATACAGAGGTAAGAACCAAGAATATAGTTTCGATGAACGCCGTCGTTCTAATTTAGTTATTTGACGTTTATGCAGAATAATTAGTCACATATGAGTCAAATCGAAAAACTCGCAAAAACTATCAAATACCGCAATGATAAAGTTTTTTTTTAAACAGTTTTTCGTGATACTTTTATAAACCCGAAATAATTCTGACACATATTTCTGCATGGGTGTATCATGTACAGCCGTATTATAGGTACTATATCATAATAATAATATGGTTTATTATAAATACAACAGTGTTGTCATCAGACCATTTAATAAACACCACATAAGGACAAAACGTACTTCTATAGTTTTTATTTAGCTCATCGCATTTATTTGGGTTATGGGTGGATATTATAATAGACATTGATATTTTTTTTATTCTCATGCAATGCAATTGTATACTGCAGCTATTAAAGTTGTTACAAGCTCGTGACATTTGAATAATAAACGATATATTAATAATGTCTATGTTTTCTGATGGCACGCAATAACAAAGCATTGTCATTAAGCCAAAATATTTCATGAAGGTATTTTGATCATAAATAATATGTTTCGCAAACATATTTTAAATCGTGACGATCGAGTCGATCAGTTATAATTGAGTCTATGTTATAATACTATGTACCTTTATTGGCTACATTATTGCATGTGAAAAATCGAAAACTAAAATCGTCATCTCGAAGCAATTGTTAATTGGCGTAATTGAATATTATATCCTTAAATTGTTTGTAGACGACCGAGTACGCATTACAGCGAAAACAAAATCACTTTTAGATTGTATATTTTTTATCACCTCTTAAAAGTCACAACCGTCAGTTTCCTATGACTACTTACCTATATACTTTATTATCTATATTCAATAGAAGCCACAGCCAGGGAAGATCCAGATATATTTTAGGTGATTATTTAAGCAGTAAACACTAAACACTCATTATTTTGAAAATTATTATCGTTTTTGAAAATCTTTGTTTACATAGTTTTAAGTCATTAAGAAAAGCAATTTTGAAATAAAATTAAATCGTTTCCTATATGTACGGTTATAATTTTTACGGTTTTTGAATAATAGAAATATTTTTATTTTCGTATTTTGTAGAATATTTCCTCGATAAGTTTGATGGATAAAAATCAAATTTTTAACGAGTACCTAGTTAATTAGTTGTTACTTATAAGTATTTTAGTTTAGACGACTGAGTAGAAGGCCAACATTTTGTGAGGTAGGTACTTACCTACATCTATTCCACTCCATGTATCATTTAAACTTTAAATACTTATAGTTTAACGAGTAGATAATTAGATAATTAATTAATACTAGTTGGAAATTCGATTTGTAAAAATGAAACTTCTCAGGAAAATATTCTACCTTGGAATATGAAATTAAAAAATGTACTTTGTCATTCAAAAGAGTGAAAACTTGAAAAAATTATAACGATAAGAATAGTAAAAAATGAAATTTATTTTAATACACTTTGTTGTACAATTATGAGGGTTTAAAGACACCTGATAAAATCTAAAAATATTGTAAATTAACATAAAAGAGAAGAAAAGAATACATCATTAGTGAAATGAATGCAGTTCATAACAATTTAGATTTAACTTTGGATATTTGTTGATTAAAACGCAATTTATGTCGGAGAACGTTTTATAATATGAGTGATTTTTTATATTCATCATAATATTGCGGGTAAGACATTATACAGTTATTATGACGAAGTCAACGAATTTTTTTTATGTTTCAAAACTACACTTATCTAATAAAGACTAACCCAACCTTAATCTATATTAAAACGAGGAGATATTTCATAAGACGCGTAAAACTAAAAGTATGCTAAAAATTTTAACAAACGATTTGTATTCAAAACACAACACGTTAATATTTATGCATATTATTTATTACACATCTCTATGCAAATTTGAAATGTGGATATGAATGCAATCGTTGGGTGAATTAGACAGAAATACCTAACTGTTTTTTTATATTTGTTTCAATACTGTTAATACATATATAATGTCCATGATGAAAAAAAATAAAGAGATGAAATGCACAATAACAACAAAAAAATTAATACACTTCGATAATTGAATATAAAGTTTAATAAAATATGAAATTTCCATAAAATTATTTAAAATTGAAAAAAGGCAATTAATATGTTAAAAAAACTGCTAATGATGGTAATCGAGTAATAAATCCAATTATCTGTTCTAAAACAATACTTTCAATTGAATCATAATAAAATACAGCCATAGCACATATAAATAGATGACATTTTATAATAGTGTTGGACTTTAATCGAGTTTAGACGTTATAATATGTACGTCCGCATCACGAAAAAAATGTCTACACAATTATTATTCCTTTTAAAATATCATTAAAAACGATATTTTAACGTTTATTTCACTTTTATACATGTATAAGGCTTTGGTGTTCTATGTGCATATATTTTACATAATATATAATGGCTTGACAATATTCCAATTCATATAGAGCGTTTATAAAAAGGCGTGAAAACGAAACAGTTTTTTTTACTCCCGGTTCTCATATATTG
The DNA here is from genome assembly GCF_001856785.1 of Myzus persicae. Taxonomy (NCBI): domain Eukaryota; kingdom Metazoa; phylum Arthropoda; class Insecta; order Hemiptera; family Aphididae; genus Myzus; species Myzus persicae. The sequence goes on along the minus strand of NW_019102557.1, from coordinate 202,045 downwards.
TAATCTTTTGCCAGGTGTTCTATTAGAAGGTTACAATAATAGACGCACGCGTTCAGGACTGCTCTTTCAACGTATAATTAAACTGTTATTTTTCATCCTCATAGCATTGTCTAGATAATATGAGATTTGAACGCTGCCGAAAAATATGATAGTAAAAATATGAAACCATTTTTTCTTTATTATTATTTATCATTATTATTATTATTTACATTACAATGAAGACGAGAGAAAAACATTCATATTTTTTTGTTCCGAATGCCCCGTGGATAAATCTTCGCTGTGCAAGGCGCGGAAATACTTTTCATTGTCGTCCGTTTATTCGGTTGTCGAATTACCGGCATACATTAACCGGATTCATGAGAACCAGCTAAATTGAATAATAACACGACGTACCTACCGCTATATATATATATATATATACAATAATATTGAAAATCGAACAATAAAGAAACAATTTTCTTCACTGTTCATTCTATTACATAATATATTATCATCTATGATGATACTTTTTGCACCGTAACTATTATTTAATACTCAAAATATGATAATCAAAATCAACCAATTTTGTATTAATATTACGTATCAAATATTTTTTTAATTACTATTGTAGTTCTTGGTATTACATTTATTTTATATGTTATCGGAAAGTAATATTTTTGACTAAAACTATAAATACATTTTTTTTTTACTGGCATTTATAATAATATTATGTTTGAATAGATTTAACATTGTGCGCTAATGATTTTTTATACAATTATAACTTATAAGCTGTACCATTTCAGAGCCGATAATTTTATAATAACTGTTGTTGTTTTTGAGTTCAATAAATCTGTTAGTTTAGGTAGACAAAACGGTATTATATACAACAGTTGTAGACAGTAAAAAAAAAATCGTGCAAAAATATCATTCCTGAATACAAATACATATTAAATAGGTTTACTAATTCATTATAATTGTTTTTTATAGTAACATAATATTGCCAGGAAAAAATATTTCCTATTTAGTTATTGTTCAATAAGTCATAATTTTTACAAGGTAAATAGAGATCTTGTAGAATTTATTTTTGCCGATCTTATATACAATACTCATTGTTGCTAAATTTAGAAAAATGTCAAGCTTCTATACCGGAACTGGCAAAAAAAAAAAAAGAAATCAAGTAGACAGAAATGTGACAGAAACGGCTACATTGGAATACGCCTCTCTAGTTATCTCCAGTCTGTCACCAGTACCAGCAGTACCTATTATAACTAAAATGATTTAAAGACTAACAGATTTTATTTCATTATTCAAATATATACATAGTATAAACATGCATGCGAGTACCAGTACAGACGCTTTAAGTATATTAAAATAATATTGGTTAAAACGTAATGATAACAATTATGTGTTTTGTATAATAATAATAACAAACTGACAACGAGTCAAGCGATAATAATTTAAGTATAGAGTGTAAAACCGATTTCTACTCCAAATCCGACGAGATGATTTAATTTCTTTTAATGCGTTCGCTGGCTCTCGGTCATCACCATGATGTCGAGAGGCGTTTGAAAAAAAAATGATATAAAAAACAAACCCTCGACAGACAACGTAGGTGTATCTGTATATATATATAACCATAAAGGTATGTGAGTCTTCACATGGGACGGAGGCATGTTTTCAGCCGACGGTAATAATTATTCCATTACGTGTTTACAAGGGTAATTATACATAATATGGGCTACACGCCGGTAGTGCAACACTACAGCCAACGGTAGAAGCAGATGAGCTCCGTTGACCCAAAATCTTTTTCGTCTATCCGCTGCCACGGCCCGAGGCGATCTACACACACTGCAGGTACAAATGGTACAATACATTACACGTGGTTCCCCTTGTTTATTCAAACAGACACCCAATTTTTTAAGAAAACCGGCATCTATATAATATTATATTTTCGTAAGAAACGGCCCAAGTTCAAGGACTCGGAATCTCAAGTGCGCATCAATTTTGAACCGTGACATGGATATAGTTGTTCACAGATTTCGATTAAGTTATTTGTCTCTGAATAATATTTATGAAAATACTAGTTCAATATATACTTCAATGAATATTATTCATAACTCATAAGCTTGACACCTGTTTAATATAATATGTAAATATGTTTCGTATCGGTAGCAGAGCCGAACTTAAGGGTCTCAAGGCCTCAAGGCAGCTTTTAAGGAAAGGCCCTTTTAAATATATATTAATAAAAACTGTTTTTAATTTGTATATATTCAACATACTAATAGATAAAACAAATGTTATAACAATATTGCTCGCACCGAAATAAAAATTTTTAGTGTTTACGGTTATACATTTATTTACGGGTTTCGGCTATAAATATAATCGAATAGAAAGAAACAATCACTGATAAACACCACGAAATGTATTTATTTATGTTTATATACGGTTCCATAAAACTAAAACACAATATAATAATATTAATTTCTTAATTACTTCCTCTCAATAATATTCTATATTATACACGAACTATTTTCCGTGTTAATCAATTTATGTATGTGATACCTTTTTTTTGTGTGTGTTTCCCTGAGGGCCCCAGGAAGACAAGGGCCCCTAGGCGGCTGCTTAGTTGGCCTAGGCGGAAGTTCGGCCCTGATCGGTAGTGGTTGGTACTTAGGCAGGGCGGGGGTCTAAGTCTAACCAAATATAAAACTAGCCACCCCCCAAGGCCCAAACTCATACTCACACCTTTACAGTACTTATTATGGATATGGAAACATTGAAAATTGTTTATAAAATAATAAAATAGATTGATTAATGATCCAGTTAGAGTTGTTTTATGGAACGTTAATGATTTTAATTTAAACGTCCATGTTAAGACCTTGAATTATTTTTTATATATTTAAATTATTTTTTTTCAGACGAAAATGTAAGTAAACATTTTGAACTCTCAATTCAAATATAAATACAATATGGTTAGTGGTTTTACAATTTTATCTACATCGTGTGTCGTACTCGTACAGTTTACATGCTATTTAATACCATGAATCACGGCTGTAGTGTAAGTTGTACCTACACTATTTCTATTATTAAAATAATATATTCAAGTTATCATAAAAAGAAAGCTTGTAAAAAAATAGATCCAGGGTCCAGCCTCTACAAATAACTTTAACATGTTCCAATTACATAAGTACAGATCTAACCGTTGATAATTTTGTTTGTTTTAGTCGAAAATATACAGCTACAGAAAAATTACATGTCATGTATTTTGTATTAATATTGTACATTTTAATCAATACAAATCGTCACATCCAAAGTACGATTTGTAAGCTGTTCTGTTGCTCACAACATTTAGGCATATCGTAAATTATGTTTTTTTCCGAAACACTGAAATTTGAATTTAAAAAAATATAAATCAATGGTATAATTTAAATAATGATGGACCTACACCAACGATAAAAGCGTTAAAACTATTTCTCACAAATTTAAAAAGGGGTTTATTACCTTGTTCAATTGTATACCCACAAACACAAGCAAACGGAAATGTAAAATGTTCAAAATTCACATATTACATAAAAAATATTATATACTATACTTATTGTAGAATTTTTCTTCGGTATCATGGATGACATGTGGATGATCGGTATTACATCATACATTCCTACCTTTATAAATATACCTTTACATTTATGTGAGTACTTTATTTGCCTCTATATTATGTTAATAACAACTCAACATAACAATGGACGTCCAAAAGCATGCCCAATAAACGACCCCCCGATGCATCATTTCTTTAATCCTTCTATATTATTGTCGGATTTACAATTCATTTGTTACATGAAATGGAATCCATGACTATTAATAACAGAACGAAAGAATGCATAAGGTACATAATATGACGGCCACATATAATACATATATGAAAGACAAGAAAAATTTGAATAACTTTAGGGTTCCCTATTTATATACATTTATATATATATACATTTACTTCACACCAAGTGAATCTGTAGTTTAACAACAGAATAGGTGAATATAATATCGTTATGTGAAACATGGAATGGGTTACAATAATAATGGGACGACATGATCTTTGCTCCTTGAAACGCATATGTAAAACGCGCTTAAATTCAAAACGTTCCAGTGACTTCACTCGTTGGCTAGTAATCATCAACAAATTTTGCAATATTGCAATATTCCAAGTAGATAAAACAACCTTGTGAATTTTTGTAGTCTCTGGTAGTCATGAATGTATTACTTGTTAAAAACGTACAAATAACTATTCTTATACATACATTGTTTTATTATAAATATTATATTCAAGGAATAGCTAATCTATGTGTTGGTACTGCCTGTATACTATTATGGTTTCACGCACATCGTTGAATCTAATAACCTATGTTACTAAATTTTGTTTGGGAAAAAAATAATTTTTAAACTTAGTTAAATCAAATTAATTATTATTTCATAAATAATTTAAGACTACTTTTATAATTATTATAATCCCTACCTACTAAACGCATATACTTTCTTAAAGAACTGCTATTTACTCAAAACCAGTTCAATATGAGAGTATTCAACTGAAAAATCATATACCTGTAGCTCATTGCGTTTAACATTCGACTAATGTTTTTCGAAGAAAATGAATTTGAAAATAATCTGGCTTATTGGTGTGTACGAAACCAATCATAATTTATGTTCTCTGAATATCAATCGGAAGATTAATAAATCCGACTCAGTAATAATATTGTAAAAAAGACAAACGATTTATCAAATCAAAGATAACCAATAGGCATACAAATATACGATGTATACAATAAAGATAATATACGTGTAGTTTTCGAGTGTAGTATTTGTGAGAATATACCGTCCAAAACACGTGGGAAACAATATTTTTCATTATATCTAACCTAAGTTAACCTTTCGGAAAGGTCTTCTATGAATATAATATCGTCGTGGCTATCACATTATCGGAAAACATTTTAAATAATAATAAATTATAAAATGGAATATAATATTATTATTATGTATATTATACTGTATACTATTAAATAACCACTAATAACTTTAGGGACAACTATACATCGGCAATACGGATTTGATGTATACAAACAAATCTTGCGAACTTATTCATTGCAAACAATTCATGAAAACCCAAAGAGCCAAGAGTACGAAATATTTAAATGTATACGAACTACCAAGTAAAGATAGTATAATAATACGATTTGAAAACAAATGACGTTATAATAATAATAATAAAAACGTGTCACGTAGTGAGCATAATTTTTTATTATTTACCAGATGTGGGGGCGATTTTTTTAACGAAATACGTCATATTAATAGTTAATACACGGGAGAAAACCAAACCAACACATGCACTAAGTATAACATGGGATGGATTCAATCGGAACAGAGGTGCATAGATCGAATATCGTAGTAGGTACACACAAAGTTATTACGAATCCAAAAATTGAAGAAATTCTATTACATTTAAGATAAACACTGCACGCAGTAGTAGAAAGCGGTCTTGATTGCATATCGACAAACAACAAATTGTACAACAATAATAATTATTATACTAATGACTTACACGACTATATAATATTCTAAATCGCTTGCATGCACGTAGCCGCTCGCGCGTTTGATATAAATACCAGTTCGAAGTGCACAACAAAATATAATAATTGATAAAATGTTACGAACGAAATTCTAGTCATTTTTTGAATGTAACGCTTAATCATAAATACATATATAACTGCTTTCAAAAATATGTACATGTACACCATGTACTTACGTGATATAGAACATCATAAAAGCAACAAGTATATTATATGTATAGGTATAATCTTCTTGAATATGCCTATACATACACATTTTGAAAATTAAATGTTAAATATTGTATGAATCTCCACAGCATGATTCTATCGTGGAAGGTTTATAGTTTTTAATTTTTAATTTATGTAAAACGATAATGGAAATCAGACAGCTGTATGGCAGCAGGGAAATTGATGGATGGATGAATGCGGTGAAATAAAACAAAAGGGATTTTTTTTTATGTCAACTCGATGTATAGGTAAATACATACGCCTTGAAGCAAAATTACTGGCCGTACAAAAGTGCAGCTGCATGTACCTACATAGTATGTAATAATCATTAATGTAATTTAGACAGATCACGATATAAATATTAAATAATAATTGTATTATTTTAGCCTAACCTATATCTTCTTCGATGTTGTATAGACCTCACTCACTATTGAGCCTCCGAGGCAAATGTCGGTGGGTATATACACAGGTAGTCCACATACCTTATAAAATCTACCATTATTGTGTTGAACATACATTCAATGCCCAGGAAAGTTAGTAAAATTATTGTTTAGTACTTTGTATATAATATGTAATAACAATATAGAACACCAATCAAACATTCAGAACAAAATTACGTTTATTGACTATAATTTATTGTATATACGTGCTACATCAGGATTAAAGTGTGCGTTTTCAAATGTCGTAGCACATAAACATAGGTAGGTTATCTAATCTCAGTAGAATTTACGTTGTAGATTCAATAGTTTTTAAGTTTTTTTCATTACAAGATGGTGTACGAAAAACGTCCTGACACACTAGTGTAGAATAAGTTTATTTTAAAACAAATTAAAATACGGTAAATAAAAACCGCGTTTAGTGTAGTTACTGTGAAACTAAATGTTTATATCAAGGCAAGACACATTTTTGTTTGTTACAAAACACGTATGCTTAAATTCAAAATGTGATGTTTTGATGTTTATCATGATACGTTGTACATTAATAACTATTATATCCCTTAATACAGATTAACTATGAAAATAGTTAATGACTTCTTACTCCTGGTATTTTTTACTCACTAAACTTACTATAAATCAGAATTATACCATTGATGATTATAATTTATAATATGTTCAAAGAGTTTTTGAAGTTTTACATAAATTAAATAGTTTATAATAATATAATATGTAACTATATTATCAAACAAATACATTTTCATTATAACAGTTTAAATGTGTACCAATGGATTATCTTAAACATTTTATAATGGAGTATTTAGTATAGTTACAAAAATAGAACAAAATAAATAATTTGATACCCATTACAATTGTATAAAGAAGATCTTTAAACTAAATAGCGAGGATAATGATCATTTTTATGAGGTATTATGGTGGTATTTTAAAAATACATTACCTTTTAGTTATATAACATTTATCTAGGTTTTAAAAATCACTAACCCATTCCCTATAAATATAATCCAGCTAGGATTGGTAACATATTACTATAATATTATGCTATTCGACATTAGATTTTAATTACTGTTGAGTTTGCTATAGGTATAAGATAAGTAAGATTTTTTCAACGTTCAGTCAAAAATAAGACAAGGTTATAGAAGTTACCAGTTCTAATCTAACAAAATGAGTAAATAATATCTTAAGATAAAGCATTTAAAAAATATTTGATGTTAAATATTATAATTTATAATATATGAATATAATATACCTCTAATAATTAAATTGTCTATATGATTCAAAAAATAAATTAAACGGTGTTATTTTCTATGAAATATCGATACATTTTATAAGTAAGTGACATATATTTTATAATATAATATCTTAAAAGATTTACGCAAACAATTAAAAACTATACAACATTTTTATTTAATTGTAAAAAAGAATTGCTTAAAAAATTACTGATAGGTTTCAGCTGGCTTAAAGCTTGTTAAAGAAGTATCAATATCTATGCCTAATCTACTATTTAGTCTTCGTGTTATAATAGTTTAATGTTCAATTTATACTATCACTATGTAAGAAAAACTTTGGGCATAAAAAAACCACTTGGACTATAAATACGAAGTGTTCGGCTTAAATAAACATTGTACATTATAGTATAATGTTAATAAATTAAGTTTTAATAGACATTTTTTTATAATAAAGTAGTACTTTTAGTATAGAGATAATACACAATGTCTCTGTAAATGAGCTCATTTAGGTTTAAATTATAATAATAATAATTCTAAGCGTCGTGTTTTTATCTTTAATCAGCAAGAAATGAAATATGTCAGACAAAACATGGACATTTAAAATATGTTTTGAAGAAAAAAAGATTAAATGAATTACACCGAAAATGCATGTTGAAAATTGACATAATTTATTCAAATGTATGAATAATGTTTGAAAATATTAAACTATAAGCTATGGCATGTCAAAACTCTAAATTACTTCGTTTACAGATTATTTGTAATTCATTTTTAAGGTTTTCTACACTTTAAAACCGGATATAACCTCGTGATCTGAATCATTGATAAACTATGAAATTTTCTATTACAATATTATTATGAATAATGTAAATTATTTATTGTTTTGCCGAATGTTTATTACAAAACGAAGAAAAAAGAAAGGAAACAAGACGAATGAGCGAGAAAAAATGAAGTAGGTACCTACCAAAATATCCGAAAACAAAGCATTGCATGAAATAATAAATTATTAGATATTTTCTGTACCTATGTTTAATACTGTACTTATCATTGGGATAGGTATTGATTTATTAAAATAATGAATAGATTCATCATTGGTTTATTTCCCGCACACAATATAGTAAATTATTTAATAATACACTCCAATATGGATATAATATGTTTCATTAAATAGAATTCATCAAATATTTTATAGGTACCAACCAAATACCTTGTAATATAAGTGAAGTAATTAATTTTAATGAGCTACTTATACAAGGGTAAAATAGGAAGAAAATGAAATAAAATTTTAAAAAATGTATTCAACACTTACCAAAATATTCACGATAATAAATCACTGTATAATTATTTTATGCTTTTCGTTCTGAACTCTTCGATTTATCACTCGAATGCAATTGATTTTGCAAGGCTGTCGAACGTGACAACATTCCGATAACGTCAATGATATTCGTACTAAAAAAAATACATACATATACATTTGTATTAATTATTATGAAAAAGGTAGATACTATTGCTTACAACTTAATATTTACAAATGTAATTATGTCGATTTCAAGTATTTACATTCTTTTATATAGAATACTTATAATACTAATCAAATAATTATTTAGGCGACAATTATTTTAACACACACATTTTTGAGGTACTGTATGCTATGATTAGGTATATGAAAATATTAATTTATTTTCCCTTATGTTAATCAATAATAATTTATGTTTACACTATAAACAACAGTCAACAGCTATACTTATACAAATCTTAAGAAACATACAAAAAATGATTTGGTGTTATATTATAGTAATTAACCTACAGGTAGCCCATTCATTAAAATATTTAGTTCAAATTATTTTAACCTTCATTAAATCAAGTACTAAGTAGGTATCACCTACTAATTCATTGGTGGATTTTTGTCATCTTTTTAACGAGATTATTTGTTTATCATTCCCTATCGTTTTAACAACCTGCAATAATCCACTTGTTGTTTCAATATTAACACAGTAGTAACATAAATTATTTTAATATCTATAACCATTAACCAATTTCAGTTTTGGTGAGGATGAATCCATCTTTATGTAATTACAAAGTTTTAGTAAAGATTACAAAAATATAAAAATCGACAAAAAAATATATACATATATAGGTATTTTAAATGTTTTTGTACAAACGAAAAGTATTTTTATTAGGTAATTATTTGTTTCCTATTACAACATTTTAATTATTTAAACTATTTTTTTCATTTTTTGAGGAAACATTATTTTGTTATGCTTATTAATTATACGAATTTTATAATTACAAAATATATAACGTAACTGTACGTTTTGTAAATAATATACCCTTTTTTTGATTGATATTAATTTGACTACTGTAGTAGGTTATATAATATAATAAATGTCTATAGTAGTAATACTATTGCTATTACTTTTTTTTTAATTTCAAGCCAATTAAAAACAACCATAGCTAATATTAAAGTATAAAAGTCATACGTAATCCTACAAATATAAAAATACACCACTGTAGATATCCCTATTAGCTATTTCTTGTGAATTCTTAATTGCCATGTATTATATTATTAAGGACGTGGCTCAAAATAAAGCAAAATTTAATAATCTACTCATCATATTGAAAACTAGTATTATTATTTGTATAAAAATTAACGTATGTCTTCACACTTGAGTAGGTAAAGCGGTTACTTAAACTATATTACTTATATGTTTGAAAACATGGTCAGGTGACTCAATTATAATTATACTCAATTTAATATTAAATTACACGAAATTATTAAAAATTATTAATTTAGACTATGATAAGTGATAGAGAGCTGAACACAGCAAAACAATTTTCGATTAAATTCGATTCAATGTTGCTTATAAGTTGTGAGATAAAACTTTTTATTGATACCCCGTGGTTGAATAATGTAACAGTAACACTGCAGTATAATTGTTTCCGGCGGTACATTAACTGTTGGAGTACAAATTAATACTTAGATTAGAATACATACAATATCAGGTACGACCAGGCAATATAATCTATAATAAATCATATACGAATAGTTAAATTATCGCAGCATCCGTGCGGTGGTTTGTTCCTCGTCTGACAGAGATAATCTTTTTACACTCCGACCAAGGATGGTAGTTTATAAAAGTGAATAATTTTTTTATAATTGATTTTTTTTTCAATTAACACGCTTACCAATAGGTACATAGAACTATTAACAAAGTAAACATGATTTTGTACATATGTTTAATGCTTGGACGTATCACATTTTTAAAATGTAAACACGCATTTTAATTTAAACGTTCTTGTCTATATATGGCTAGTTTGGTAATAAGTCATAACTATTTAATATTCATATTAAACCTAATACACTCGTATAATATAGGTACTTACTACTTATATGTGAATGTATAAGTGTAAATGTACTGCGTCTATTTCAAGGAAACTGTTGTGCTAACCGAAGTTTATATTATATATTAAGATTCACAAAGGCCTCCCTTAAAAAAGATTTGCGTTATTTTTTAATTGGTTCAAAACTTTAGAAAATCCACAGACCACTTGTGTCTATGACAGAACTAAAAAGTAATAATAATAAAAAAAAAAACGTATAAACGGTCAACGAAACTACAAAAAATATTTTCTTAACATCTCATCTGCAGCAGTTGTCGCGTGGCATGCACTAAGATATTGTGCTCCAACACGATTGTCAAGTACATTATTGTATATACTATATATTATGTTATATACATCTACAACCTATACTATACATAAATTATCACGCGATGCTTCATCTTTATGTGTTATATACATACATGTAATATATAACATATATATATTCAGAAGTCGTAAAACAACAATAATAATGCATGAGATCGCGTTGTCATCACCGCCGCTATACAGTCGCATGAGTCCTATATATGATGAATATTGTCAATGGTCAATGAACTTTTGGTCCACTCCGCCGCAAGCATTCTTTGTTAATTATTTATAATTATACCATTTTGGTTCCCATGTACTTTTCATAATTCATCATATACTCATATATAATATTATTAAGATGCCCTCCTCTACACTAATCAATTTTTATTTGTCGCATATCTACATACATCGCGGTATTGTGTATAAATATTATTATTATTATTATTATTATTATTATTATTACAATAATATGCACTATGTTACAACTTATATCTGTACATTATTACATTATATAATATTCAGGGTGATTTTGTAAATGTCATTTCCTCAGTTGATTTGTCGTATTCTTGAAAAAACTGCACAACAATTGCAAGCACCTACTTACAATTGCCTACATTTTGAGAACACAGAGTTTTCACAATTGTAGGAATATTTCAGATTTTTTAAATTTTAAATGAAAATTGACCTAGTATAATGTATAGTGTCTTATGTCAACAAATTATCCAGTATTCTCTCCTTTGTTTATATTTTTTTTTGACTTGTGACTTTATTTTGCTTCGAACAACTATACAATTATTATCATTATAGTACAAGGTGTCAAGGTCTTCTACATTACGTGAAAAAGTAATCGACAATGGTAGAACACCATTTGTACATAATATTCTACTGTATTTTTAGTCACTCTCGCATTATTTCCGCCATTATCTCTCCCACAAAAACAATAAACGAAAAAACTCGAGACTATCACCGAGCAAAGATTCTGCACGGCTGTGTATTCTTATTTTATAGACTCAGAAAAACAGAAGTATGTTTGTCAGTGTCGACAGATGATCGTACAGATGATACATCATTCAAGGCCATTTAAAGAAATAAAACATGTTTATATCGTGTATATTATAATTCGCAATTACATATTAACCATCATAATAATATTGTCGTCATAACAATTCGTGACGTCATATTAATAGGACTACAGGAGCTTAATTAAATACATACCTAATATTATTTTAGAAAAGTCTCTGAAAACAATATTGCAGTATTGACAAAAATTTAAAACAAAAAAATGGTTTTAGTAAGAAATTAAATGTCAGTGTTTTGATTTATACATCATGTACATTTAAATTTATTTGAAATTCATAAATTCGTTATTTTTCCAAAACCTTTCAAATTTTTATTTTGAAAAAAAAACCTATTGGTATCATTATATCATTGTACAAAGTACACACAAATAATAAGAATAAAATAGTGATTTTACTTCAACTAATTATATTTAAACTCATTAAAATATATACAAGTGTTAGCTATTATGTAATATAATACTTATATATGTACAAGTATAGGTATTACACTTTTACGCTAACAAATAATTTCCTCACCAACTTTTTTTAGTTACTAGGTTTATATTAATATATCAATTATTGTGCATCTGCAAGAAGTACCTTACAATACATGTGTACTTATAAAGTTATAAAATACTTGCCTATATATATTGTCATAATAATATAATCATTCTTGTCAATACGTCATCAATATATTTATGTTAAAAAAGAATTCGTTTTACCCGTAACTTCTAATTACTTAAGTAATTATGGAATTTATAAATATTAATGTGAAAAATAATAAATTATTTTCGCTTATACTCACAATATAATTATATGACTACATATAATAAAACATGAATCATCATTAGTATAATGGTATTGGCGTATTTCAAAATATAAAACATTTTAAAAAATCGGTCAGAATTGAACGGGGTAATAAGTATTTAATCGTATATTATAGTCATGTAAATGTGCGTGTGAGCGTGTGTGTGTATGTTATAATACTGTAATATGTAGTCAAGCGAGATTAGATTTAACTCGAAAGTTTAAGACTAAACTATATTATAGTAATATATATATATCTAAAGATTACAAAATGTGTGTTTACGTTACGATTATAACATTTATAACACGGTTTTCAAACAATAAATTAAACAGTGACATTAAGAATTTACCCTTATGTACCTGCATAAGTATTATACACTGCAAGTATATGTGCTTAGTTTGAGAGCACTTCCGTTCTTAGGTACGCATGCTACAATACATAATAATATACATATTAATATTTTATTATAGCATTGATTAGAGTAATAATATATAAGGTATTGCCGACGCCGCATCTGGACAACAAATGCAGAGTTTTTCAAATTTTTTTTTGTGGGTGGGTTATAGTTAATCGGATTCGATGTGCACCTCATACTTATACAAATAAAATATACCTATCGTACGATATCCGTCGATAATGCGTTTCGGGAACGCTCGTCTGACGATACTATCAATAGCGGCGGTGGACCAAACATATACCAATACAGACTTATATACACAAACGACAGTCCCATCCAATATACATTTTATGCGCCATTGTATTCTTCCGTGCGAGTGCTTCTCTCGCGGTATATTATGTAATGCACGAGAGTAGGTATATGATATTCGTGACACGAATACATCGTGTTTGCCACATAAACATATTATTATTATTATTATTATTATTATTATTATGAGAGAGCGTAAGGAACCACCCAAAAATCACTGCCACTGGTTTACAATAATAATATCATCTATTATATGTATATGATAAATAATATTATTTTATAGGCGTGTGTAATATTAGACCCGCATGAACGGTGCAGAAAAATGCACAGCGGGGTCTGGGCACAACGATTTACATTGTAAACGCTTCCGAAACACTCATTAAATTCAGTACACGGCGCGCGATGTCGTCTTAAATAGCATACCTAACACCGACGCTATTCATATACACGCCGTGTAGGTAAACAATATTTTCTACAGGACAACAATCCGAACGTTGAGGACAAATGAAAATCAAACATTAAAAGTGGCATAATAATAATATGTACACTCAATATACTTTTAAGTTTTAACGTTATCACAAGTAATATATAGTATACACTATACAGGTATATCAAGGTATTACCAATTTTCATTAACCATTAATAATAATTTGTAATTAATCTAATTTACCTGTTTATTTTCAAAAACTCGAAGATTACTCTATTAAATTTTTATTCTTTCGTAAAACTATATAATATAATACGTATGTATATAAAATTATAAAACAAAACAAATTATTTGTGCATAATCGCATTTAACGATCGCTGCATTACTACCTACACCGTTTCTTCTGTTATACACATATAACTGGACCCAATTTGTTGGCTTTATATTATTATTATGTGTATAATATAGCATACGTATGCTTCGATCGGCGTAAACTTGTTTTATTTACAATTTTTATTTCAAAGGAAAATACGACATCCGACAACCGTTCAGACGATATTCACGACGTATTATATATATATGATACATATTATATATATATATATATATAATAAGTCGGTCTATAATGACATGGTGCCTATACAATAATTGCATAAGTGTTGCAAATCGCTTGGTCACGTTTTATCTAGCTGGATGCATACTTCTTTTTCACCTTTTCAATACAATAAAAGAACGCAGCCACACCTTCCGCCAAACGAAAACAATATAACCTCTATTCCGTGTGACAGTTACATATATATGCTCTTTTTTCAATCTTTATATCTCGGACTTGTGATTAATGGGCAGATAAATTGTAGCTTTTATTGTGAGCTACAAACCATCTCAGATTTCATACGTTGGAATTTTTGTTACCAAAAAAAAAAATACATATATAATATGGTTTTTGGTTAAGAGGTCATGACACCCTAAACCGACCGATACCGACACATGAAACCGCAATCACAGTTCATTTAGCACGAAAAATATAAGCGTACTTTAATGTCGTAAAATAATTGGGAATTTTTTTATGTAACACACTGCAGATAATCATATACACCTAACTGATACAGTGATATACCTACAACGCATGTGAGTACATGCGTATATTATTATGCATTTATGCGTACCTATAGGATATACCTGTAGTGCCTACATAATATTATATTATAATATGTGTACATGATTCATTAAAAAATTCACTTCAATAAAATAAATAAATAAATGAAATAAATATATTTTTATCAATTTGATGTATAACTCTATATTGTACACTTATGAAATTTAATTTACAATCTACATTAGCTGTGTAAATTATAGTGATTAAGTACAAATGTATTAAATCACCTTGAGCAAAGAGTGCAAACAGGCTACTGCAGCAGTGGTTAGGAACATGTTTTTAATATGTAGGTAATCAGTAGAATCACTAATTATTTTATCGAGACGACAGGACGAAGCTAATACAACTAACAACATCGCACACTTATAATATATTATTATAAACACAATTTGTAAGATATTGTATTTTATTCAAAATATAGGTTCCTTAAAACCGAACAAAATATTAAACATCTTACAAGTTATAATATCTTGCGGTGCAGTTTAATACTGTGTTACCTAATTTACATGATGTGTTATAATGGGTATTGGAGGTATTGGGCACCTACATTTAGTTTTATGTCTTTGAACCAAACCGTTTGTTAGAACTATCTATGACACCATACATAAGGCACATTATAATAATAATATCATATAAATATACTATCTAAACTTAAAATCGACTGGATAAATCTAGATTTTAATGCGTATAGCATTGCATAGTTAAAGATATATAATTTTCAAACTATACTTATAACATAAGCTATAAAAATAACTAACGACCTACCTATTTAAAAGTTATATTACTATAATCATAAAAAAAGTATGCAATTGTTTAATAGTACATAATAAATTCGATATCAATTTTAACAAATGAAGCGTTCGTAAAAAATATGATAATATACAAGTTCATTTAACTATAAAGGTAATACTAAATAGTAAATTTAATTGACAACAACCTCTCAATGTAGAGCAATATAAGTATTAGTAATGGATTTTTTAGAATGCAATAATTTTATATACTATACATAATCCACCAAATTCGTTACAAATGAATTGGTTTCTAAATTTTAAACGAAATAATATTGTTTTATTTGAGCTTCAGTGCTTCACCATCCCTGATACAAAAGGAATCAACTTTAACTTAAGAGTAAAAGAATTTTTACAACAGTTATAACACTTTTGGTATATCTTGAAGTAGTATAGTTCATCACACCCAGTATTATTATTCGAAACATTCCTCAAATTATACCGTCCAAATAGAAGTCCGACGAGATGTCCGAGTGATGGTTACTTAGGGTGGTATACAGATATCAAACAAATTCCAATAATATTTCATGGAAGTAAACATATTATAATATATTGTACCGAACTGGTTTTATTTAACATTCATCTGATTTCCATAATCTTAATCGGATTCTATAGACGGCTACAGACGATGGACCACCAGCCATTCAACGCATAACGCAAATAGTTTCAAGTTTTCAACCAAAAACAATATTATTCACCGTCATTGCTTATGCGTTTTAAAAAAATGTATACAGATTTAGGTGCTCTTGTTAGTTTATTCATCTTTACACAATTACTTCAACGTTCAACATGACGCCCACTGTTGCAGGGTAAAAATAATAAAATGTTCCTGCATGACGTGTTGTCTCGGTCTTATACAAAGGGAGGAAATTTGAGATCAGGAGTTTCAATTTTGTGTGGTCAACTTTAATAAAGTAATGAATTGACCTATTTTAAAATTAAGAATACAAATCCAGCTGTGTTCTCTAGTCGATTTGATACAATATTCATATTTTTAGTGAGTTATGACCATTATTAAATTTTGATATTTTGCGTACTTGTAACTCACATAAAAATTAAAATATCATACAAGACCATCAATTGAACACAGATAATATTCTTGACTTAAAGTTTGGTTATAGGTCAATTCACCCTAATATTAAAGCCAACAGCATACCGTTATTACAGCTGAACAAAAAAAAATATTATATTTATATACATATATACAGGTATATATTGTACGTTTGTTGGATAGTGACAATAAATATTTGCGGGTGTCCCCTTAAGGTTGACTGCATATTTTACACATAAATAAAGATATTATGTTTCATCAAATAAAACTAGTTGAATACTGGATAAATAAAAAATAAAATTTTCCCATAATCACATAATTAGCATCAATTAAAAACTTTTCAAATTGTTTGTTTATAACGAACAATTTTATGATACAATAATATTTGTGTGTTTGAGTCAATTTTTTTCGATTTGACCAAAACTTAGGACAAATGATAGTCGTTGAGCGTTATGCATGATAATACAAAATGTATATTATAGTGAATGTACAACAAACACAGAATATTGTAGCCCACGACATTGTTATCAGTCAGTGTTATTATTATGAATATGAGGTTACGGGCCCTCAGTGGACTATATCTGAATAATGTCGTTCATATTATTATTATTTCGAACGAATCAGTTATTAGTTATGGCAATGTACAGATGAGTGATGATATTATAGTGATTATGGAAATCACGTGATAACGTTTAACTATTTAATATCGTTTATCAGTATTTATATTTTATTCTCGTGAAATCACATTATTGTTCCATAATCTAACAATTTTACGATTTATTTTAAATAGTTTTTTATATATTTTAACGACTAAAGAAACTTACTCAATAACACTAACCACACGTCTGCACGACTATAATAGGCAAAGGCACGTTTAGACTACCCAGTCAGAAATAAATAAAAATCATATGCAGTTATTTTTACTGGAAAATTATGGTTTTCATAAAATTGTATATTTTAATAGGTACATTAAATAATAAATATATCTGTAAAGGATATTCTTAATATTTACCAGGATTTGAGTACACTAACACCAAAACTAATAAAATGTATAATAGTTAATAATAAAATCAAAATATATTTTTTTTTAAAACCCACGTACATAATTTGGAATATCTCGATTCATGGTATTCGCCATTCGGTGCTACTTTATCAAAGCATATTTCATTGGATGATAATACACATTGTTTATTATATTCATATCGTACATGCACCGTAAAAATGCTAAAATGTTATATGAAATTTATTTGCAGTGATTTCTTCTTGCATCCCACAGAGTTTATACAAAAATCTAATATTATACGACAAATATAGTCACAATAATTAATTAGCTTCATATAGATGCGTTCGGAGTTGTAGCTATTCCTAAAATCTGTGTAGAAAATAGCTAGGTTACTGGTGTTCTACCCATGACCTATACCTTTATAGTCCGGCGACTTTCGTCGGAGGACTCAAATTATAGATGCTAAGTGAGACTATTTTGAAATTAATTTTGCCAACATTTCATCACACTCGCACTGCACAAGTGCACAACGCTATAATATAGGTAGGTACTAGGTAATAATAATGGTTATATACTAGGTACCATATTATATCCACACTTGGGGACGCCGAGCAAAAAAGATTCGATCGAAAACTTCCAGTGAACAGGAATCTATAATAACGTGATCAATAATTAACCGTTTTCGAGAGTGAGTGATGTGTATTTTATATAGTGTTTTGCTTTGCGGCGCTCGTTTTCAGTGGATTACGTATCAAGTAGCCGTCAAAGTAGGATGTAAAAAGTCACGTATAATATTATAATAAAATATAAATTACTCATCAATTTCCTGTAAGAATATATGTATTTTACAGTAAGTTGTATACGTCTCTACAACCGTTATTTAGAAATTAGAATTTATTGTATTTACGTGTTATGAAACGCTGAAATGGGTAGAATTTAAAAATCCAAGAAAAACGCTGTTAAAATAATCTCATAACACTCGCGGTATATAAGTATACATTTTAATGTAAGTAAAAATGTGAAATGTAAATCATAGGTGTATTAATGCTGGGCATTTTGGTATAGGTACCTAATTGGCAAGTGGGTATCATTACGTCATATTATCGATACAATATCATTTGGTTCACGGCACAGCGGCGCACTGTCTAGTGCTAATAATCATCATTTGCATTACATAATATTATGCATTTATACATGCTTAATTGTGAAGCCGGTTTTAATTATACAGCTTATAGGAGAACGGAAATTGATGTAGCAAACGTAAAATATAAAGAATACAATTATCGTTTGTAATAGCTCTATATATGCATACTGCATAGCATGTATAATACTATAAAAGCTGATGTTTAAAAAAAATCGTTCAATGTAATAATAACATGCTATATGTAATAGTTAAATTGATTTGGTCGGTCAGTTGGCATTTTTAGAATATAGCTGGTGCAGTCTGTATTGTGTTACCTCCCAAACAACGCCTCTGATGTTGCAGGCCATTGTTTCTTGCATTAATCTACTTAAGTGAAACTACCGCTAAACGAGTCTAAAGTCGATTAATTAAAAATATAATACAATTTTAATTAACATCGTTCAAAAAATTACGAATAATAAAATATACTGTACGTTATTTTTATAAACCGAACGTAATAACTTCACTCACATTCGTAAAAAACAGGTTATTAAATTTAATTTTAAAGCAACGTGAACATTTATATATGAATAGAATACAGCATAAGATAATAGTAACAGAATACATAATATAGTATAATGTAATACATTTATTTTTTAATTGCACAATCTATACGATTTTTTAGTTCAATAAAAATATAAATTTAAATCCTTATTATACTAATCCTTAGTATACAGTTTAGCAATTATAAAATATAGCCGATAGAGCTATACTGATTAAGATTTCCTAATATTGGTAGGTATATAATAATATAATAAATACATATTATAACAACAACCATAATTAAAATTTAAAAAGGCAAAAGTGAAAAGTAATTATTACAATGGTTTTTAAAAAAAAAATTTAATCAACACAATTCACAGCCGTATTATAAAACACGTGATACGTATTATGTTACTATTCATATTTTATGATATAATATATAATATAGTACGTTGTTTTAGACATAATTTTTTTCAAATAGACGACTCGATTTCACGGCCGACCGGGTTCGAAAAATTAAATAATCATTAAAAACGTTTTATCTGACATACGTACTATTGCACTGCCACGACCGACCCACCACCACTAGTGTTACACAGACATTAACATTTTGGCGGGACTTTTTCATTTTTTTTTTCAACGTACCTAAATAATAATATTCTTTAGACACATCTGCCGGCCGGCTGACTCCCACTCGCCGACAATGTCGCCGCCGCCACTAATACCGCCGATCGGCACAACAGACGACGGGCACGTGTGTTTCCTTGTTCATTTCTCTTCCATCAACTCTCCTCTCTGTCACTCTTCATCTTTCTCTTCCTTCCATAATAATATAATAGTATTATTATGCCATACGCGCGCGAGCACGTGTCCGACTGCACCGGGCCAACGCGAAGTGTATTGTGCCCGTGTATATTTTATTTTCGGTGATTGTAATTTGAATTTTGTATTTATGTACAATATATACCAACATAATGTTACACGAGCATAACCCTATTTCTAAAAACGACAACAGGAAACGAAGCTAACCGAGTTCTTATTATAGGTATAGGTATATAGGTACGTGCGCACCGAGAAATACATCATGTATGGTTGGGATAGAAATGATTACATTATTACCCGGTGTTTGAGTGTTTCATAAAGTGCTTATAATAATTATAATATTATGTAGGTACCTACAAGAATTCACAACGCAGTTTCCAACGTTTTCCAACTTCCGTTTCTGAAACACTCGATGCAATGGCTTGTAACGTTATTAAAGACGTGGATTCGCGATAGAGGAAAAAAACCGAATTTCCTGTTGTATGCTATTAAAAGCAAAAATAAACTACTATAAATAATTCCATTGCCTAAGATGAACGGGTTAACACTTTATAGGAGACTTATAACTGTTCCATATATATATACAACATAATATGAACGTATTGCCAATATTATTCAGCATACCTATACCATAGCTGGTTCAGCCAGTTTAAAAGTTTATTCCACATTTTATCGCGTAGTCATTTTATTGACATCGATAGCTACCAGTCTATAGAAAAAAACATATTTATTACATCATATAGTCAATACTATTTGTAATGGTAAAAATGTAAAATACTAAAATATTGTCACTTTATGCCACACAAAAAAAGTAGTACCTTTAATAGACAACTAATATAACTGTGTAAGTATAATTTAATTACTAATCTTCAGCAGTAAATACGTAACAGTAAAATAATTTTTAAATCCTACAGGTGAACAGTCACAACCATATTCTTAGTTGTGATATATTTAAAATATAGTTAAATATTAAGAGAATTCCAATCAAGATTATCGCTATATGTTTTATAATATGCGTGATGGAGCAAAGCGAAATTCCTTACCGTAAAACTAAAATATTATATACCTATTATAAATCACCTGAAAAAAGAATATTATCTATACGATTATCAAATGAAAATTTCGATATTTGAATAGTACATATTAAATTGAAACAATAACATTCTAAATTATTACAGGAATGGTGAAAACACTCCCATTTAGAACTCAGGAGACCTCAAAACCTTAACAAGCTCCCAAAACCTCAAACAAAAGTACAAAACCAGAGCAATATACGATTGTAATACATCTCAAAGCACATTTAGATTATAGATCATATGAGTAGTTAGTACATTTCTCCTAACTTTCTCCAACGGCCAACAGATTTATTAATTTATACTTAGGTGTACACAAATATTAGGGGACTGAAATTCTCTTGAAAATCTTGCCCATCTGAGGTTATTAGGGAAATATATATATTTTTTAAATCTCAACTTCATTTTTTTCAATGTCGATAAGTAGTGTATTCTGTAGAATTCTACATACAACAGTCACACAATAAGCAAACAAACGCATGAATAATATGAATTATTGTCTATTGAGAATAATGAACATGAAAAAGACGGGAAAGGAAAGATCCTCCCAATGGTAACAAGTTTATACAAAAACGTGTTAGGTTACTGTTGTGCACTTGTACAATGTAAAATATGACATATTAGTCGAAATTTTATAATTTTATGACTGACTTTTTTCAGTTGATTTTTCACAAAACATTGGCGGCGTCCCTACAAATTCTTCAAAAAAGAGACTTGACTGACCTTGGTGCAAACCTGGAGTATTGTTATTATAGAAAATTCTCAGTGATGCTAATGCAAGGAATGCATTCGTTTTACAATGTACCTGGTTTTTTTCTATAAAGCCTGTTGCCGGTATAAATACTCAAAAACGTTCGTGTAGCGCTCAATATAGCACCACAATTGGTTATCAGATATCAAGACGTATATGAATTACGAGTAAAGTATACTTATTAATTATTGAACGAGTAATTTTAGGTTTTATTAACAGTTTCTAGAAACGAACGGAATAAGTACAAGTGATGTATTAGACAGAAAGTGCAGTTTTAACCAATTTGTCTTTTTTTTTTATAGGTATTTACCACGAATACACAACACTAATTTTTATTAGGTCAAAGTGGGTTACTTTCGAAACCACGAATAGGTCATAGGTATAATATGATCTATATTCTATAATATACTATATTTATATATACCTCCCGACTATAGGAATCTAGGATGTAGGAGTACCTACGCCGAGTCCCGATGAAATAAAAATTCGAGAGGCATATAGGTACATGATATTATGATGATTCAGATTGTCTGTGTTGGCATAATAGCATGTACAATGTACCTGAAACTTTTTTTTTTAATTTTCAATAAATATACAGTCTATAAGGGCACTATAAGTTTATTAGAGACATGCGGAGTTAAGATGCATTATACGTCTATTAAAAAAACATAAATACATGCATAAGTAGACAAACTTCAAGAAAAGAAGCGACCCATTATGACTAGCACAAATATTAAAATCAAAATATAAAACCAGATTTTGTAGTTGTGCAATGTGCTATGTGCACCTATGATGTTGGACAAAGACATTGCGTAAATGTACGTCCACTTTGTAAATTAATTTTTTTAAATTGTTATGGTATTTACTAGATACACACGATTTTTGAATAATATCGCATTTCAGTGTTTCAAAGGTTAAGTTAAATACATAAATATATACATATTAAATCAATACATTATACGATATAATATATTATGTATTTTAAAATATAGGTATTTTTAATTAATCCGTTTATAAATTATTAATGTAATTTATTAATTTATTACGGTTTTGTAGACAGTTATCACATTATTATCGACTAAATTATAATATAAATATCTTCTTTTTAATAATAAAAATCAATAATACTTAAGACAACTAAAATTTGGTGACCTAAAAAAATTTCTACGAAATAAAAAAAGATAGTCGTAAAAATATAAAATGTCGACTAGATTGTTATTTTTTTGTGTCGCACTTAAAAAAACATAATATTTTCTAAACAATTTTTTGTATACCATTATCACGTAGGTACATCAACAAACATAGTAGCTGATTATTAGAGTTATAAGCGATTAAACGAATAGTATCTGCATTTAATTAAATATTATATAGACATTTCAGTATACATATAAGATATATGTCATGTAATCTGCAAGTACTTATATTTGTTTCTTTTTTATACATATCTATTCTCATTTTATTTAATATTATGAAGAGTCATAATAATATAAAATAATGTATAATAGTGTTAGTCCAATGCCCATAGTCGCCTCGGATTTTTGTTCTAATAAAAAAAATATATTACGAAGAATAAACACGAAAGGTTCCAATATTTTAAATTTTCTTAGTGGTCGAAATATAACCACAACCCAGCTTGAAACTCTCCGCAATAAAACGACAACAGCAGTTCAAGATTTATTTTGTTCGGGGGGACTGAAGATAATCTTTGACGCTGGGAAAATTGGGGTGGGACATGGCGGGCATTGGACAAGAGAAGACATTATACATAATATGGGCCATGTGTTTGGCATATTTGAATGAGAACAAAGAGAGACGCCAAAATATTACCACCAAAGGAGAGAATAAAAGAAACAGTCACACGTCGGTTAGGTCACTGTTGTGATTGGACCACTACAGGGGTGAAACGGCAATTGTATAATATACTATATAGGTATTATTAGGCTTAGTGGAGTATCACAGGTAAATAATACTATAATCCCACATTTTTCGTGTATTTGCCGGGTATACCTATAGACGACTAAAAACACTGTTTTATTATTTTTAACCCTTCAAAAATGTGGGTAAATATTTAATTTTTGGCCATCGTAAATAACCTTTGTCCTGATCACGGATTTATATCGTCTCTGTTGTGTTTATCTACGCTTTGGATTTAAAATGTTTTAAATAGGTATATATTTTTAAAACAAAAACCAAACAATAAAAGCCAAAGATTGAAATAGACAAAGTATAAGCTAAAATTTTGAATTCTAATACGTCTCCTCATTTCCATCAATTTTGTATTTTGAAAGACAACGGATGATTGCGAATATATCGTATTCTAAATGTACAACATTAAGCAAATGTTTTCTATTTTAATACAAAAAAGGCAGGTCCAATAAAACTTTTTTACGCGGAAATTAAAATTAAAATCTTTAAATTTATTACTAAGCGACAATCTAACTTTTAAAACATGTTGTGTTTCAATAAATGAATATAGAAATATTCCTTGTTGGACTATTTAGTTAAGATATATTATGTAATATTATAACAACTTGGTTTATAATTAAACTCCATAAAATAAATAAAATATACTTATTTTATACTTTCTCGAAGAATGCGTTTCTGAAAAATAAGATGAAACCAAACAACAAAATGATTTATTATGCAAATGACTTAGGCATGTTCAGGACAAAATCTCATTCATTAATTATAAACCTTATAATCCAGTTTGTTAACATCCTCAAAAAACCACGACGTAAAATAAAATTATAATATGTATACACGCGGTGCTATTAGTTTGTAAACACTAAACACTGCACGCAGTGAATAATATCTTGAAAGTGTATTAATATAATATTATTATGGACGGATTTCGTTTCATGTTTTTGACGACTAAGCCTAAAAATTTTTTTTCTTATAACAATTTTTTTTAAAGATAATAAAAATGTAATATCAATAAAAAACAGTTTGTAATACCTAAGTACCTACCTATCTCTGTACTGTACTTGGATGAAACATATAGGTACAACGTGTGGTGGAAGAAAATTATCTACCCATTGGTGGGAGGGGGGAAGAAGGAACATGATGTGTGGCATGCACACTCAGGCCATGTCAAATAATCCATTCGACTATATTCGAGGACATTGCAATGGGTATAATATATAATCGCAATAAAAAAAAAATAGTGCATATTATACCTATATGTGCGGGCATCGGCAGATTAAAAGTTATATTTTTTTAAATAACAATTTATATATGTTATATTATATACTGTTCATGCACTAAACTAGTATGTTACACCGATATTTACATATTCCACACGATTTAACGATGGTGATTATTATACGTACCTAGATATTTTATATATAGTTGAACCGTGACTTACAATTTTAAATTATCTTAACCCCAAACACGCATCATAACTGACTATTAAAATTCATAGGTAGGTACTTAATGTTATTGGTACGCTTAATATTGTTCACAAGATATAACACAATGATTTTTATTATGAATTATTCTGAATTGAATTCGAAAGATGCTGCGGGTAATCTTTATAAAAGTGCCCAACAGAATTTTTTGTTTTCTCGAAGAGTAAACCATAATATGCGGGCCGATGAGTACAACGAATGAAAGGGTTGATAATGATATTCTTTCCGAATAGCTTATAATTTTATACATTATATACTGTTGACTTACCGTTATCGTATCGTCCGAAGTGCTGTTCGTAGATATATCATGACGTTAAATGTATATGGGCAGACGAGTCGGGCGGAAATCTGCTACATACGCAAGTTTCGCACGTCACACTCGAGGAAAAACATTTTAAAGAACGTTAAAAAAAATCGTATACAACGACAACGAAAGTGTCAAACACGACGAACGGTATGTATAAAGTATGATAATATTATATAGTCGTAAACCCAAATAGTATGTAAAATAAATTATTACTTTACGCGAACCGTATAACACTCCGTGCCGCACGCACAACGGACAACTGACGAGCGTTTGGTATACCAACAGCCGGGCGAGTGGGAAACCAGTCTCGTGGTCGTGGTCGGCGGTACCTAATGTGTGTGTGTACACGCGCGCACAACGCTCACCGGTGATATCCCCACCTCTTACCACAACAGCGGTATATGCGGTGGCGTAGAGGCCAAGAAAAATTGGCGCGATCTCTGACTTCATCGCTGTGTAGAAGGTGCCACGATTTATATCTATCGCGTTATACCTGTATTAACAATAATAATTATTGATGTCGATGATAATACATATTATTATTATTATCGTGATAAATTTATTACATCCATCTGAATATTTTTTATTTTTTATTTACGAATATTTCGTACAAACGTATAATGAAGTATGTATATTTTTTTAATTCGACATCCTTAAATCAATGTGTGATACCTTAAAATGCTGTTGTTCATTTTTTTCTTCTCCCTCCCACCAGTTATGAAACGGCTTTAAAACGAGTAGTAAAAGTCAAAATTGTCGAAAAGTTCTAAGTACAGTATACATACATCCACTATATACTATTCACCAAATGTACTCACCCCTTTTTCGTCTTAGATAATACAGTTATTCAAAATATGATTTTTAGGATATAAATACCCCAGGACACTTGCGTACCTAGAACTAAAAATCTCAAAAATTTGAAAATTTGATCTTTCAGTATATTTTGAAATTTCAAAAATCATATTTTGGAATAACCGCATTATTGAAGACAAACAGGAAGAGAACTTGCAGGGGGAAATGGTTCGTATCCCTATATATAAATATGTATGTAAATATTATATTAAATATTTGATTACATGTCGTTTTCAAATATATCAACTTAGTAGGAGGGTGTAGGGATAAATAGTTCCGCCTATACGGGCAGGTCCGTTATTATATTATTTAATGTATTATTAACACATAGTAATATCATATTATGTCTAAAGACGATGTTATTTAAATCGATCGACGTATTAATTTTGTTGTCAAATTTGTAGATTTGAACAAATGGTTTTGAAATACATAGTCATTTGTAGTGTTCTTCTTTGAAATCGGAACATATTGTTTGGGAATGTTATAGGAATTTTAAAGGGTTATGTTGTAGCTCTGTGAAAATTCCGTAAAATGAATGCATTTATTATATTTACTTAAGTATAAAGTACTGTAGTTACTATACAACAAAATATAGTCAACAAAGCAATAAACGTTATGTGAATAAACAAATGTATTTGAGCATGCACAAGTACACATATAGGTACTTAAATGTATAAAAAGTACTTAAAATCATTTCTAAATAATATCCCGTATTCAAATATTTTTAAAATATACTTTCAAATACCAATAAAAGTTTGCATTGTAAATTCATAATATTGTTGTATATAGTGTCTATTTTAAGGTAAATAATATTTTAACTATATTTAGGGAGAAAACTGTGTTAACTCGGTTTGTTAATTGCTGCTAACACAGTATATCAGTTAACCTCAACAATATTTTTAAAATAACAATTTACGCTTAAAGCATAATTATATAGCAGCATCTTCTATACCACAGGTTAGGTTAGGAATAGAAGTCTGTCTAGTCACTCACTTAGCGACGACCATCGACCGTGTACCGTGTACCTAGATCAGACAGAAAATGATAAACTGTGTAATGAACACTGACTTTTTTTTTACCACGCACATATTAAGAAATGTCAATAACAAACATAACTGTTAATAGATAAATAAAATCCAGAACTACATAGCCTCCTGATTAACAAAATAATAAATAATTTTTAGTAAACTATTTATTATGTTTTTTTGAACAAAAAAAAAAACATGGTGATTGGTGACTTATATTATATAATATAAAAACTTAAAGTTAAATCAACAAAAAAAAATTATAGGTATTCGATAACACAATTATTTAATGCCGAAATTTGTACTCAACCTTTTTTATTGATTGTATGGGTTATCGCTCAATAATAATAAAATTATTCAAATTTCGACACTTCAATACTTTATTAGAATTTAACATAAGAATATAATGTTTAGGTAATTTTCAGTTAATGTTTCATGCTCTTATCCTAACAGCAATAGTAAATATTATTAATTTAAGCACAATTTTCATCTTACACATTTAGCCATACAGATATATTATCAAGCTTGACATATCATTTTTACTAAAAAATTTTACAATATTGTATGTGTTTACATTTTATTTTGTGTTTTAAATATAACCCACCATCCAGAGTTTTATGAAACACTGAAAAGAGAAAATAGACAAATTAATGTGATGATATGATTCACACTCAATAAATTGATTACATAGGCTAAAGATCAGCGTTTCATTCATATAATTAGATAATAACAAAATAACAGATGGTTTCTAGACTTAACGAAGCCATCGCAGCTTCACGTATATCAGATAAATATTAATAGTTCAAAAACATAATAATATATTACATTAATTAAATTTATCATATACTAAATCAATATTTACGTGTATATTTTCTTAAATATTTGTATATATGGTTATCAGGTAATCATAAATATTTATTCCTATATATTTTTAATCGAAGATAGCTGCAAAGATGCTGTTAAACTTAAACCTACATTGAAAATTAGTTAAAAATACTAATTATAATTGCTATTATTATTATTATTATTATTATTATTATTATTACTTTTTTTTGTAACCAACTATTCGTAGGTTCTATGCGTATATCCATCATGTACATATAATGATATAACATATTATTATAATGTAATAAGATATTTCTAACTTAACTTGCGGCTGTCTAGTGGAGAAGAGAGAAAATTAATCTTAATCAAATCTGTTAATCCTACAGCACGCAACTTTAAAAAATAAATAAATACAAACATACACCGATACATAACATGCTTTATCCTAAGCTTGATATATCGCATGACTTGGTCAGTTGAAAACAAAATATTAAATAACGAGTTGAAGATTGATATGTCAAAACGAAACGAGAATACAATAATATACAATTGTAATTAAATTTGGTTAACAATCGTACCTATGCCAACACCAAAGTCGATTATTATTCAATCAATCATTTTTCGAGTATAAAATCTGTGTAACTAAACTTCACTCGGACAAATTATTATTTTTTATTCTAGGGAAATTTTATTGGCTACAATAAACTTTAATAATATGCACTTACCATTACCTTTTTTTAAAACTCTTTCTAACCAACAACGACCATTTTAAGTACTATAATAGTTGAATCCCAATTATAAATACCAAAACAGGTATAATATTGCATCCTTGATTTTTTCTTAGTTTTTTCAAATTGCGTCCCATGTAGGAGCTTTCAGCGAACGGAAGGTTTTATGTCTAAACAATATTAGAGGAGCACTTGAATTTCCAAATCACTGAAGTGATCACACAGAAAAAGTGATTTTTTTCAACATCTACTTGTAGTGGATTTATCACGTTCAACATACTTTCTACTCAAAACAAACTAACCGATTTGGATTTATACAAAAGTTATAATATTATAGAAACATTTTTAATTTTCTTCTTTAATATATTTTAATGATTTTAATTTTCTGAACATTCAAACATATTTTTAGCTACAAATTTCTCAATATGAAACTTGAATTTGTTTATAGCCGCATTTTTGCATAGTCAATAATCAATATGGATGATGAATGAAATGAGCCTAGGCGTGTACTGAATACTGATACGCTGCACTCTGTTTTTAGTATCTAATATCAGGTATGCTATATTATAACTATATTTAACATGAAAATATTATTGGTGTGACATTATGAAAGAAATGCTTGTCATACAAAAAACACTCGTAAAACACAAATAGATTATTGCTATCATTCTTGGTAATAATTCCAGGTTTTACCATAGTAAATATTTTTAAAAGAAATTTTAAAGTAAATATTACATAGTCAATGATTTATTCAATGGAAAAATATATCGATTTATGAAGACGTGTACGTTTTCATTCAATCCACAATACAAATCTCTATGTGTTGTTGTTCTTCAGAACTATAATTTTTTAATAGTAATAATAAGTACCTATTACTTAATTAAAATGAAAATAAATTATCTTTAAAAACTTTTTAACTTTTAACATTATATTTTCAATAATAATATTATTAATATATTTTGTATAATTGGGATTTATTTTAATGTAACGATCAATTTCATAATTCTTATTAATGTGATTTGCAACTTTATTCTTATCTTCGTCTTTAATTTATTTAAACTAAATTGTCAGTACATACTTAATTATAACAATTAATGATATAATATTGTATGATAATACCTAATTAATAAGACATGATTACATGAATGTTTTCAAAATATAATTTGATATTATTTCATAATTTTATTGATTGTATTACCGCTGTATTGCATTGCAGTTTATCCTAATAGAAAATAGAAAATAGTAAATATTAGATTCATTAAAATAATTTATGATTAATAAAACTGAACTTTTATTTTGATAATACTAAACTATTAAAATATTAAATTATTTTGCCCTTGGTAGTATTATGTACAGGTACCTATACAAAAAAAAATTATTAAGTTGAAGTAGGAACTCAACAAAACACCGTTGAAATGTATATGACTCATGTATGTACCTATTCATAGAATAGGTACGGCAATATATAAGTGCAAACTACAGAGTATGTATATTTTTTCATGAATCAACTAAAGCATAATGTACCAGCTATCTTATATACTATTGTGATCACGCTGTTCTATTTCAGTGAAAACATTAGCGTGTTATCATAGACCTACATTTTAAAAATACAGTATAAAGAACTGTTTATGAATGAAAACCAGAAATCTATATATTATATTATGTATAGGTACACTATAAGCAAGTTTGTATGAGTACTACAATAATACCTATCTACAACTTACGACAAGACGTACCGGTACCACTGTTCCAGATACTTACCATATTACCATGGTACCTATAGTTTAACTTTTAACCAAATAATTAATAAATAGTACAAATAAGTGTTATCTTTATTATACTTTTTATGAAACAATAAGAACCTTGATGTTTGTAAAATAAAATAAAACAATTTTTAAAAGTATAAATTTGGTTTTGTTCATAAAATATAAAAATACTCTTGTAAGTATTATAATTTTAAACTAAAATTAACATAAATGTAAGTGCACATAAACAGATAAACTGATAATTAAAATAATATTTAAAAGGTGGTGTTGAAACTACTTCGATTGACAATCATAATATTATAATAGCCAACAATCGTTTACAAAAATTGTGCACAATATACATTGACATAATCATCAGTCATTGATCTATTTTACTATTTACACATTTTATGCACATTAATCATATTTTAACTGAATAGATCTATATTGTGTATATTATTATATATATAGAGTATTACTCATTAATTTATCGTCTTATCTCCTAGTGAACCGTGGGATCACCAAACGCCGATTTCTGCTGAATATACCGATCTGAGAATTCACATGACACAATTTGTATTTCATATTATTATTATGAAGTTGTGGAATATAAAGTGAAACATCCATCTTTGATAAATGAATGTTTTTTTTTATGCGGGATTGTTGTTAGACAAAATACCAACATCTAACGCGCGGGACCGGTATCTGGTATCTGGAATACGCGCAGAATGCGGGAGGCGTATATTGACTACGACAGTTTGAAATGAAACCACATTTGCATTCGAGAATACATTCATGGTATACGTGGTCGCCTACTTACGGTTTACACACAAATCCAATCACATATTCACACACGATTTGTATTAAGTATAATAAATAACAATCTGCAGACAATATGCGATATTATGATACTTGTTGTATAAAAGTTTAAAGTTGAAGGGGTCGGCTGCTGGTCATGCTATAAGCAAACAGATATGTGCAAATTTATACGAAATTATTTCGGTGACTTTAATGTGTGACAAATGGGTACCTAAGTCCTAAATGAACAAGTGTGTGACAAATAGCCAATATAAGCACCTAAATCAACATAAGTGTGTGTGAGTGTGTGTGTGATCTGAAAATTTTATCGCTCGTATGAATGGATTTTAATCGGTGCACTTCCGTACGCGCAGGCGTAGGCACATGTCAATGAGTTGTATTATGGTCACTATTTTCAAGCCACTTACAACGATATTATAAAATATAATTGTATCGCCGCCTGTCACAACTGCAGAGACATACACTATAGATTGAATAGATTTTAATTTTGAAAAAAAGATTTTGATTCGTTAACTATAATTTATAACGTTTTAAAAAAGTCGATTTTCCGTGTTCCAAAAACGGTTTGTATAAAAATATTAAATAATATAATATTCAAGTATAAATAATACAATTTTTTCGTTCATTAAAGTTTCAGATGGAAAAAAATATTTTAAAAATCGCTTTGACTAAAACATAGTAAACTTGTTATCGAATCAAAATTAAAATCTTTCCAAACAATGTCCGACAGTTTATGGTCAGTCGATATTAACTTAAAGTACCATCATTTTTTTTTAGTGACTGCAGTTCCTTATGTTTTTAGTTTACTATTATAGCATGCCTAACCAAGGCATACTTAAGTTCGATTATTGAAGAAATAAATATTAATAATTCGGTGATTAGTTAAATAATGTAATAACTAAATTTTGGAAGGGCCTCGATCAGAAACACAAGTGTTCGAATTACAACAAAACTTAGTATTCATTCTATGTTTATTGTTTACAAAGAAATCTGAAAGGAACAAAGGAATTTAAAATAGTTTTATAACTTATTACACTTTACGTTTAAACTTTGAATCGTTGAATTCAGTTTTAAATATACTAATGTATTAAACATTTTTTGTACTGTTATACCTACGTGCACTTTATATACTTCAACTGATAATGACGGTAAACAATGTTTAATTTTTACAATGCATATTTATTTTTGTTGCAACATTACTTTAATACCCTTTTATTAACCATCAGTGCAGTTAAAGCGTATACATAATATTTTAATGAAACCCTGAGTAAAGAGTGGGCGTTGGTTGAATACCAAGGACTTACGGACCGATAACGCGGGTTTTTTTTTTATAGCTCTGTTATTGCCAATTCCAATGCAGATAATCCAGTTATCATGGTTTACATGGCGCACTAAAAAAAGTATGCATCTGTCGTAAATATACACTGTTAAACACTAACATTTTGGAACGATGTAATAACAATAATTTTAATTATTTCTCGCAGTTAGATAGGAAACATGATGAAAATGTCTATCGAATACGTCTCATATGCGTACGAGATAATCTTAAACTACATAGTGTGCGTCGTGACACAATAATATTATTAAAATATGCAATTCGTTTTTGCACTCGATCGATGTATAGTTTGCTGAGAGATTTCGATATATTATTGTTATTATTGTCGGTACTTAGAAAATATCGTATGCAAAAATATGTTCTCCTGAACAAGAGTGGATTTTATTGTAAAAAAATACTGCGTTTAGGTATCGTATGAATGTAGGAAACATCGGATTTCAAACGGGTAAGCTGAGAAATGTAAAAATAGTATATATAGGTAGTACGGTCAACTTTTATTACGAAATATATTACGGTATTATGATTTATGAATAATACCGAAGGTTTTCATTACAGAACGGATGACGGCGATCTAGAAACTTATAATATAGACATTAGACAGTAGCTATAATATAAAGATAGGTATTATATTATTACGACATTACCTATATAGATGGGGCTCACTGGTTCTCCGTTAATTCATTGTATTTCATATAGGTACATACCTATAATATAATAACAAAAAAAAAAAACGTTCATGCATTTATCGTCGCCTAGTATTATAGCAGGTTCTTGAAGAATATACCTACCTAGCTAATATATTAAGAAAACAATTATGTTACCAGCTATTGTAAATACCTGCATGGGCTAACCTGATATGACAGTATTATAACCTATAGCCAGAATATTATATATAGTTATACGATTTGTACAACATATTATTTTAATGTGTAATTATTTTAGACGGAGGAGGATCATGACGTCACAGTTATGGTGCCAGTTATACGCCACCCATAATATTATCTGACTACAGAGATAAAAATGTTGATAATTTAAGGTGGAGAATATATGATGTGGTTGGCTCAAGTACAGATAAATCAATAATAATTATATTGTATTTGAATCGAGAAACTCAATTCGACAACCCATATAATATAATATAATATCTGTTGACTTGATTGAAACATTACGAGCCTATATTGTTTTTAATACAATATTTTACATTCCTAACAACTTAATATCATGCACTAAAATATAAAACATGTCTTTATTGGAAATTTGTGTTTTTCACATT
The DNA here is from genome assembly GCF_001856785.1 of Myzus persicae. Taxonomy (NCBI): domain Eukaryota; kingdom Metazoa; phylum Arthropoda; class Insecta; order Hemiptera; family Aphididae; genus Myzus; species Myzus persicae. Next base: position 167,250 of record NW_019102557.1, on the reverse strand, counting down.
AAAATAAACCTACCCCGCAGAAACATAAATTACACAGCCAACCAATTATAAGTATAACTGATATTCAATTGCAGTAGGTACTTATATTGAAAGAGTTTAAGACAATGATGTCACCTAGTATACTATTCAGCCATTCAGTATAAATAAAATTGACTATAAACAATGACCTCACAGTTTTGCATACATCCATATAATACAGTCCATAGATATAGAGTAACTTGACATTCGCATCCGCTTTTGTCATTGTAATTTGTATTCTGCCGCATCGGTTAAAGTCAATTATAACGTATAAGGCACAACATAGAATTTGATACATTTAGATTATGCTGCAGCTTTTATAAAAATACACCTGTACAACTATACAAGCTTAAAACCGGTTTCAATGATCTATAGATTTTCAATGGGTACATATTATAATGTCATTACATTAAAATAGAAGTATCTATATACCCATTATTGGTATGGAAATCGAGTGTACCTTACAACTATACTCCTATTTATTCAAAATTAACCGAATGATTAATCATTGATAAATAATTGGCACACCGGGTCCTATATTACCATGCGTGATTAAAATAATAGTATTATAAAATGTATTTTATTGGTCTTCATATAATTTATGGTAAACATTGGTAATTACTAATTGGGTAGGTACTTTGAATATTATACAATTATTTACTTGCGTTTAATGGTTTTATTTTTGTCAATTGAATATCTATATGGGGTGACTTGTGACTAGAAGACTTCTTCTTTTTTTTATAATATGGATGGTTACTAGCCATAATTTTCATACCTTTAAATTATGTAAACAGTTGTAATTTATCTACTGTCTGCCATTAGATAATAGTTTGTGAATATTTCTTCTTTTTATTTGACACTACCCTAATCAAGCATATCATACTATACTATAATATATATATTAAACTACATATCAATTGAAATGTTTCTAATCGATGTAATTTAAATATTAAATTGGTATAAAATTATAAAATTACCTAACCTGACTTTTGACTTGGGCGTCAGAAAATTACTATAAATATTTTTATAATAAAATCGAATAAGCTACCTTTTTTAAGAAAATCCAATTATACGATCGATCTTATTCACTTTGCTATAATAACAAAAATAATTATATTAAACACTTAAAACTACCTATACATGTATAAATAGTATTTGCACAAGCGCTGTATTTTTTAATTTAAAAAAGATACAATATTTTTTGTAATATTTATAATATCGAGTTTAAATTATTCATATAATAAATCAGTTTATGCTCGTATATAATAATTATTATCATTGAATATGAACTACCCACCGTCTACTAAAGGTTACACGCTTAAACTTTCATGTGGTGCATACATACAAGAATTGCACCCATTATTATAATATATTGCTGAGTAACAACAATGTGTATGTTGTGAATTTTGAAATTTATAAATTCTATAGGCTATAACACCTTGTCCGAGTCTGTTATACGAATATGTTAACCATCTAAAAAATAACTTTACCTACTTAAAAAAGAAACAATATTTCATTTAATAATACCTGTACTTAAGTACACGTAATAAAATATATACCTACCTTAGATATTTTGATTTTCGTTCTTTTATTATTTTAACCTTCCAAAACTATAACATATTTTAATATTGTTATATAATATGCACTGTTATAATTGTTGACGAATTCGAAGCGTCAATTTAATCTATATATTATTCTGCTTAATTTTGTATCTATATACAACCATATATACTACTCATACATTGTAATAATGACTTAATACTTATATGACTAAATTAAAGATTTAAAAAAAAAATACTAACGATAGTAAGTTTTTATAAGTGTTTTTGACACACTTGCGTCCATTGTTGTGGCATTTCTATCGTAGTTCTCTCCGAGATCAGTATCTAAATCGAAATTAATATTAGTCTAAACTTAACAATGTAATCAGTGTGCGTGTGTCTGGAATTTACGACAAAATAATTACAAACGTAATTCACGTGACCTTTGTGTGCATTATAGGTAGAAATTATTGTAGAAAGTAAAAATTACATTAAAATGATCACCACTAGGTATATTATATAGTATTAAAAACTGTAATTAACTCGAGTGCAAAATTAATGAGCGAATTAAAACACCGGACACATTGAATTTATTTTCAACGTAACCCTTTCCGCGTTTCGTTGCATTAAATGCGAATCGCATTATAATATTTTATAGTTATTTTGCTGCGAGCATTTTAGACTGGATAGGAAACTATATAATAAATGTACTCTACGAGTTACCTATTATATAGGTACCTATATTTCATTCCTGTACGTATTTTGTATATATAGATCGTTTATCCTTGACTATATATGACTGGTATTGTGGTTAATATATTAAATGATGGTTTTATTTTTTAATTTTACTTTCATTTCGGTTCGTTATTGCTATTACTATTATTTGTTTTACCAGGAAACTCGAGGAAGGTTATCCCGCGCGATGATGTTACACTATTAAATTCCCATTGATAATAATTTCTTATCTGATTTCTAGTGCGATAATAAAAATAAGTATATTCATGTATACTGTATACGTATTAAGAATGCAAATGTATCCCTCAGTCCGTCCACAGACACTTCGTGTAATACTACACCAAGCAGGCAACGGTATAAAATCACTCCTGAGAAATGAGGACTAAACACATCAGTGTTATTGCAGGCGTGTTAAGAAAGATGAAATTAATTTTGTAATTAACGATTGGTTTATTTATTCAGATACTATATATTTATTTAGTGAATTAATTATGCACAACGTATCGTTGTAAAGCAGCTTTCGGATTTAAATGTCAACATACACACATACATAAATGATACATAACTTAAGTTTATGGGATTTCGAAGAGACATCCAATCTTATATTAACGGAAGTGAGTGTCGAGTACTCGGGAGATGATGTCTAACGTTATTTGTTTACCAGTACCAATAGACTGTATTAAATAACTAATATAATATATAGTTTTACAATCAAATAATATTAGATTTCTTTCAATGCTCAAAAACTTTTAAGATTTCCCAACATATCTTCTGTTGCAGGTATACTAGTGATTGTGTTAGAGTAGAGTGTTATGAATATTGTTTTTTGAAAAACAAACAAACCCAAATCAAAATTACACATTTTATTTGAACATGAACTGAACAGAAATACAGCATTCAAATTTTATGTTTAAACCGAATCAAATAGGACTAATTTTAATGAACTATTTTGTCAAGGATAATTAGTTTAAAATACTAAAAAATTTAATATCCATCAAAATTTCTTAATAATTTTGATTCTATTGGTACATAAATCGAACCAAATCATTAAACTGTAAATGTAGAGATTTCAGGCTATGCTTGTCCTTAAAGTTGCTCTATTATATATTTGTATGTCCTATTGTTGACTGTTGAGTATGAGGCTGTTATTTGGAATCCCCACACCATCAGTGTCTCATTAAAGCTTGAAGAAGTTCAACGAAAATTCTTGAGGTTTGCAAGCTTTAAATTTAATATCCATTGTGAGCCCCGTAATTATTATGACCCAGTTGCGTCGCATAGACGTATTTCGGGGAATACATTTTTGGATGGTTTGTTACGTGGTAATATTGACTCTCCTGAATTACTTATAATCTCATTTAGAGTACCTCTACGCTCCTCCCGATCTGTAACTTCTTTTTGTGTTTCTTTTGCTCAACCCAACTTTCTTAAAAATTAACCTATCAGACGTATGATTACCAATGCCAATGTATATGCCTCATTTTTTTGAATTTTTTGTATAAAAAGTTACTAACCTTCCAGCAATTAGAACAATTTTGTCATTGAATATATAATTAATGTATGCATATATTTATATAATGTAAAATGTAATGCATATAATGTGTTCATAAGGGTTTATTCCGTTTACTTAATGAAAATAAAAATAAACATAAACATGTTTTACGATTTAATCGAATTTTAACTATTTTCAGTTTAGAACATCATTAATAGATGTTTCTAATCAATTTTACTAACAGCAGTATATCCAAAGTGTACTGAGCCGTCTCGTAGGTTGCAGTGCTGCTCCTAGCAGGTGATCTTCGGGGTATGGAAAGACTATAGGTGTATACAATATATGCACATAATATTATTATTTTAGTTGTTTAGTGTTAACTTAGGCTGACCAAAACCAGCCACTGCCGTGCCGAGCTGTAGCGCAGATTGGATTAATCCGATGGAGCTTATGGACAAAAAGGTTGATTCCAAGCATCAAAAGGTGATCTGACAGACCTTCTCTCCATACCAGCTTTCACCCCACAGTTGTTAACTGATCAAGTACCTACTTCCAGCACTATATTTCCATCGACAGCGAAAGCTTAAGAGTCCATACTGCATGCAGTGTACTAACCCTCAAAACACCACTGAGCAGTCTTTCCATGTTTGGAGTTTAAGCCCAGAATTATGGCTTTCATCAACATAATAAAATCGAGGACATTCCGATATAAAAATAAGAGGACATGAGGAAATGACAACGCATTCACTAGGGAGGGAGAACCAAACGAGAGTAGTCTAGGTGTCAGGTTTCAAACGTTGCTGTCTGAAAAGAGTGCCATAGATGGAGATAACGAAGTGTAGTCACCCATCAATAAAAAAATAGGTATCACATTATTGAGACAAGGTGAAGTGCGAACCGTCTTGTAAGTTGTAGTTTTAATCCCGTATCTTCTTTCGGGGAAGTAATACATACATATACGTATAATATAGTCAGTTAAGACTCCAAATGTGTACATTTAGTATTGATTCATTTCATGTAATTGTTTTATATTTTAAATCATAGTGCTTAATCAACAACGATGGTCCAGAATAGAGATAACCTTAGCTTTCCGCTTCGCGAGTCATTGGTTAGATATACTCTGCAAAAAGGTATGTTATGATTATTAAAGAATGAAATTCGATTTTTCAAGATTATACGTTGTATTTAGAAATGTTAAATATTAAAAACATAATATTATAGAAGTAGAAATTGTTATTAAAATAATTGAAGCTTACCAAATCGGGAGATAGGTAAGCCAATAAAGAATTTATAACTCGCGTATTGTTTCTACATATCTAACCGCGGATCTTTTTAAATCAGGAAATAGTTTACTATAACGAACTCTTTTCGGATATATATCGGCCGTTTCGCGTTGTATTATTAAACATAATTTACATGGTTTGTCGTCAGTATAAAATATTGTATTGTTTATGGTATTTTTACGATTATTATCGTCAATAATATTATTATAGTAATATGTTGTTGTTTTTTTCGTCCACTCACGACCCACGTGCGCATTCCACGTTACAAATATTGAGTATGCAGTGTTATATATTAAATTTAATTATATTATTCATAATATTCATCATTCACGCTAATGTGACAATATATGATAGACCCGCTGCTGACCGTTGTTTTTTCTTTTTACACAATAATATACGATATTATATAGCTGACGTACATAGTTGGACGGAACTCACAGACAGACTATACAGAGATCGTACTGTTCCACAGGGTAACTATATTAATATAATAAATGAAAGGAGTTCAAGTTCAGCACACGGAGGTATTATACAGCTCTTTGTCGGCATGCGTACAAGTCGACGTCGTGTATGCGGCGACGAAACCGAAATGTATTCCTTACATTATAATAATCATAATAATAATAATAATAATAAGGATAATAATAATAATAATAATAATAATACGACAACAAATAGTACAACAATAATAGAAATAATATTAATAGGAATAATGAATGGGAAGCTGCACTAATAAGTCGGCTTAAAATAGAAGGGAAAAAAAATCGAAATCACATTCGTAATATTATTATTTTATATTATTATTGTAACGCGTTGCTAGTCGGCTATTGTTTCACGGCCTAGACGTATATACGACCAACAATAGTAATTGGCCGTCGGTCCTCTGTGCGTCCTGCGTCGTATACCGCCAATGATGCAGTACTATGCGTATTATAGTTGTATTACTTATTATAAAATTATGTGTAGGCACATATTATACCTAGCTGCAAGTCCGGTAAACGATAATAATATTATGGGTAGGCACCTAACTACGCGATATGTATTATAGGAAAAATGATGCAGGTTTTCGCGTGGGGGGGGGGATATAACATTTATATACATACATTGCTCGTAGGTACTTACCTATAATGTAGTCATGGGTTATTGTTCGTGTATGGTATTGGTATTTAAATCTACATCTCGTTGCAATAATACATACTTATTAAAACTAATATGATAAAGTCCGGGTGATATCTGTTTCCATAAATAACAAAATAAAAATATTCGATTCGTTATTCGCCAAAAGAAAAGTTTGAAAACTAATGATATGTCATTGCGTTTGCAATGTTATCAATAATGAAGTGACAAATAAGTGCTTTGAATCTTCCAAAGATTTGCGAAGACCAATAATTTACCAAAAAAATATGTTTTACATTGCATATGTTCCCGCTGTATTATTATATGGGTACTCATTATGACATACTCACAAGTTTCGGGTTGACCCATTCTTTTTGGAGTTGGGAGGTGTTTAATATAATGCTGTCAAGGATAATATTACGATAAATGTAGAAATATTTGTACCAAAAGATTTCATCGTCGTTTATACGACAATAATATTATACTAATAATTGTTGAAACGGGCAAGCATGCTTTGAACATTTTCTTGTATAGTCGTGTCCAATCTTTTCTCCGTTCCGGGTTCACATTGTATGTTGACGATCGTTTGGATATGTTAAATCGCATCTGCATGTAACTTGTAAGTATAAAAACATTAAAAAGGTAAAGACGTTGCGGCCGATTCGGGCGACAATACTGCAATGTTCACTGTTCAGACCCGGACCCGGAAGTAGTAGTCGACGAGTGTCGTTGACGTTTTCACAGCAGTCGGCTGGAATTCGGAAGTCTCATTGCGGAAGTCTACACACATATATAAATATAATGCTTTTCCGCGGCGGAACTCTGAACATGACACCCTTACCGAAGTATATATAAATGATATAGTTACGCAGGGAAAACAATAAANGGAAGTCTCATTGCGGAAGTCTACACACATATATAAATATAATGCTTTTCCGCGGCGGAACTCTGAACATGACACCCTTACCGAAGTATATATAAATGATATAGTTACGCAGGGAAAACAATAAATTATAATAATATTAGATTTAGCTCATGTCAAGATAGATTTAAGATTTTAAATTCGTAGCAAACGGAACAATGCCGATTGAGCATTAAAAAGATGTTATAATCTCCCTAATAAATGTTTTAATTAATTTTATTGTGTATTAATTATAATTTTAAACTCTAATGCAAAATATACCATGTAATACAAATTATATTATGTAAATTGTAGGTAAAACAATATTTGTATCTTAAATATAAAGTTGGATTAGTTTAAAATGTTGTCTAATAATATGTCGTGTTACTGAAAATAGATTTAAATCCATGTGAGTTGAAAAAACTTATTTTTGCTTTAAATAATATTTAAATACAATACATCATAATAGAGTTTCATAAACTTATTGTGAAATTTTACATTTTGAACATAATATGATTATTAGAGTTGGAAGATTATGATATATTTTAGGAATATTTCTAAATGTACGAGATAAAAATAATATAAGCGCATACATATTATTATTATATAATAATATACACGTAGAAAATGATACAATTTATACAAGGATTTTCAACACTGATTATACCATCCACGTAGATATAATAACTGCAGCACTCTGCAACCAGGAAATTAAGTTTAAACTTAGCCCATTTAAAGTTAAATTAAACTGACATTGGTTTGCAGAAATTATTGTAAGTTAAATTGCAAAGTATATTTTAAATAACGCTAGTGTTTATGCTTAAAATATATGTTATAAATTATATAATCAAAATAAAAGTAGGAACTTATTCTGTATAATATTATAATCTTCAGTCTTCTTAAAGTTTAGCCAACGAAGATTGTTAACTAATAGTTTATAAATGGCTTAGTATTTAATAATATTATTTTATGTCAAGTGCCATAATATAGTAATACGCCTGGAGCTATTTTTTTATCACAAATTCATTAAATCAGAATAAAATAAAGACGTTACAAAATTATTACGTTTATCGATTTTTAACTGTACTTACTGCGTGTCCACGTGCATTTGTTTTAAAAATATTACAATAAGCACATGTGTATTTTTTTATTGCTTTATTTTTTTGTGCGTAGTCAGTATTATGTGTATTAACACTTTGTTTTTCTGATGAAAGAAAATACAAAAAAGTTGTATATTGTATAGTCTCTCGTCCGTCAGTCCCACACAAGTACACAACAGAAATTGAGCTAAGTTACTACTTTGCAGAAAAAATTATTTTTGGATCTTTACAAGAAAACATCATTGATTTAATGCAAATTACGACACACTTATTCTTGCTGTTATAGATGCAGCGTATAATTTATCAACCAATACATTAATTATAATTATTTAATTAGAGGAATATTTCATTTTTCAAATTATTATAATTTATAAATAACAAAAAAGTTAAGACTTACTTATATATTATATTATTATCACATCACATCAATTAATTTAATATACAAGTATGAATAAACGTATCTATACAACTCTTGTTACTAGCCAAGATGTTTAATTACAGGCGTATAGTACTATTATAGCAGTGACGCAGTGTTGTCCTAAAATCATTGAAACATTCATCGTTTTATAATAAATAATACTTCTGAAAACATCTGAAAACAATAAAAGAAAAAAAAATGTGTTTGAGTATTGAAATAAACGAATATATTATATTTATATATGTTAGCAATAGTACCTACATTTTTTAAACACCAACAAGACAGTGTAATAATAGTGCAGTTGGTCTATGACTTAGACACTAATTATAATATTTTAAAAATTGTGTTTTAAATGTATTAAGACCGATATTTTGTTACAATCACATTATAATACGCATAATATCTGTTTTTAATATCACCAGTTATTACTACTGGTAATTTTTACAAGTATTTTTTTCTATAACATATGATAATATGAATAATGAATATACGATGTAGATAAAAATTACCTCGCCTAATAACCTTTGAACATTTATTTTCTTTTGATTCCATTTAATATTGATTGATATGAATGGAAAGGAACGATTTAAAAATAAATTTGTTTTACATAATAATGTTATCGTGTTATAAAAATGTAACACCCATAATAGATTAAAATATGATAATACTATACTTTACTAACAATAGGAATGTCTCTATAGGCAGGTAAATCATAATTCACCACATTATTATATATTATAACCTGGTAGTCTGTTCCGTAGGGCATTGACTTCCAATTAGTGTTTCTACAAACTTTTTAATGAGTTCCAGTGTTAATGGGATTAATATATCTATAAACTTATATTTTATTTTTCAGTAGGACCTACCTGTATAATAAATTTTAATTTGCCACAATAATGAATAAAATATTTGTATATAATAATCAACATTTTAATAAAATCCTTTGTAACTATACTATCTAGGTCATTGTGTATATTTTAGCCTCCTCCAAAAAATGTTTAACAATTTTGAACTATTTAAAGTATTTTAAACCATTGCATTGACTTTATTAACCATGAATTATTAATTTCGAAAACTGGATAAATAAGCAGTACCTACTTGCCTGTACAGGAAGTTTTCACGCATGTATGCTTGCATCAGTTCCGTCCATACGCTGATATTGAAGTTAGGACGAGTGTGTGTTTTCGTTTTAATTCAAAAATTAAACAGGTTCACTTAAACACTAAGACACTGATTGTGTTTAGATTGTTTAGAATGAAATTAATTTGCTGAAAAATCAAAGTTACTAAATGTCTTAGTATGATTGTCAAGTTACTTAAAAAATTATAACTTTTAAAGACTGTTCAAATACCTTCAGTTAATATAATCAATTGTTGAAATATAAGGTCTTTGCAGAAGTTAGATACATAGAAAAATGTTCTATGATAAATTGAATTATTATATTTTAATGAATCAAAAATATATTTCCAAATAAATTGGTTGATTATAGATTGGGAGTTTACTTACTACTTTTAAAAGTGGTTATTATAATAAATATACACATAGATATATACTAGATACACTAGTCGCTAATAGTTTTCTTCACATCTTGCTTGGTTATTTAATATTTGAAAAATGATCTAATTATAGTTTTTATAAAATAATGTACAATAGGTATATAATTATGGTTTTAACTGGATCAATTGCATGGTTCGTTTTAATATACTATATTATAATATTAAATTACACTTTATTGTTTTAATAGGTAGAGTTTAATATACAACAATATAAATATAGGTAAATCTACATATTAATAAAATATAAATTTTTTTTTTAAACCAATTAAAGAAACCAATTATACATTTAAAAGTTTCAAGTTTTTGATTCCATAAAAAAATAGATAATATTTTTAAATATAAAAATGATTTTGTTATTATAACATATTATTTATATTATTAAACAATTTAAAACTTATGTACCTAGTACTTTCTTATTACTCTTAGTATAATTTAATAAATTATGATAATAAATCGTATTATATTATGGTTTTGTTTTTAATTTTTTAGATTTTGATCTGAACGAAAGAATGTTTTATAAAATGTATGATGATAAAATGTACTAAAAAAACTATTAAGGTACCTACGTATGGATAAATTGTATTTTATTACGCATTTTGATTAACAATCAACAAAATAATGTATATAATGTGATGTGATTATATATTATATTTTTATTTGCAAATCCATAGTGATGATTTTGTTTGGATCCATATATGGTAAACTCAGAAAGTTTGCAACAATAACAGTAGTAGGATCTATCAATGAGCACCAATTAATCGACTTTCTATAGGTTTTATAAAATCCTACTATGAATTTCTTGGAAACTAGCAGATTAGAAAACGATACCGATCACAATTTTATGAAACAAATTTATTTTTTACCACTATTCGTTTATGGGTAAGACGACTTATATAAGTTGTACCTACCGAACAAACGTATATAATAATCATTTAGGCGTATTAAGGTATAGGACTATAGGAGGTACGTACCCATATACCCGTACTATAAATTCTTATATTTTTGCTAATTTCATAAACTGTTATTATTTCCTGTTGGCTGTATATGAAATTCAGTTTTGATTTTTTAGATCGTAATCGCCACATTACTATCAGCATAGAATTACAATTTAAAATAATTTACATTCATTTTTGTTTAAACTTTTTTTTTTCAATATGCTCTTTATTATGTTCAGAGAAAATGAATCGATTGAGAGTTTATATTGTATAAAAATATAAAACAAATCGGTAATGAAAATCAAACCCGCCGATCATGTTTACTTCCTGGTTCGTATGAGATAAGTGACTACCTATAATACGTATAATACGTGTATAAATTATAGTTTATAAAATGTAATTCGTAACCAATAATTAATTATGTTATATACTATTAACGATTGACCAATCAAATAATGTATGTGTCCGAAATGACCTTACTGAAACGGTTATCGCATTCCCACATATGTACGCAAAAACAACTCGTATAGGTACCAATTAATATATCAAATTAGTTAGACACCGCTCGTTTGGTCCGCGAAATGTTCTATATTGTAACGTCTAATATTATAAAACTATATTGATATAGTCTGCAGGTAGGTGGTAGGTGTTATGACGGACGACGACGTCCAAAATAATGTAGTTGTTTTAGTTAATTTCGTGTCGATGAACCAATGAAAGTCAACGATATCCGCGGTCCAAGAAAGTGCGTTGAACGTGTAAACGAATAAATATATCGTTAAACAATTTTTTTTTATACGCGACCAACTGTTGCTGCGGTGATAATCGTGGCGGCGATAGTCACGACGGACACAATGGGCAATGGCCATAATAATAATAATATAATAATAGGTATTCCGTACACAGCCTACAAAGTAGAATATAATATGGACACAATAAAAATCTATAACTATAAACTCCGCTTTTTCAGAAATTATAATCGCCGGCGGTTCGCCTTCGCTTTGTAATGCGTACGTGAATCACACTGTGTAGTCTGTTTTTATTACATAACACGCTTAAATACCTGGACAGTAGGTACCTATATAATAAACGCTAACACTATTCTGTGCATATACCTATGTAATATGTATAATATATTATTATGTATATTATAATATGTATACTAGTTTACGACATTCAACGGCGAGTTGAGACTTCCAGCACGCAGCAGAACGTTTGGAACCGGTGTTAATTAATTTAATATGTCGAATGCTATTGAACTCGATTTATTTTCCGCCCAGTCGATAGGCGTAGACAATATGCAACACAACTTACATTATTTTTTGACAATTTTAAAATATATTGTGTTAAAAAAAATTATTTCGATATTTTATTTCACATTACAATTTGTCATTATCATGATAGTATTATAATTGATTCACGTCTAGTCAGCACTGCGCGGTGCGCAGGTTGCTTGTTGTTTGTTTGAAAATAATAATAATAATATAATAATCATCTTATTACAGTATCATAATATTATAATCGCGTTTATAAAGAGAGGATGTCGGCGTACTATTTGTTTTCTCTCTCTGTCCAATGTGCAACATGACAGATTTGCATTCAGCAATCAGCAGAATCCATTTTGTGTTGTATCTATGAACTGATGTGTCATCAAAATTAAAATTCTAAACATTATATTTGTGTTTGTTTGTTAACTTTTAACGATATTATAGTTTTAGAATGATCGTATATAAAATTGAAATAGGTACCCCAAAAACATCAATGAAAGAACATGAAAAATGATTTTACCTAACTTAAGTCTTAAAGTCTGATAATTCACTCTAGTATTACAGCTAAGCAACTAACAATTCAAGATCGGTTGTATTGAAGGAGTATATTATTCCATTTGGCGTGTGTGTGTGGTTCAGAGAGAGAGAAAAAAATATGGTGCGCCGACATAATTTTAGAATTATTATTTTAGTAAAGGCTTAAAGTGTTTATAGGTATAGGTTTTTACTATAACCATACTCATATAGGTACCACAAACCTAATACAATCGGATACCTATTTAAAAAGTTAAAACAAATATAAATAAAATAAAATAGAAACGAATAAAAAAGTAAATAAACGTCTTACCTAATAAATATTATTATTCGGGTATTAATATTAGCTAAAATAATAATATAATATAGGTACCGGTACCACTGCACGCTTATAATACCCACCAATTTCTATTGTGAAAATCTAGTTATAAAGTAATATAATATTCATACACATTTAAACCAAATAGAATAAAACTATATTGTTAGTATTTGGTTAAACCTAATTGATATTCGATTAAAATCTGACTGTTATTGACTATTGTATAAAATAGATTAGTTCGTAAAACGATTGTTTAAACATAACAGTCACACATAGACCCGATACTGTGTTAATTGTTCGAAATGTTTTCTTATGGTTAATAGATTTTAATTTGTTAGTCAACTTCAATAAATAAACAGCCGTCGCCGTCGGTCTGATGTAAACATGCCAAAAAAAAAAACAGAGGGCATAAAGAATACCCATTGTAAACTAATATGTTATAGCATTATAAAACAACAGAACCGTTCATAAAATGTTTTCACAGTATAAAATACATAATTAATATTATATTAAAGTCAATATGGTATAAAAAGTGAGACCTATTTGATTACAAATTTTGATTTTTGTCGCATGAAAATCGTAAAATAATCCTAAACAGGTATGTGTATGATGATGATAGGAACATGGATAGAGGTAATCATAAGATATTATCGTTTAAGTTCATACTATATACAATTATAATCTATACAGTGTATACATTACAGCCGTGAACCGATTACTAGAAACTACGAGTTAATAATAATATGAAATAGTACATTAATAGTTGATACATACAAATATAATGTTATATTATAATTAAACATACTAATACATTTACTTCAACCCGACAGGTAGTTACCTCATTAATGTATAATTGGAAAAGAAATTTAATTTTAATTTTAAGCATTTTGTTGAATGTTATGAATTATTTTAATCGCATGAATCAAAATATGACATGACGTACATAGAATTTAAATCATTGATGCTATTATTTTGGGTATTGTAATTGCAATTTGTATTTTATTATTATTTTATTCAACTAAAAAAAAAATACTTAATATACAACAGACATATAAAGTAAAAAGAACAAGTGCATTAAATTTAAGATTTATTTGATATTTCCATGCACTGATTGTCATTTTCCTTTCATTACAGTCATAACTCATAAGTATATTATATTTACAGCTCATGAATTATGCCCAGGTTTCGCTAATGTTCAAGCTTGTCCCGGTCAATCAACACAGTCGTCGAACTATAAAATCAAAACCTATTCATGAATCATGATCAATTGAGCCGAATAAATTATTATTTGATTGTAAGGGTTTTTCCTATCATTTGCTCCTAATAATTACATCGATTGTATACAAACGTTGACTTTTTACGTAACAAGTGATATTAATATATATTATTCAGGATCAAGGTGATTCTGTTGAAGGTAAACATTAATTTTATAAAAAGTATCAACGTTTTTGCAAATACATTTTTTTTATTGTTTTCAAATACATTACAACTTCTACCAAATCCAAAATTGTACAATACAATTAATGTATTTATTACAATGTACTTACCTGTTAATCTGGCTGTTATGTCTTTTAATTTGGCACAGCTAAAAATTATTAGTATTTGCTTATTTTTCGTCCCTCTCCCGCCAATTAGCCCTACTACTCTTAGAACGAGTAAAAGTCAAAACTATCGAAAAGTTTTAAATATACCAACTGTATTAATACATGGTGATACTGGTGACCTTTTTTCCTTCAAAATTATTCAAATTTGATCTTTAGAATTTTTTTAAAACTGTAATTAAAGACCAAATCTTCAAATTCTTACGATTTTTTGTTCTACTAAAAAAAATGTTTTATGGAGATATATACTTTTGTTTTTCAAATCAGAATTCACTTTTTATACTATATATTATTTAGAGGTTATTTTTTCCGACAATTTTAAAGTATCAGAATCAAATTTCGATCGATTAGTTTTTAAGTTATTTAACTTATGTACCTGCTACAGTTTACTAAGAAAACTGTATCCATAATAATGTGATTGTGAAGACATCGGGGTTATAATAATTTGAACATTTTAGTGATTAATATTAATCCACCAACATTCATACTTTGTAAAAATAATGAACCAAGTAAAATATGTATACAAGATCCAATAGTAAGTACCTACATCTCATTCTACTTTATATTTTCGTAAAACCATGACTGAGAAACAATGAAATCGCGTATATTTTGAAATAGGTGGGAACATCGACAATATTACAAACATTTTATTATTATCCACTAAATAAAGTTTACAGTAAAAAAAGAAGATTCTCATATTTTTCAAAACACTTGTTTGTAACTTCACAGGACATTCTTAAAGTAATACAAAAAATCTCAATAATTAGAAAATAAAATGCGGTCTTTAAGTATATACTATTGTAGAATTCCAAAAATCTATACGTTTGAATGACGCTGCATTGTCGAAGAAACTGCAGAGGATTGCTTACGCTCGGTGAATCGCCCTGTATATTCCGTAATAATGTCATGTAAATGGAGACTCGAGTGACGAGCTGTCTGTGAACCGTGATGCGCTATCTCTGCTCGCATCCATATGGTGTACAGTTTTTGTAATAGTAATATAAACACAAATCACAATGCACGTATAAACCGCAGATAGTTTGGACAGTTCACACGGGCGTCGAGGTTTTTTTTCTTACCCGGTCGAATCTGCGGATATAATATTATAATATTATAGCCGTATACCAAGTCCGTGTGAACAAAAACACTAATTCTACTCTCGCTGTACATTCGTTCGTCGGCGGTTGTCGACCACATGCGTCATCTTCGAGGTGTACGCGATTTGTTTTATGGTTTTCTTTTGTGTCAATATTTATTCAGCGTTTGGTTTAGTATATTAGATACCATACTTTTTATGTAATTATATAGGTAACGGCCGTTGATTGTACTAGAGCGAGACAATATTACATGATGGGCACTTTAGTGTGAACAACATAGTATTGTTTATTATATTAGGTTCATTTGCACTTGGCTGTACACTACAAATAACAATATAAAAATATCCTTCCACCCTGAGATATTATAATATTTATTATTTATCTTAAGATTGTGATTTTTTGTCGAAAGAAAAATATAATATAAAATATAACGATTTAACTGCAACCAGGAGCAGTGATAGTCTTCGTGCGCCTAAATAGCAAGCCTGGGCATGAACGAATTAATAAGTTAAACTAAAGTTAATTTTTAACTCAGCTGATTTTTGTTGATGTAAACTTAATAAATAACTAGTTACTTTAAATTAAATCCAAATTCGTTAGTTTATAAATGATTAAATAATAAATAAAATGGAATAATTATTGATGATTCGTCATATTGCACAAACATTTACTTTTTATTATTTTAAACCATATAATTGACTAAATTCATGTAATAATAAAAAAAATTAATTAATTAACTCAAGTTACTTGGTTAATTGTAAGTTTCAATATAACTTTTAACTTAACTAAGTTGAAAAAAATTAGACCCCTAATTAACTTTAAACTTTTTAAAATGTTTTCTATCAACTATTAACTTAACTCAATTAAAAATTATCATCAATACTTTCCCAGGCTTGCTAAATAGTATAATATACAAATCAGTAATCACCATCATTATGTACCCATAAAAGTCGTCGTAATTTGTTACGATTTCCATAAGTTTTTATATTGATATTCATGAAACAGGATCCATGGCTTTATAATTATTTGTATTCAATATTTTTCCTTTACCATTATTTAAGTATTTTATATCGTTGTTATCGTACCAATATATAATACTAATAAGAGTATAATAAACCACTTTACATTTTCACTAATAAAATTAAAGTTAAATAACTTTATTAGTTCAAGAACGTGATGGATATAATAATATGACATGACAAAATCGAATATAATAATAGCGGTATTATGTGACAAGAAATAAAAATCACTGTATTTTTCAATATAAATATAGATATTTAAGTTTTATCAATTAATGTATTTTAAATCACAACAAAATAACCAAAATATATTTTAAAGGTAAATCGATATTTTTCGTTTAAAAAAATTTCGTCAACACTTCATCAAAGCTCCTATACCTATATATAAATTGTGCCCTTGTATTTTCAATATATTTTATAAATTGTTATACTAAAAGGTTTGTCATGAGCTTTTATTTTCAACCTATTTCATATTTGATCCACCAAAAATGTCTATTAACATCTGAAAAAAATAAAAATGTGGAACATTTTGAATGTCTACGTCAGCTCAACCACACGTAGGTACTTGGCGTTTCTATACCATAGCATTGTATTACTACCTAATTTGCCAACAATTTATTGACAATTATTGTAAACTAGCATTTACCCGGAAAATGTCTGGCCGACGAAACCGAGACCGTCACCAGCACAGGCCAACTATTTGGGTATTTCATCAGCTAAAATCGACCACACTTCCTCAACTTTTGTGTATTATTGTAAATATAACTCAAGAACTTAAATACTGAACTTTATAATACAGTTTAATGTAGGCATTACATTACCACGAAGTTGAATCTATTTACGATACAGCACGTCGCACAAGCCACTTGCCTTTTAAAATCATATTTAAAATTAAATTCTTTGTTAAACAGTTTAACAAAAAATAAATAATAATAGTTTTACAAAGTATTAAATAAAATAATTTAATTTTGTAACTTGTAAGTAATATTAAAATGAGAAAAAATAAACTTTAGTTTAGAGGGCATTTGAACTCATAAAAATACAAAATCTTCTCATTTCAATCCATAAGACACTCAGTAATATTATGTTAAAGTTTATTGAAATTTATTAACCCCAATGAAATGATACAATAATTATTTCAAAATTTTCTAAATAAAACGAACATAATGTGTACATCATACAGAATATTACAAACTACAATATTTTCTACATCTACCTATATTATATTTATACATTTTTACTTTTCTAATTAGTTCAACTACTAAAAAAATTATTGTAAAAATTTTATAAAATTTGAGATTAATTAATAAATAAATATGTAATATTATTATACAATTTATATTTAATAATTTAATATTATATTTGTATACTAATTAGTTATAAGAAGTTATAAAAACTAATACTAACACTATTAAAATATAGTACACACTTATAATAACACAGTAATTCTGAAACATTTTAATTTGAATTAATGAAAAAAAAAAATTACAATTGAAGTCAAATATTCTATAGGTACCAAAATAAAAACCATTAACAAAATGTATGATTTCAAATGTTGGTGTAATTCAATAATTATTTATATTATTAATTAATTATAGTGAGCTACCACTATTATCAACTAGGTACCAACTGCATATTTCAACTAAATTACATTTTTCTCAATAATTAATCCTCATCGTTTTTAAGTCTTTTTCTCTCTATGCACATTATATGAGACGCAATTGTGTATACACAATATACATAGACTATGTCTTGGTATATTATTAATTTATTAAATATAAAATAGGTCTTATAATTAATGTATAATGTCTACAGGTTTAATAATTAATCACATCATATGGGTAAGTACAATGAGTAATTATTAATTAATAAAGATAATTATACATACCAATATAATAGGTACCTATTTCTAAAGATAGATCGATAAATTACTTAAGTAGGTACCTATACATCATACCAATTGACTATAACTTAAAGGAAAATTAATAGTTATAAAATTAAAACTGTTTCGAAACAACACATCTTTTGTAAATTTAATTATGGCTACTATACAATTATCTTTATAATTAATTAGTAATTTGAGACTTTACCTCTATTTGTTGTTAATAAGCTGTATTATAGCCGCGTATAGCCGTATACGTATCATTACGTCATGATATATTCATGTATTATACACGTAGTATTTAAATTACAATAATATTTATTTGAAAAATTATCGACATGAAATATTATTAAATATTACTACAATACAATATAAGTAGGTAACTGAGATTGTATTTGCCAATATTATTATCAATAATTCAACAGTGATACATTCTTAATTAAATTTAATCATTTTTTCAACATTAAACAAAAATTGTTCACGTTTTAAGTATAACGATTTATTTTATACGCGGTATATTTTTATTCGTTCAAAAGACCGAGGTAGAATGATAGTAATATGATACCTTCGTCTTATTAAAGTATTATTTGTTTTTAAAACACCTAATGTGTAGGTCATACCTATTGCGGTTATAATAATATAATAGTGAATCATTTTTTTTTTAAATTTTATTTTAGGTATAGTGTGATCTCGTGTTCCTATCGATAAATGCTAATTACTGGTTTTTTAAAATTATTAACGATCAATATTCCATGAAACTTACCTAACCTAACTTGTAAGAAAAAAAAACGGTCAACCAACACAGGAAGAATATTATAATCACTCAATCCTGAAAATATACTTTTGCTCGGGCAGAACTATGTCAGAACGATTTCGTTTGACATCCTCCCGAACCGGTCGTCACGCGAATCACTATCAACAATATTATTATTATTATCGATCGATTTTCCGGTTGCCCGCGCGGTTTTGTGACGGGTCCATCGACGACGCAGTACTTACGTGGAATTCAGCCTCACAATAATACGTTATAATAATATTATAGCGATTCAAATTTTTACCGTTAACACATAATTTTATGTGTCAAATAAAATATTATAGCCTATCTATAGGTAGGTATATCGCATAGGTATAACATCCGTGACGTCCGGTTGACGGCATGACAAATTGACGTATATTCGCGAGGCGGCCCACCCACATTGCATTCTCTCGCTGCGTATTGTTTTCGTGTTGTTAATATATTTTATTTTAGTGGCTATATGTATTATAATACGGGTAGGTATGTTCAGCATATTTTGCATTTGCATACGACGGAAATCACATTAATAATGATTTGTACGAATTTAGGTTCGTTAGAATTCGCCAACTCGTATATAGTTGCCGGGGAGACGCTGCGCAGGAAACTCGTATTACTACTGGAGATCATAATTGTATTAATTATAACATGTAGGTAGGTCTAGGTGTGCAATTTTATCTGTACGAATAAAATAGTTTTGATAACGACGAGTCACAACACCACTTCCAATAATTTGGCGTTTCTTCAATTGTTTGAGACATTTTATTTCTCTGTGTGAATCTGTTCCTTTTTAAAAATCATAATGTAATATCATCTAAAAGGTGCAACAAAATATCGGTGTGCACGAAGACAGCTAGCGAAACGAATATACCTAAATATGCAACAATATATTATTCAAATGATTAACATAATTGTTTGTTACACAACCACTACTCGAATCATTATAAATCAAATAATATAATATTAGGTATTATAATATACAGGGTAATTGACCGAGCATACGTCCCCCACTTTATTCAATAATGCAGATATTCAAAATATGTTTTTTTGGAATTTTCAAATTTAGACCGAACCATATTTTCAAGTTCTTGAGATTTTATTGTACTAAGCATTTAAGGAATATTTTGTTCCTGTAGAGATACAAACTTCTGTTTTTTAAACGAGATCCTCCTTTGTAAATTATTTAGCAGATAATTTTTCTGCGCATTTTGGTGTACATATTATTATCAAAATCAAAATTTGAACGAGTAGTTGTCGAGTTATTCACTTTTGTGTACTAGGATAATAGGTCAATGCTAAGATAGGAAAATATGGGGACTATAGAAATTTTTTAGAAATTAATATTACTCTATCGACATTTATAATTTTTAAACATTTTCAAGTATGTTAAACACTAGATCACTAGATCCAGTATTAATACATATATTTTATATTTTTGTAATCATCATAAGTATATAAACATTTTAATAACTGAGATACTGCTAGTTTGAATTTTGAATTATAAGTAGGTACATAAACATTTTCAAAAATATTACACACTTAATAATTTACAGTAAAAATAGTGGGTTTCATTTGAAAAATAAAAATTTATATCCCCACGGGACACTCCTTAAATAGAACAAAACATCTTAAGAATTTTAAGATATGGTGTTCACTTGAAAAATATGTAAAAATTGCGAAATTCAGAATTTGAATACATTTATTATTTAATAAAAAAAAATAGGGGTGAACATGATTGATGAATCACTCCGTATACGTATAATATATTACTTACCTAATTGGTTTCATTGACAATAAATAACTGATAAAGTGATGACGGTGACATTTCTTTAAAAAATGTTACTTTAATTCGTTTCTGCACGAGATAAACCAACAACACTAGGATAACAAGACATCGCATAAATATTCTACTCCCGGATATTACTTTCTTATTATACTGGTTTGATAAAAAAAATACACGTCAGTGATGAGTGTCTTTCAAATTGACTTTAAATGCCTATTTTTGGATTCTTTTATTGATTTCGACCACCGACTGATAAAGACATAATAATATAGTTTAAAGTTATGAAACGTTTTGGCATTTTGAACAGCGCGTGGTGCATAATAATTAATAATTAAAGCTGAATACGGATTTTCCGCAATGGACATGGGCCAATATTAATATTACCCCACGTGGTGACCATCAGACCGAATTGTTTGCCAAATCTAAAGGTAAATGTTAGTTTAATTGTTAATAGTTTTACGTTTCTATATGGCTTTGTATAAGTAGGTACTGGTTTAGCTTTGGGTGAGTACCTAGGTTGACTAGTCTGTAGTCATATCATATCTACCCCCGCACGTTTACAAATTGGAATTCGCACAAAATAAATTCCAATCTTTTGTTATAAGTATTTAATATTAATTTAAAGTCACTGATTTATAAGTTATTGCGATCCTGAATAAATGAAAATCAACCTAACATTACAGTAACATATACTGTTTTATTTCACCAATAACATCATGATCCTTTCAAAAATATTCATAATTATAATATCAAACACTTCTCAAAAAAGGTCGATATCAAAAGCTCCTCCGATTTAATAATATCCAACACTCTTTGTCAATTTAATTATACCCTATAGCAGCGGTTCCCAAACTTTTACGACCACGGCACCCTTAAAAAATTGTTTGTGTTTCTCGGAACCCTAATGTCTAATCCAACTCAACTACAATTTTTGTTAATTAAAAAAGGAAAATCAATTCCTTAAACTCTCAAGTCTAAATAATATTTTAATGATACTGTTAATGACTTTTCATTATTCAACTTAGTTTCAAAAAAAATTTTCAATCAAAAATTATTTAAACAACAAACATTAAATAAACATAATTTTCTCAATAATCTCATACATCTAACGGATCCCTTGACATTGTCCCACGGAACCCTAAGGTTCCGCGGAACACACTTTGGGAAACGCTGCCCTATAGATTACAAGCCGTGTTGTTTTCTTTGTTCAGTTCTTATATGATGCGTCGAAAAGCAATAAAACATGTATGTTTTAAAAAATCACCTTGCTCATTTCAACGTTTTCAATGCATGTTATTATAATTCCATTTTTGAGTGCATTTTTACATTTTACACTGTTTTTTTTTTACAAGTACCTGACTCAATAGCAATAAATCGCAATACCTACATGCTTAACATGGGCATATACACAGGTGGGGGATGGGGTTGATATGGAGGATGGATTTCCCCCCACGACCTTTTTTTTATATTATATTAGTGCAGAGAACACTGCCCTGCGATTTATTTTAGAAATAATGAATGTATATATTCCCCCCCCCCACAATGAAAATTCTTGCCACTGAACCTTCAAGAGTAATGAATTCTGATTATTATCGTAACGCCATCCCGTTATTTGCGTTGTTGTATGAAACGTTTTTGATAAGTATTCTATAATATATTATTTACTTTCGAATACTCATCAAACTATTAAGTACTCAGACATTATTATACTCCCACAATTAAGATAGTCTTAGAAATTTACCATTTAGCCATTTAGATACCTAGCTATACCTATACCTATATTATACTGTACTATAAGGCGTTAACCATACAAACCTAATGTTAATGACAGTTATAAGTGTACGTATAGGTACCGTTGCGGGTGTAGAAGCACCTCATAATAGCTTTATACAATAATACGTTGATACGTACCTGGTACCTACCTATTAATGAATATTACCATGCTCGTTAGACCCGATGACGAGAGTACCTCTGTGTAAGTGTAATATTATATAGACATCATGGCGGCGTGCGCCGTCATCGCTCGTCACGTGCGTCGTGCACTCGTGCGGCGTGTTGATATAATGTGCATTGTACTTATAACAGTTATAACTTGTGTGTATATTGCACAATAAATGGCGATAGGCCGATATTATAATAATATAGAGCTTTGATCTTTTCCCATTATTGACGGCAATGGCCCGGAGGGTTCGTTCAACCGCGATCATAACAATATTATCGCCATAATAATAATAATAATAATAAATTATTAATATTGTCGTTTTAATATGAATGCATTCCGTCTTCCGCATACAATTATTACCTAACTACATCATGGTTTTATTTTCCATTCATAAATCCGTCGATTCGTACCAATCGTGCACATTATACTTAATGCAGATTTATTAAAAACGAATCGTTGGATGCTTTATTGCACCTGGGTCCCTGGGCCACCTGGTCTTCCACCATGTAACTATATAGGTACTTTTTTTAGGACATATGACGTATTAAAGACACTGTGTAACTAAATTTATTTTAACGTCAACCACAGAGGAGCTAAACAGTTTTCGGGATCAATGGATTGAATTTGAGTCCGATTAGATGTCGTTATTGTGAGACCAATGGAAGCCACATGGAACATATTTTGTAATAAAGTTATCAATGAATACATTTTTTATATTTTTCTTATTTTACAATGCATCATAATATTATATAACTCAAAATTAAAAATATAATACATAAGCATTTGATATCGGATGAGTCATTTTGAATAATTCTGTAACCATAGCATAATGTATACTTTAATATTATGCAAAAAACTTGTACCTATTATGATTGTAATATAAAATCATCAAATAATAAATATTATAATATTAGTTATGCGACTGTAGGTAGGTAGGTACATATTTTAAATCTGCTCTGTATACTTGTATGCTGTAAAATCGTAAAATATTTTAGTATTATACGATGCTATTTGAAATGCTCATGCGTTACATAAATAATGCTAGGATGATCTAAGAATCGCATCTACCGACGATCATAGATTATGATAAAATACTAATACTAATTAATATTTCAAATCTATATCACTATAATAACTTATTCTATCCTAACACGCAGTTGTTATTTTAAATAAAAAAATATTGTTGTATAATAAATAATAATGTATTGTACTATGTTCATATTTTGTTTAAACATAATATTATACATTCAATGATGGTAAGTAATAACTACTTAACTGGTAACTGGGCAACTGGCAACTGGTAAGTACCTATTTATGGTGTAAATTCGTATTACTATGAACTAACTACTAATTATACTTAGGTATATAAATATAATAATTATTATACTATATACCTATACAACTTTGAAACTTTTATGTGCTTATGGGTATGTACATTTAAACGAACGATTTATTATATTTACTTTTTGAATAACGCGCCTTCATACTTTTGATTTCCAATATTAAGGTGAAGAGTGGGTATTTTCAATTTTGATGTTTGCAGAGTCTGTTAGGTATATTATATTGCTAATGTTATAATGCGAAAAATTACTTAAAATAATAAATAGACAAAAAACATTATCAGTGCAATTAATTAATGTTGCGTGATTTTGTTACTTCGGGCGTAAAAAAATGTTTCAATACCTATTTTAATTACTTTTATCATCAAAATATAATATTATTATTGCAGAGTATAAAATATTATTTTATAGACCAACTATTGTACATTAATAAATAAACCAACCTTGGTCAACTCGCCCCAGCCTTTCAAAGCTAATTGCTTTTGCAAAGCTTCGGCTTATGTAGTACATGCATTTATTCAGACCTCATAATACGTTCAACACGCCCGGGGGCATAATTTCAATGGAAATCTGGGGGTGCTGAAGACACCCTACTATTTGCTGGCGAAAATGTAAATTCCAACACGAATAACCTTTTTACCTTTAAATAAATAAAGATGATGTAATATCCCTCAGTGACCTTTCTACCTGACAAAATAAAAAAATGGTATAATCTCCTTCACTGGCCCTTTTACTTGACGAGTTTAGATTTGGAATGTCTCAAAAAGACTCATTTTTCCTTTAGTGGAAAAAATATAACTCTTATTACAAAAATGTTTACTTTTGAAGAGATTTTAAAAACGCATTTATTTGACAATTTTTTTATAACATTACATTTAGTAAGTACAATAATAATTCGAGTTATCGTTTACGCACATTTATTGGTCGTTTTAATGTTTTAATTCTTCTCTTAGTTCTTCTTTTTTAAACATGTGGAATTGTGGACATCACATAGGTAGTAGGTACGCCAATTCTCATCAATCACATAATAGGTATATAATCGGATTGATGTTACTATACGTATTTATTAATTTATATTATTAGTTGGCCAAAATCATTTAAAAAAATGTATGATACCTTTAATTGATATAATAATATAATAGACACAATATTTGATGTTTTTGACTACAATTTGGTCAATCTATAAGTAATTGCCTATAGTGCCAAATACGGTTAACCCATAAGTAACCCTGCTCTCCCACCATCCAAAGTGGCTGGGTATTTACAACCCACCACCAACAGTTATCGAGTTCCTATTTATATATTGCATTCCACACATTTGATACGCAAATATCAACTAATTGTTATTATAATATTACACTACAAACACTTTTGCACTTTCGCACTTGTTGTCTATAAAAAATAGCTGTAGATACATTTAAGACTTATCTACCTACATCATATTCGGCACGCCACTGCTCACCGTGCATCAGGTATATGGTATATCCATAATAATAATAATAATAATAATAATAATAATAATAGTAATGTACTAGAAGCTAATAACAACGAGTACCTACCTTGGTGATATATCATAATGGACAGATTGTCATGGAACATCACCGGTGTTAGAATATTATGAACAGGACACGATGTATATCGCGTGAAAATGCAAATTGAGTACATTATATCCAATATGTGTGCTCGTACAGACCTGCTGCAGCAGTCGCATAGTAAACCTATACGCGTTTCTATAAGTACCTACGCATTACAATATATATTATATTATTATATACGCTCACAACACGTCTTGTCGTGGCATTACAGTTGTGTATTATTAAATACAACATTATACGGTCACTCATATTGTATGTAATGTGTAGGTATAGGTAATAACTGCTGTAGGTACGTCGTCCAAATGTACCTACCTATGTAAGTATACCAACGGCGGTCGTACACACGCTTTGTAGAAGGAATATAATACAATGCCTAATGTAATATTATAATAGTATATAGGTACCCGTCCGAGTGATTGATACCTACGATATGTAGACTATACGGATACGTATAATGTCTATTATAATATACAGGGTGATATTATTTTAACTCGCTACAAGCTCCATATCGTCGTCTCAAAAGAGCTGAACTACATAAATATTATATTGAAAGTTTCAAAAATAACAATATTTTATTTACAAAATCTGAGTTAATATTACAATAAACTGCAACGCAGTTTATATTTTTTACCATTTTTTTTATACTGTTGTTATAACTGTTTTTGGGTTTTTTGCTTTTCGAGTGATTACCTGCAACATGCGTTTTTAATTTCATACGATTAGACAATATATTTTTTCAGACAATTGTTTAGAAATCAAATATTGGAAGAGTTTATAGTGAGCTGGATAAACGGTGTTTATAAGTAAAGACGAGAGTAGTAAAAAAAAGTGGCAAAGTAGATGTAACCGCTCTGTATTACAGTTGTAGTCTTGTATAGGTGTCGGTGAACCTGTCCTCATTGGGTAGGTCACTGTAATGGCAAGTGTAAAATTTGAATTCAATGATTAATCGTTATTCGGTGCATACGAAAAACGATTCTGAGCGAAGATTGTCTCAGCCTATATTAATAAGTACCTATGTTGTAGGTATATTGTAATAATTATTTTATATATTTATATATAGTTAACTATTATTGTACTTTATTTTAATATCAGTAATATGGTAAGGGTTTCTAAGTTCAATTGATTTTTGGCGGAAACATTTTTATATTATTTTTATTAACTTTTGAATCAATACCGACTACCGTAGAACGGTGTGCATAAGTTTGTGATATAAATAAGCTTGAAATGAATTTAAATATTTTGAAAACGTCATTGTGGATAGTACGCAACATTAACATATCAATATACCTATTACTTATGAAATACAACAAAATAACTGAAATTGTATAATTCGTCGTTTAAATATCCAATTTCACCATAATTTTAACTCCAAATGTTCGTAAGAAAAAATGTAATACCTAAGACATTTTTTAGATTATGTGGAACCTTGCATTAAATTTTCGAGCTTTTCGCCCAAGCCCAAACATTTGCGTTAACACTTAAACAACACATTTAGTCTAAATATTTTAAAAATGCATTGAGCATAGAAAAAAAATTTTAAGACACACATCATTGTTAAATCAATACATTTGTACCTCCATTTAAAATCTGAAATAGATGAAACGATAAAAAAATATTTTTTTTTCAAAAATGTTGTTTCGTTATGACTTTTTATGCGAAACAATGAATACTTTTTGAAATAATGAGTGTTTACTGTTAGAAGAATCACCCTGTATAAATGTATAATATACTGCATTTAAGAATAACATCTTTTCATAATGTTATATAAACGACCGATGCGGAATGACCTCGTTTCGGCTTTCTCTTTCATTATGAAGACCTCACGGCTCACACCCTATACATTTACTACCCTACCCTTCAATCTTCTCCGCTGCACCTCCCACACAAAACTATAATCTTTAAGAAGTTAAGGTATTAAGGTAATACGATGGTATTTAAAAATATCATTGATACCCCGATATTAGAAATATCGACCAAGAATATGGATCATCTGCGTGTTTTTTAAAAAAAAAATGTTTTGTACAAAAAAGTAAAAATGATTAAAGCATTCCTGTATTACAATAATATACGGAGTTTGCAAAAATGTGAATTGGCCGAATTGAATGTTTTTTAGCTTAACTGTAAAAAAAGGCCAAATATAGATTTGGGTTCATTTTCGTTTCAGTGTCTTATTTGATATATCGCTATTTATTAGTAAAATTGGTTAAACAGTATAGTAATGAGTAGATAATGACTTTAAAATACGCATTACTGTATAATATTTTTTCAAGCCATAGTTTTATGTTCACTGTTGACTGTTTGCAGTTTAAAATAATATATTGTTTTGACCAGAACAATATACCTAACCGCAGTAGATCCGCGGGGAAAGACGCCTTTCGTCGTGTTTTTACAAATTACAAATTTTACTATTTACTAGGTTAGGTGCATGTATGTCTCAGAATAGATATAAGTATATAAGTATATATAACCACACTCGTACTTCTCGAACGACGATTGAGCATATTAAATATTTTTTACTATGAGTTATGACTAAATAAAATATTTTTCAGTCATGATTTTTACTAATACGTATAGATATTTTAGAACTCGTTTTTTAGTTCTAACTTCTTATCATTTGCCATGCAATGGTCATAGTCCTCGTTTAACATAGACCTCATAGACATTCGTTTCTATAATAATTATAGTGAGTATAACAACCAAGGCCGCTTGTAGAAATATTTCACGGGGGGGCCAACAAAAAATATTTCGTAAATCGCATAAATCTTAAGTCCGTGATTTAAATAATTTAATATTCGTACAACGTATATCATTTAAATAGCGGGGGGTTAGGTTTTTTTTTTTACCATTGACCCCTTCCCCCAACTAGCCGCCTTGATAACGACAATACGACACACTAAGTTACCTACTAACCATTATACCTAAAATGTACACATAATAATACTAATAATAGGTGTATACCTAAGCCTAATAAATTATTATATTCATTTAATTTTCAAAATCGGTAAACTTTTAAATTATGACGTAATGTAGTATAATATTATGATACATTTTAGTATTAAACTAACATCCATAGTTATATAACCATGCGCCCGATATAATATTATAATAATATAGTGGACGCCGCTTATAATACTCACATTGGGACCAGCACAAAGTGAGTCTTATAACCGAATGAATCTTATAGGCGAAGTGGGAAAAAAAATTGATTACATATTTATGAATTTTATTTTACTTCACATTTTTCTTTAATTTTAATTCTCTAATACATATTACATATGACATACGTATTATTGAATAAATTAAAAAAATTCTGATAAAAAAATTAAAATTATAATACACGTAAAAAATGATTATATTATGCATTAATAAAAAATTATAAAAGGTGTATGAATAATGTACCTATTTATTATTTATGAAAAAAATTGTGATTTTGTTTTTTTTTTTTTAGTTATAATAAGCTAATATTCCGGAAATATATTGGAAAATGTGAAAGACGATACAATTTGTTGTACATACACTCATAATTAAGCAAAAAACATTAATTAATTTCTAAATTTTGAATAAAAATGTTTATTTTTTA
This sequence comes from Myzus persicae, assembly GCF_001856785.1. NCBI lineage: Eukaryota > Metazoa > Arthropoda > Insecta > Hemiptera > Aphididae > Myzus > Myzus persicae. The sequence goes on along the minus strand of NW_019102557.1, from coordinate 137,399 downwards.
CAAAATTTGAGTCTTATAAACGAATTGTTGAGTCTTGTTACCGATTTTTTTATAACGTATTTGGATAAGTCCCGACCGTTTCAGACAATTTTGAGTCTAATAAGCGACTGAACCTTATATCCGTGAGTCTTATAAGCGGCGTCCACTGTATATCAGTTCGTTCTCAATCGATTTAAATTCCATTTAGTAATTGGTAAAATGTGTTGTAAATATTATTATACTTCGTAAAAGCATTACCTACTTAATACTTATGACTTATGAGCTATTGTATTGAAAACAAGACAAGGGGCGAAATACAGACTGAGTTCTTATAGACATATCGATGACATATTTCTTTTAGGAAAATCGATTTTAGTCACTAATTTTTTCGTGTTTCATAAATAATAGTAAATAGTATTGCTGCACATAAAGGCTAACTTGTTGTCTATAAATTTAATATAAAAAATAACATTTTTGAAATCTATTAAATCACAAATATGATTCTCATTAAAAGGTTTTTAAGTGTATATAATATTATATATGCCGTAAGCCCGTATGAACTATCTAATTACCCATTTAATATTAATTGATAATTACAACTTCATCTATTCGTTATAAATAAAATTTAGTTGTAAATATCTAAAATTCTAAGATTTTGGCAAATGTACTTTATACCTATTATAATAAATTATCAACTTTTGTTTGTATTGAACATCAAAATTCAATAAAAATTATTAAATTTATAAGTGATGGTAAATCAAATTTTGTTTTGTATTGTTGGACTTGAAATGAATGAAATTACTTTTAAAATTATGTTACACAGGTGAATTATGTCATAAAAAAATAGTAATATTAGGGTGCTTTATTAAAATTACATTTTTTCGATATGTTTAAAAAGTCGAACAACCAATAAACAGAGATTTGATATATTATTCATTATCATTTTTAAATCACTTGTGAATGTTAATATCATAAATTGTTTAATCTTTCATTTGATTTAAACTATTTTAATTTATAGTGCTGCCATATGTATCTTGAGCAATAATATTAATATCTGTACCTTAAGGTATTTTTCAATTTGTAAATATTTATATAATGTTAATCGACTGTGTCAATTTAGGAAATGTAATTGATCATTAAGTGTGTGTTAACCCATTAATGTCATAATGATGTGTCACTCGTCATTATTCATTATCTAACAAGTGTCCAGGAAATAAACTTCCTATGTCCTACCGCTTGACTGACTTAACAATTATTTTGTTTTCAAAAATGTCATATAAACATCCTTTATCATTTACTATATTATATATTTGTACGTATTTAAAATGTATTGTTCTGATTTAGATTATTTTAAGAAATACTTTTAAAAACCGCTTTTATTGGACCCATATTCCTATTATATTGTGATCAATGATCATGTAATTTAAAAATATTAAATTACATTTTTAGTGTGAATAATTTCTTAAAGATGTATGAATCAAATAATTTAATTTGTAACACATTAAGTAAGAATTGTTATTAGTTTTTTAATTAATTTGTTGAAGATACCTACTCATTATTGTTATGAGTTTATAATAAATTGCACATCCTATTTTTGAATAAGTTCCACATTGTCAATACATTAAAGTTACTAGGTGTGTACTGTGTATGTATCGGTATGTGTTTAAAATTTTTCACAGTATATGCAATAAAATATAAATATAAATTATCAATAAATAAATTTATATTTTTCATAAAATAACAATCTAAACAATAATAATTGTATAATGACTTAAATCCATATAAATTAAAAAGTAAATTTTAACAATATAAAAATAACAATCTGTATGAACTGAATTATTGAATAACATGCTGTTTGTGACAGCAAACTAAACAATCTTCACAAAAAAATAAAATGTTCATATAACTTATTCCATACAAAGGTTTGTAGATATAAAAATACATATTGTATTATTCAAGCAAGGCATCATTTATAAATACTGACAATATGTTTTTTTTACAGTAGAATTAATTTTGAGCATTACAATTAATTATCAACACTATCATAGTAACAAATAGAACTTCAATAGAATATTGTAACTAACACAACAATGAGTCATTTAGCAGCATACAAATTTGAAATGTTAACATAACAATGGTTAATATTAGAAGTACATGCCAAAAATATAAAGCATTTATTTCATTGATCATATCTGAAAAATGTAAGTGTGCAATAAAGTATAGATGATGAAGTGCTATTCAACCTATCTGCAAATAACGTGCTTTTTGTCCCATCATGTGAATTATCTAGTTTAATTAAAAAGTAGATTAGAAGGAATATTTAATTAAAAAAGCAAGATACTTTTACAATAACATATTTGACAAATTTTAGTAGTTAAATGTAAACAAAACTTCAATAATAAAACATTTAAATATAAATTTGAAATAAATAATTTTTGTAATATATTTTTATTCCACAAATATAGTTTGTAAATAATATCTGTTATATAAGTGAAGACATGTAGATCAAGTTATAAGAAAGCACAATATATTTTATAAAAATAAAAATGAGATGTTTATGTAAGTATAATAAATTACGATATTAAATGAAAGCAGAAAATAAGATATGAATTTTCAATTTTTATTTATTATGTGCAAATTTGATCATAAAAGTGCAATTATTAAAATATAAATATCATCTTATTCAAATATATATTATATTAAGTATAAAAAGTATGCATATTGTATAATAGAATAATAAATTGTAATTGCAGCAAAAGGTCAAACTTGTCAAACTGCACCAATTGATGCAAACAGTTTTTTTGTATCCCTGTACACAGGAACAAATCATGGGGTTAAAAAGAGAATTTTAGAAGATTTAAATAATATATTACTAAAATTAAAAATATTCAATTTCAAACAAATGCAATTATTTTAGGTTTATGTATATCAATATCAACAATTTGAGTTAAATTCTGAATGAATGCTCTAAATGTAATAATTTGATATACACTAAATTGTATTGTCTCTCAATTATTTATCCTTACGGTTTTAATTTAATGTCCAAATGTTCTTTCACACTATCCAAATACTCATTAGTGTTCAAGTACATTCCTTCTTTTACATTTTTTAAACCGTGTATACAAGCTGCAAGATCTTTAGTCATATGGCCAGCATCAACACTTCCTACACAAGCTTCTTCTAATGTATCACAAAATCTATAATATTATGATCAGATTAGTATTAGTTAATACATTTAAACAACCAATGTTCATGAAATTTACTTGGTAAGTTCAGGAGTGTTATCAAGGTTTGCTCTGTGCTTAAGACCACGAGTCCAAGCATAAATTGAAGCAATGGGATTTGTTGAGGTTAGTTTTCCTTCTTGGTGTTGTCTGAAAATAATATATTTGTTAATTTACATTTATTGAATCATATTTAGCACAGTGACGTGTAACATAGAGTTTAAGTGTTGCTCAGGCAACACCTTAAATATGGGTGGGTGCGGGAATTTATAGAAGAAAAATAGAACACTTCATAAGTCGGTATAACAGTATTACAGGGGTAGGTTACCAAAAATGATTTGAGCAACACCAGTTTTTTTTTATATACACCATTGATTCAGCATGAATATTATTACCTGTAATGTCTGGTGACTGTTCCATGAGCAGCTTCTGATTCTATTGTCTTACCATCAGGGCAAACGAGAACTGATGTCATAAGGCCCAATGAACCTACAAATAGATTAATAAATAAACTACGATGGTAAACTAATTAAAAATCAAACTGTCAAGAAAGCTATTTCCACAAACCATATCCCTGAGCAATAATATCGGACATGACGTCTCCATCATAATTTTTACATGCCCATACAAAACCACCATCTCCTTTTAATGCTTGTGCTACCATGTCATCGATCAAACGATGTTCATACCAAATTTTAGCTGCTTCAAATTGAGACTTGTAGTTCCTATAAATAAAATAGTTAAATTACAATTCAATCTATAAAATTAAATTCACTTAATCACTTACCCTTCAAAAATATCTTGAAAAATGTCTTTGAATCTTCCATCATATTTTTTAAGAATGGTATTTTTTGTAGATAAATAAAGCGGCCATTTTTTTGACAAAGCCACCTTTTTATAAACATTTTATAATACTAATAAATAATAATAATTACAACTAATTAATAAAATGTAGGTATAATTATTTGTTTAAACAAACTTGAAAACTGGAGTGAGCAAATGAAGCTATTGAATCGTCCAAATTATACATGGCCATCGCAACACCAGGGGATTTGAAATCAAACACCTTAAGCTTTTCTACTTGCCCTTTGTGATCAGTAAAAACTAATTCCAACTAGATAATCAAAAATAATTATGCTCATTATTATTGTGTTCTTACTACAAATAGTTGGGATAGTCTCCAGAATCAACAGTTATTTAATAAATACCTGAATATACTTATTTTTTAAATCTATTATGTCATACCCAATATTATTTTAATTTTATTAATTAGCTATCTATTTCAGTTAAAATCACTTAATTTAAGAAATGTGTTTGTAGACCATGTAGGTACAATACTTATATTATTAATACAGTAATAATGCATTGGAAATTGGTGTGAGTTTATCACATATTGAAAGATAGCCATTAGTTCAAATTAGTTATTACTTACTTGGCCAGGCCTGGTTACTAAGTAATCAGTAGCTTTGTATTGATCACCATGGGCATGTCTGCCAATAACAATAGGTTTGGTCCAACCAGGGACCAGTCTAGGAATAGTTTTACATATAATTGGTTCTCTAAAAACTGTTCCACCAAGAATATTACGTATTGTACCATTAGGACTGAGCCACATTTTTTTCAATTTAAATTCTATAAAATACAAGTATTAAATTAATTGAGTGTTGTGAAATTAATTACAGTATTAAGCAAGTTTGTACCTTCAACACGAGCTTCGTCTGGTGTTATCGTTGCACATTTAATGCCCACATTATATTTTAATGTAGCTTCTGCAGCATCTATAGTTACTTGATCATCAGTCACATCTCTATTGGGTAGACCAAGATCGTAGTACAAGCAATCTAACTAAGAGTTGAAATGAATTACAAAAAATTGATACAGACAAAAAATATTGTAAAACAAACTTTGATATAAGGAAAAATGAGTGTTTCTTTTATTTTTTCCCACATAATTCTTGTCATTTCATCACCATCCATTTCAACTATGGGATTTTTAACCAAGATTCTCGATGAAGCTGTAGCATCTAAAATATAATATAAAAACCAAATTACAAAGATACATACTACATTACTACCTAGTTGCAATTGTAAGCTTTGAAAAAAACTAGTTTCATTCAATTTATAAACAATAACAATTTATAACATAATATTATTGAACAACTTAGAACTTTTGTGATTTCAGATTTGTTTAGGTAATATGTCAGTATCTATAAGACAGTTTGGATTTTTTTTAAATTATGATTATTTTGCTTTTTTTGTCATAATTTTTGCAGAATCAATTGTTATTCTTGAGGTATGTCTTCTTTTTTTTTAAAGAAGAAACTTTTTTTCATTGATATTTTTCAAATTTGTTTATATTATTTTAGGAGACGCTACACTTGTTCGCATTGCCTACTTCTACTTGTCTCAGTCTTACACATGCATAACATAAAAAATTGTACATTCTGAATAATCCATTTAAATTTGTAAAATTGAGACAATACATTTGGGTGTAGCACCCTCTTAACTGATGTTAAAAATAATAGTGCTCGTTCTTAGTTTTAAATTATTGTAATATTAATAGATATTAGTTAATAAACAATATACAATTGAGTATTAAGTACTTATTAGTTATAACCTAATGATTATAGTGATATATAATGTATCTAAGTCAGATAATTACAAGTGTACCTTAATACTGACTATCTATATCAAACCACAATACCTATGTGACCTATTTTTTTTTTTTGTACTGTGAAGCTATAATATACACTTTGTAACTCTTGATAATCATCTACCTACAACATTTAATTTCCGGGAGTTATGATTAGTAAAACAATAATTTTCTACCTCAAACTATATTATAATAGTTACATAGTTTAAAAAGTCTATTTGAACCGCTCACAACATAATAATCTAAATGTGGCAGTAAGTAACAATTTATAATAATTTTTTTTTACATGAAAAACATTTAAAAATATTCCAATCAAATTAAGATTCGAAAGTCTATAAATCTAAAAAAAAAGAAAGGGAGGTAAGCTTAAATGAAATTCTGATAATAATTTATGGAATTATTTAAAAATATTTGTCTTATATTAATTATCAATGTAAACGGCAAATAATATTATTATAAGTATAATGTCATAGATTTCATGTTAGTAAATTAACAATTAAATAAGTACCTAACTAGGTGGGTAACAATGGATAGGTAATAAAAATGTTTGATTTCACTTCAATTCAAACATCTTAGTGAATAATGCAATAATTTACTAAATCATGAATTTAAAATAAATACCCAGATCATATTATAATCTACCAATATAATATTTTAATTTTAAAACTCGTATTTAACAATAAACTATAATGCTCTCAAGTGAAGTTAATTAATTATTGATTCAAAAATTTTCGAAAACCTGCATTTTGTTTATCTTAACACCACAACTATTAAAAATTAGGTGCATCGCAATATCATACAACTGTCGGACAAATACATTTTGCAAACACATACGGCCATACCATCAGTCAATGGTTGATTTGTATCATCGATTAAAATTCAATTAATTTCATAGATAGGTACCCTACCCACAGGGTAAATGCGTGAGATGAAATCTAACAGTTATAGATACGACACAATGTTATAAACTTACAATTGCGGTTACGAACCAAAGCTGAGGACTTGGCGAGTCCAGCGGTCAATCCCAATAACTTCTTCGCCATGGTCCTGCCAATTGGTTTAACACAACGTTGGTACAAATAATTATAGTCCGGGATGACTAGAACCAGAAACGCGTCTACGTCGATCAGAAGACAAACGAAGCGGACGACTGCGGAACGTAAAGTGTCGGCAATCGGCACTCGGCGCCTCGGTAGTCGTGGTGGTAGTTTAAAACAACTCGATAGGTACCTACAACTCCAATAGTCCAATATTCCGAAGTCTGTTGTGTAATATTTGTATTATTTACTATTATTATTATTATCATCGGCGAGTCTACAGAGTGGCTGACAGTGTCTTCGGTTTGCTCAACAGTTGTAAGTTCATGGTGTTAACAATATTATGATAATACTGTTATTGTTTTGATCCGACGTCCGAGTTGATAACGCGTTGTAGACAAGACCAGTGTGACCGGCGCGGCTGCGAGGCATTAGTGTGCAACTCGTCGAAGGCGATAAATTACGGTCTCCGCTCTAAGCCACTAACCAATCATTTTGTGCAACATAATATTAATTGCATTATGAAAATATAAAGGACAAAAATAGACTGACGTCAAAGGTAATAAATTATAACCATTGATTTTAAAATCAATGCTATAAGTTATAACTTTTAAGTTATTAACATAGAGATGGTACAGGAGTACAGTATATAATATAAAACCCAACTAATGAACTGAATGAAATTGAAATATTACCTATGTCTTCAACGAAATTGATAAAAATCTAGTACCTAGGTATAGATAGATACCTAATTACCTACCTATCTTATACCTAGTCTACCTAAACGGTTGCCGGTTACGGAGGTTGGGTTCCTTTCGACGGCGGTATAGTATGAAAAAGTACCTATTCAGGGTTAAATATTGGAGACAGTCGACTGACTTAAGGCGAATTTTGAAATTTGTAATGTGACTTACTCGTCTTAAACGATCCTGACTGGGATGATACATCGGTTTGACAACATTACAACATTAATAAGTTGCGTTTTTTCTAACGCTGTTTGTGTTGTGCTTACTAAAAGATGTCATGTTCGGGAATTTACAGCTTCTATTATCATTGACATCGATCGGAAATCTTTCAAATAGCAATGAATAACAACAAAGTAGGTACGTAATATACAAATGTATATATATTAATATTATGTATGCATAAGAATATACTAAGAAAGTATATTTTATATAATTTTTTAACTGCAAAACAAAACGAAACTGTAGGAATTTCATGTTCAGCTAGGCATTTAGGATTTACAAAAATGTAAATGTGAAATATTAAAAATATTAGCTCCTTGATAAAATAACATTTTAGCGTAATATACTGGTATCCGATATAAACTACTGAATAAAATGTATTATTCCAAGACTAAATTATAAGGTGAAGTATAGCGAGGTTACTATTGTATATAATTCTGTAATAAAGTATCAACTATATTTATGTCGTAACGACCTAATTATTATACTTTATTTGCATAGTTATAAATTTGCTTATAAATTTCTTTTGTTCCTGTGCTATTCGTGTTGAAAAATTGATTTTTTTGTATGACGTGTTGTATTGCATAATAGTTTTTACCTAAAAGTTTGATACATCTACATATCAGTTTATCGTACATACCTATGTATAAAAACAGTATATAATATGTAAGATGTAAGTTGGTCCCGAGTTTGAAGTCGGAAATATGTATTATATGTATATATATATCATAATATTATACTTAGGTAGGTATATAAGATATATACTATATTATGTATTTATGAATACATAGTTATAGTTTAATATATTATCTGTATACAGTACACTTAAAAGCTATTATAAAGTTTCACACATTTGTTCATTATATTTTTTTTCAACAATGAATAGATACTATTTTTAGTTGATTTATGTTTTATTTTTTTATATTCTTCATTAAATTAAGTTTTACTAACGTACGTCATCTTAACTTATTGTTGAAAATACATTTTTATGTTTTAAAATAATTGCCTACAAATTACCTACACATTATTGAGAAAATAAATGTATCTTAATTTATAGTATCAATACTATAATAAAGTTTACACATTTAAATACATGAATTTAATTAATTATTAAACAATAAATATACACCAAATTCTTGAATAAAAATAGCTATGCATTCATAACAAGACCAATGCGTAGATAGTCATTGAGTCGTAGTTTGTTATAGAGCTTGTAATGAATAATTATATTTATAGAAAGTATATTGATAACAAATATCGTCTATGGAAGGATTCAGAAATCTGAATAACACACAACAGTATTCAATAAACTAAGAAAGAATACTCGGAAACTATAATATTTTCCTTTTTTTAAGAAAATTTTAATATAATTTGTGAATCTATATCTCCACTAATCCAACTTCAATATTTATAAAAAGACCAAAGTTTTCTATAGGTATTAAGGTTTTTAGAATTATTATTTTCAAGTGTTATGGATTTTTAAGAATTTATGAGTTACTTAAAACACAAAACACTGAAAACATTGTATTTAATATTATAGTCACGCGATTAAATGTAGAACATTGACGTCATGAGTATATACTTACCTTTTCCGTATTCGAGCATTTAAAAAAAAAGTATTTAAGTATCTGATAGCAACAATTAATATTTAGTTTAAATATATAGCAATAGTCTTACGATTTATAACTAAAAAAAAATTGAATAATTCCATACATTTTTATTATGTATTTAATACGCAATCATTAAAACCTAAAATAATGAGTTTTACACACCATAAGTCCAAAACAAACTATATTACAGGTTATACAGCCAACATTATATTAAGTTGAAATTATTTATAGTACCTATTGCCTCTACGATGTTTTTAACACATTGATTTTTAAGCTATGACGATTCATGAATTATGTTTTAGCACACGTAAAGAAACAACATGAATCAAATATTAAAAGTTAGTTGTAAAACACAATATTGTGCAACAGTAAATTGCTTGGAGGATAAAAATTAAAAAGCAGAAGAATCAAAACATCAGCAAACATTTCAAGTTGTAACTTCAATGAAATTTAATTTTAAAAAGCACTCATGAGTTGTTGGCAATAACGGTATGCATTACTATTAAAGTGAAACTGTATAATACTGAGTTCGTAAAAAAAAAATCCAAGTATTATGAAGAACCACTCTGCCAAACAATGGCTAAAATATCAAAGATATACCTATGTCATTGAAAATTAGTAAAATCATTTGTCTGTTGTCTATTTCACAGACAAACTATGAGACAATAAATCATACACAATTACATAAATCATAGGCATGCGCAGAGTTTTAAGTCAGGTGGAACAAACATTTTTACCGGCCAATTTTTAAATTTTTTCTTACAAATTGCTTATATATTATAATACGCGAACTGGGGGACGGTGACAATGATACTAATATTAGTGTATTTATTGCATCGTTATGACACGACTGTAACCCTAGTTATTTTTGGTTTTCGATCAATTTTAATATAAGATATACATCAATATTGGGTGTAGCCCATAAGCGCAAAATATGACCCAAACGCAAACCAAAAGTGCAAAAATAAATAACCCATGAGCGCAAAAAAAATTACCTTTTTAATAACCCATAAGCGCAAATCAATTTTATAAAAAAAGTGTATTTAATTAAAATCTTAGTTATTATTAATATTAAATTAAGCATTTAAAGTGTCACAGTGATATTAAAATTGGTAATAAAAAATAAAATAAAAATAGTAAAAATAAAAAATATAATGTTGAGTATTATTTTGAATATATTATTTTAAAATTTAATTTTAAATTTGAAGCCCACTGTCTTCAAATATTCCAATCTGGAAATTTTTTTTTCATTACACATGGTCCAAGTTTTTGTATTGGAGATGGCTTTAGATTTGCGATTCGTAGTTTTTCGACCATTTGACTGTATAATAGACATAGACTGTAAGACAAATGCACAAATGCAACAACCGTCGCGACGAGTTGCTGCAATATGTCGTGAAACGGATTATATACCTACAATATGCAAAGCGTAGAGAGTCAAGCGTTAGGTCAGTAAAATATTGTGTCAGGTTATACAATTTATTTTTGCGCTTTTATCCCACTACCAAGGTACAAAAGCACAAATTCATTTTACGCTTTTGAGTTATCGAAAAAAAAGGTCGATTTGCGCTTTCGGGCTTCACCGTCAATATGTCATATTATACATTTTTAATGAATGTTAATAATAATTAATAATAATAATATACTATAGTAAAGGCCTGTGTTAAGGATAGACCTATTAAACACAGAAAATATTAGCTTGATAATTTAATACATTTTTGGATAACTATCTTATTTTGTGTTGATCATTATACGGTGGCCCAGCTAGGATAATTGAACCGGTTCGGCCCTTTTAAATCTATTCAAACCGTTCAGGGGGCCGGAAAGTACGTCCTGCTGGCTTCTGCCCTTGTGGGGCACGCTTATGACATAAATACAATAAAATACATAATGAGGAATGTATACATAATATTATAACCTCCAGTGAATTGTGAATATATTTCGTCAAATGCAGCAATTAAAAATACCATTTTATGTATTATTATTTATTGAACAGCAATTGTAAATGTTTAATAAACATATATAATATAGGTAGTAGATATTTTACACAATTCAGTCCGTATATGAGACACAAATTTTAAAGAAATAAAATTAAGTTAATTACAAAAAAAGGTTAAAAATCTACATGATTATTTCTATACAATTGTATGTTTATATATTTAAGAGCTATACTTAACATATTACGAGTATATACCAATATATGAGTATATGACTACATGTAACACGATAAAAAGGAATAATGTATTTATTTATATACACATTTTATGACGTATGTACCTACCTATATATAAATGTAATAATATATGAATACCTTATGTTATAATTTTGATCTTATCACATAGTTTTTATACTTAAGATTTTACTTTAATTTCGAATTGCCGAAATATTCTAAAAATAAACTGTTAAATTGTCTTCTCTTCTCGTTTCTTCGACTGGAGTCACACTGACGCTCGGGTCGATCTCACGCTAAACAAAATAAAACAATACAATAAATTAGATATTATAATTTTAAAAAAAAATAATATTATTATTGATTAGTTAATACATCTCGCGCAGTACCTATAGTATAATGTATACTATAAACTATTCAACAACTAACAAGCAAGTTTAATAGATCGGTCGTTATTATACATATAGGTTATAAGTACAATAGCAAGCTAACCTGCGTCGATGATATGCGTAACAATGCAGTAGAATATAATATATCATATTATTTAGGTAAATTATGATAAATAAAATGAAATTTTGTTTATTTAAACAGAAAGTGTGTAAAAATATCAAATATCCCATAAATAATCAAAAAGAAATCGTGTGTTAATACTACGAATAATAACTATCGTTTACCATTTTTACTAATTGGGCCACACAGTTAACATACATTACACTTACAGTGATTATACAGTAAATAATAATATGTAATAAGTATCTATCTATTATTTATAATATTGGTAAATTTAAAATAAATAAAAGTTAAAAATTACATTATAATATATTATACTCATACCCAATAAAAAAAACGCTTAGGCACTACACATTTTCTAAAAAAAAAATACGTATCATTTAAATTTTTAAACAATTTTAAATTAGGTACCTATCTAAAAACCTTATGCACATAATTGTACATTGCGTGTCGTAAATCACAAAACATTTAAGTATAGTTTCACCTTTATACCATTATATTATAATATATAAGTAATAAGTAGATTGAATTCACAACACCAAACTTATAATTATCCGATACTTATACTATGTATAATCAATGGTTAAACAAACTTAATTGTTAAATTTATTTTACTTTATAATTTCACTAAAACATCTCGTTTCTTTCATTGACTATAATAGTATAGCCAGTATAGATAAATACCTACCTACATATAATCAACCTATTGCGTATAACATGTCGTCTCGAACTTAACTTTCTATATTGCTTTTAGATTAGCAGTTTGAATGTTTTTACTGTTTTCAAACTTAATAATTTAGAACAAAGAATTGCAGTGGTTTGAGTAGTCCAATTAAATAAATGTATCTATCTAGTTAAGGAATGTTATGCTTTGATAACTTCGCTAATTTATTTTACGTTACATTAACCTTAATACATATTCAATTTTTTTTGGTAAAAGAAATTATCCTGAGATATAATTTGATTTATAAAAAAGTAAACATAATGATTGTAATAGACGTTAAGGGCGGTTTCATGTTTGACCTCAATTTTTAAGTCAACACCAAAGTGTATGATAGCCTGCAGTTTAATTATCAGTGATCTTTAATTTATTTTTTTCACGTTATTCAGAATTTGATGCTACTCCAGAGTCTAGAGAACCGCATATATATATATATATATATCACATACTTGCATGTACCTACCTATTCATAAGTATTCTATAAATTTTAAATAGACAAATTACTTTTACATCTATTAATTTGAATTTACGGAATCGGAAAATGTTGGGTCAAGATTAATAGGTAATTCAATTAAACAAGATTAAACAATTAATTTTAAATACTTACCTAATTGTTGTTGTTATACTAATATCTACATAATATAAATTATACTAATATAATATATTAATATTGTATAGTCAAATAAATTATAGTTATGTTATGATTTGAATATATGAGTGGAAAATGTTTTTAGTAAGCCAAGAGAAAAATTGTTATAATTCAAAGAAATTGTAAGTTTAATAATGAAATGTCAAGGCTAAAAAAAATTATATGTTATTGATCATAAATATTTGTTTCAGTCATACATTTCATAGATATATTTTACTTACAAGTTTAGAATACATTTTTTTTCAATTATATTCACAGAATAGCATTAATTTATAGTTCAACTTGTATGTTTGATTAATCACCAACCTTTCAATCTTTAATTTTTAAATATTTAATCTGACACTTCTTTAAGTGTCCTGTGTCCACCTTCCTACGAGTTTCTCAGACATAAGTTATCTATTACCTTATTATTTATGGTTGAAATTGATTTCTAAATTGTTATTTTAGTGTCATACACATCTAATTGTGATTTTTTTTACATACCGTCATGTGGGCACACGAATTACGATCATCCCAGCTGAGCTTCTTAACACGTTTAGGGATAGCCTCGGTGGGCCAATGGGGCATTCTGGAAAATCTGCTCACTGGACTTGGCGTGGCTGTGGTGGTAGTGGTCGAAGAACCAGCAGGTGATCGGCCACCGCCTCCACCACCCCTAGGCACTTGAGGTGGAGCTGGAGCAGGGAACTTGTGCCTAGATCGAGGAAGTGTTTGCTGTACTGCACCCATTTTAGCTCGACCATTTCCATTAGTTGTTCCGGGAAACATTCTGGTTGCTAAGATAAAATTGTCAAAAATTATGGAAATAGTAAGTCATTATTATATTATATAATTTCACATGATAAATATAAATGTGTTTGTTCCTACAATAGTATGGTATTTTAGAGAGTAGTGCATAATAGTAGTATATTTTTATTTAAATAATCATCCAACTACAATTTATATTAATCGAATAAAAAAAATATTTAAATAATTTTAAAGTATAATAAAACATTAATTGTTTATCCAAATAATTAAAATAAACAACTGTTTTAAAAAACCCGTTTTGAAAATCACTCAATCAAATAATCAGAAGAAATTTTGCAACTCTGGTATTTTATAATTTAAATTTCAGGTCATACGACTATATGGTTAAAAATATACAAACTTTTAACTGTCGCAGTATATAAAGGATCGGCAGAGTCTTCTTTTGGATTAAATAGTGGATTTTGCATTTTGGTGCCGACTCCAACTAAACGTTTTTCATCATATATAGGATTGGTACGTTTAAATCCTTCAAACTTAGTGCGCACGTCGAAATTTGTCGCTGTGCCAAGTTTTGGTCGTTTACTAAAAAGTAAAAACAAATGGTTAAGTGAGTTTTTTGAAAATGTTTTTCCTCATGAATTAAATCGAATACTTTTTTTGAATATGAACGATCAATGCTATTATAACTAAGCTGAGAACGCCCAAAATAACTCCAAATATCACGAATACTGTATAGCTGTTAGCAGATGTCCGACCAGCAGACCTGACAACCGTGTCTGGTAAATGTACAATGACTGGCACCGAAGCCTATAAAAAATATAAAATATTATAAAACACGAATTAGAAAATATAAATCGGACACCTACTTGTCTCGGAGGAATTCCGGTGTCTGTAGCTACAGCAACTAGATGTGCAGTGGAAGTATTAAGATCTGATAAATCACCCAATACGATATCTCCTGAATCTTCTATGGCAAACATTCTAAAATATAAGTAAACATTAATCAACTGCAATTTCAAAAAAAATAATTGTATTTGATATGAACTAGTTGGTCATATCGTATTAGGTTATTATTTTATTAGGTAGTATGATAAAATAAATAATGTTACGTATTGCTTTTACCTAGATTCCGGCCCTCGCAGTGCTAAAGTAACACGATCGCCACGATCACCATCTGCAGCTTCCACCTTACCAATCACCGTGCCCGGTAGTAATTGAGATAATGATATATCTGGCACATAAAACTCGTATTGTGGGTATCGGAATCTAGGATCCCAATCGTTAACGTTCAGTACTGTGATGTTGACGAATGCAGAAGTGTTCTGAAAATCACGGTTGCATGATTTATATGAAAATAAAATATAGACATTGTTTTTCTATACTTCGTCGAAAGTCCAAAAAAATATTAATAATATTAAGTAATACTATATAACTAAATAAATATTTATCCATTGGAGGATGAGGATCTCTCTGGCACTTTTTACTGTCCATTTGGAGCCGACAGATCACTGGAACGAAATTTCTCAACCAGAATCCTTATTGCAAACTAATATTTAAGTGGACGAAGAACCTCACAACCCTAGGGTCATGAAGTCGATCTCAAAATTCTGAAGAGTGTGGTCATACTATTCACTAAAGTCATACTATTATTGTAGATATTATAGCCCTCGATGTGTCCGATGCGGTGATACGCCAATAAACAAAAATATGTGACCTCCGCGCTTCAGAACCACTCTGTGAACTGCAGGCATGGAATTCGCTTTCGCATTAAGGTCTCCTTTTTAAACATTGTAAATGTTTTATCCCCACACTATTCCTATTAATTAAAATCATATCTGACAGACCAGCATTTCCAAATATGTCATGGTTCTTCCACTTCAAATATAGACTATAGCTATAATTAATGCTGAAGTTCATCAAGTCGGTATTCTTACATATTATACTTGCTTCTGATCAACCCTCTATTCAAGATACTTTTGTTACCGACTAGGCATAAGTTATGTTAACAATACACAATGATCCATTAATTTTATGTCCCAGCACATTTACCATCACATTTAAATCTACCAATTGATTTACGTTATTGTATAAACAATAGAAAAATGAAGAAAAATGTGGTGTTGCATGTTATAATATATAAGTACAGAATAAAAATACAGTTAAATAATAAGTCATATACATGAAAAAATGTCTAATAAATGGTTTTAGACCAGGAAGTGTCTTCGAAAATAATAATATTAACGAAGAAAAATACTTAAGGCATACGAGATTAGTCGTTGCACCCGACGGAGAAAATGCAGTTGCCAGTATGATACGTCAACCGGAAAACTCGAGGTATTATATGATCCGAAACAAATCGTTCTATCGGTGTCTCCCAGACAAAAACGACTTCATTAACTATTTCGGTCCCAGAGACCAGAACCATACATAATATCATATTATAATAATACAGTGAGGTAAAAGTTGTATACGAAGTTCTTAGAGGGAAGAGTTCGGTTCACCAAAACCAGTAAAAGTATGAACGAAACTGGAGAAGATGACCAAACGGAACTCTTGATAAAATTAACACATGCATTAATCGTATTATATATGATATTATACTCTATAGTTGTAATCTACCTACTAGATATAAATGTATAGTCGTATAGACACGGGTTTTTTTTCATGAAAATTTGTCTTAACAATATCAATTTTATATTATTATAATATTTAATAATATCTGGTGAATGGTAGTATGGTACCTACCATAAAACTGTCGGTTGCAAAAGCATAAAACACATAATTGTCAATCGTTTCGTAATCAAGCGGTTTTTTCAAAACTATGTCACCGTTGATAGAAATTGAAAATATGTCCGTATAGTTGCTCAGCCAATACTTCAACCGCTTATCCTTTGGCTTGTTAGTGATCACAGTCAGCAGGACGCTATCTAACGGCACGTTTTCCAACACTCCTGCCTGATAGTGGTCTTGTAAAAACTGTAGTTCACGAAGTGACGTACCCGGTCGGCTTATAGTCAACGTAGCCAGTGCATAACGATCGGCATTATCGAATTGTGTGGCCTGAAATACATATTAATTGTTCAGTCCAGTGATGTCCTGCGATAACTCGTAGACGAAAATAGTGGGGGGTTTGGGTGAGGGTTAAGGCGCTAAGGCCTCCTGAAGATTGTCAAAAATTCCGATATAGACCTGAGCTTCAGCCCCCTCCCCAAATCTCAAACACTATTTTCACCTATAATGCGGCAACTGGGCTATGCGTACAATACGGAGTTGACTATACATACTCGAATGACCATCGTGACCGGTTGCAACAAATCGTCTTCTGGAATGGCACGTTTGACGGTAACACTACCCGAAACTCTGTCCAGTTCAAAGTATCGAGAGTCTTGAGTATCTGATTTATGACACGACCGAAAAAAATTGATCTTTTAATGTATAACAATATTTATATTAAATTGATTTTCAATAGGTACCAACCAGAGTTCAGAGTGTAAAAAATATTAGCGTTTATTCCGAGGTCTTGATCGTATGCAGCAATTTCTCTTGGAAAAACCCTCAGTTTTGTGCCCTGGTTATGGGAAACAAAAAATATGGTAATATATTGCAAAATATATAACTATGATATTTATTTTGATCATGTCAGTAGTAAGTTTAATGCATTCACATGTGTTTATTTTGTTATTGAATAGAAGAAATTGAGTTCGGTAAAAATTGTCCTACACATTACCGAATAATACCTACTGCATTTAAGAAGAAACGTATTTCTAACCTACTAAAAATTGGCCAAAAATTATCTGAAATATTTGTATATTTTTTAAAATAACAATAATAATTTATTGCATATTTAAAAGAACTTTTTGCTAATTTTTAATACTCGGGTTTTAATGTTCTTAGAGTGCATTAAATCCACAGCCTCAGTTCTGATCACTCTATATAAAGTTTTGGTATTTAATGTTCGTTACTTTGACAGCATTATCAGGTAAAGTGGCAGTATATCTTTCGTCATAAAACTTTGGATTTTGATCATCTGCGTCAATGATGTTAACAAATATGATTGTATCTGTGTATTGCGGTGGATTGCCTTGATCCTAAAACAAAAAAGTCCAGTCAAAAAAAATCATATGAAATTATTGTATGCCATATATTATTATCCACAGTATTATCTGTCATTATATTTAAGTACAAAATTACCTGTGCTCGAATACCGATGGTAAAATTTGAAAGGGTTTCGTAGTCCAACGCTTTTCTTAATACCAGAGTTCCTTCTAGGCCGTTGACGAAAACGAAAAAATCCTGCAATAATCGTCATAACATAAACTTGTAAATATAATGACTATTGACTATAATACTGTTCGATCTACCGTGAGTCTAAAATTTTAACTACCATTACTCAGGCACGGGTCCAGACTTTAGAGTGGATATCTATAAGAGGCCAATCATTTAAAACGTATATTCTATTATGTTTTACTTGAATATTTTTTATTTTATTAGTGTCACATGTTATTATTTACATTTTTTTATATTAAATTTATCTATCAACAATTTGAACATCGATGTACTGTTGTATACCTACTTCGACAGTTGAATTAGGTTAAATACAATTTCTACTGTGACCGATAATGAAATTGGGAACAATTATATGTTTATGGTGTATATTTGAGAGCGTTGCATGGTCCCTTACCCTATATCACTGGATCCGTCCCTATATACTTGTGATATATATATATACTTTATTATTACGCTGATATCATACAAATCGTATAATATATATATATTATATAATATTATATAGGTGTCCGGTCGGTTTACATATACATAATATGTATAACATAGTCATACCTCTAAGATCGTTTTACTCCCGCCTATGAAAATTGGCTGCACAAAATACACAATCGTCGTATACATTATAATAAAATATAATATTGCTAGAAAAGAGTTTACGAAGCAGAGAAAAAAATGTAATATAATATTATCGGAGGGTATATATAGCAAGCCACGACACAATATAGGTAATAGCAGGTACATTATTGTAAGGTATACATGTTTAATAATTTATATGGACGCGTTATTCAGTAACAATATTCTAATAACGTTGAGTGTCGGTTCGATAAACAATAAATAATTGTTCAACTTACTGAATGCGGTCCCGGAAGCACGGTATAGTGTACAGTGGAAAACGGACCTAGTTGATCGGCGTCGACGGCTTTGATGCCCTGTAGCACTCTGGTCCCGACCACGGTCACCTGTAAATGTGCGGAAAATTGGTTGAAATAGAAATACTTATATGAACTTAATACCTATATTAGGCGTGTAACTATGGTATACAGAACCGCAAAAAAATGTTTTAAATATTAATTAATTAATACCTCAGATATATTGAGTACGTAAGGCGCATTGACAAATATGGGAGCGTTGTCGTTGGCGTCGGTGACTCGAATGCTTACTGGAATAGCAAAGTTCTGAAACAAACAAGGAGATATTAGGTACACAGTATATATTTTTATTATTAAGTTTATTAAAAGGAAGTCCAAAAACGGAATGATGTTTTGTCGCAATCTTGTAATAATAATATGATAATTAGGAATAGGTACCTACCTATAGAATACCTATATTAGAATAATTATGATTTTGTTACTTGATTTCTAAATCTTTGGATTTGATTAGAAGTAACTCGTTATTTATAAGGTTTATATCAATAAAAATCAGTTAAGTTAAAAATTAAGTTAATGAACATCAAATTTTAAAAAGTTAAAATTAACTTAACTTTAACTTTTTAACTTATTTATGCCCAGGCTTGTCTATACCATTATAGTGGCAAGTTTTACGAATTTAGGTGTGTACGGTGTACCTTTATGCTGTGATTACACAAAAAAAGATATATAAACAAAAATAGAGAAAAAAAATGTTTAATATTATAACAACGTGGACTTACGGGATCGGCTGTATGTTTTCGCTCGCAGATCACATTTACGTAAACCGATGATGGTCCGGAAATACCCTGTAATGACGCGCCCATACGCTTAATATTAGTATCATAATATTATAATATTGTTATATTTTATTAGTTGAACATTAATTGATATTTGATATTTTGATAATTTATAATGGTTTAATATACTTCTTTATCCAATAGTTTGGTCAGACTGAGCTCTTTTGTACCGGGTAGGATGGCGACCGGGCTGTCCACCTCTTTCAGTGATAAATTTATGTTTCCAGTTTCGGAAGTGTCTCCGTTTATCTTCAAAACGCCTATAAAAATCGGAGTAGTTAGCGATGTTACTGCAATCTTCAAAGATAGATTTTACAAAATCAACATAAAGTGGTTATACCAATAATAGATCCGACTGGTACATCTTCGGACACGAAGAAGCTTTCGGCCGAACCGCCATTTTCTAAATAGCATCGATTGTCCACAGCTATAAAAGTAAAATTTTTATTAAATATTGAATATTTGCGAAAGCACTAAAATATAAATCATTTATTAAAATATATTTATAATAAATGTTGTGTTTCCCTGTGAAAAAATGTACTTATTATTTGAATTATTTTTTAAACCACAAATAGATACTATTATATAATAGTTATGATTTGATAAATTGCATTATAATAACTGGAAATAATTTTTATTGATGACCACTTCGTTGTAGCTTTAAAATAGAATTTCTATAGCAGCTTTATAAAACTTTAAGTTGTAGACAACTGAGTTTTGTATACAATAAAGCGATGCGTGGATCGTGGAATACCTTAAAAGTAAAAATGGATTGGTTAGTAATAAAATCCAATGAATTCAAATTATTTTATTATTTTTTTTTTTTTTTTTTGAAACCCGAGTAAAACAATGAGATGGAAAATGCTGCTTTCGCCAACCGTAACGGAAGCATGTTCCTATGTACAGATGGTGAATAAGTATACAGGCAACAGGTGCCAGGTGGCTGTTGAGGAGCTCAAGTGTATCAGCACACTACCTATATATTATAGGTTATGTTTGGAGTAACAGGAAATCCGTTTCGGATTTAACCGAACAAATCGCTACCGATGCACGCAAGATTCTCCTCACGGTGTATAACTCATAAAAGTACGGCGTTTCACGTTAGTTATACGCACTTATACCATATAATATATATATTATGTTTGTGTGTGTGATTGTGCTTGTTATTTAGGGGGAACGATATTTTTATATACCAAGAATAACTTACTACACCGTGACGTGTGTCACTCTGGATACCTATATTAGAAGTTTTTGTTAACTTGTGATACTAGCAAATCGGTTTTTCTCTATTGCAGATAGATTCCACCATCGATTAAATACTAGGTAAATAGATTAATTTTGTTTGATCACGGATCAGGCAATATGTTATAGATAATAATATATTAGAAAATACGAAGAAATATTTATTACCTAATTTAATAATTATAAATTATAAATTATTTAATAATTTTAAACGTCCAAAACTGCAGTAGATGGTTAGAGATTGTTTAAGATACCTACCTATAAACGTTTTCGAAATTGACCATTTAGTGCTTATGTATGTAACGATGTAATGTACTACAGGAGGGGAACCTCAGCTTATGAGAAATTTCAAATTTCCCAATAAAATATTTCAGTTGTATTAAAATCCAAATTATTTCAAATACAAGCATATTTGGGTTATTGGTCAACGAAATTTATCAAATTACTTGCCACCGCTGTAAAATACATTTGTCGTTGCACTCTATTTCACATTTAACTATACGTATGTACTTTGTACATTGTACCTAAAATATAACAAAAATATGTGTCTGCAATAATTTCTACGAACCCACAAAAATGATGTGCAATGTGAATGACTATAATTTAATAGCATCATAATATAATCTAACTCATAAGTAACAATAAACGTTCTCATTATAATATTCAATGATATATTATCTAAATTGAGTGTATGATTTTGTATTATATTTTGCTGTATTTTAGTTTTAATCATTAAAATGCAATCAAAAATATTCATAATAATAATATGTTCTTCAAATATATATTATTACTATACTTTCAGCAATATACCGATTAGGTATACCGAGTGATGTTGGCCCTTATATTATTTATTATATTATTTATTATATTATTTTTAAACTATAGTAGGTATAGACCAGCTGTTCTCAAACTGTGGTACGCGAAAGACTACATGTTGGTACACGGAAGGCCTTAAGTAACACTGAACCAGATATTTCATCGCTAATATTAAATTTACGAATCCATGGTTTTCATTGAAAATTTATTATTTAATTCATACCTTAATTTTTAAACACTAATAAATTTGTATGAATAAATAAATAATAATTATATTGTATTTAATTAAGTTTAAGTATTGTATAGACGATTAATGAAGTCATTTTTAAATACTTGCTACTCGTCCAGCGATTTGTTCGTTTATTGCTATTTCTTATATAATGTAATATAGTCAATGGTTAAATACATTTGATTGAAATTTATAGAGGCTGAATATCTTCACTGAAAATTTAAAGATAATCTACTCATGCAAATAACACAGGATAAGTCAATAATTCTTGTATGTACATTTTTAATCGAATAACCGGAATAACATTCAAACATTTTAAACGCATTTCGAATTTATCTAATATAAATATATAGCTATTAATCATTCTTTGTGAACTCTATAGTCTATAGGATGTCGATCAGCTTTTGCTATTCGCTTAACGGTTTTAATGCCATTTTTAAATACTAATAATAATTATTGCGTTTCAGATACTAAACACCTGATTACTATATTAATGTTCATTCATCAAGTTGTTTTTTCTTTCTTAACAGGTTCATACAAATATCGCCAAAGGAAAATGTTGCTGCAAGATAAGACCATTTCAAATCGTTGAGTTTCACCAATGTCGATTCAAAAATATTTACGATTTATAATAATATATATTATGCTAATTTGCTAATTCAGCGACACGTACCTATATATATACTTACAACAACAGCCATACATCAAAATACAACAATAACACTACATTATAGCATAATACATGTATGTAGGAGAACCGTTCAGCGATTTCGAGCCACTTGTTAAACGGTCGTGACGACTACCGTACCGTCAGTCTTATCGCATACGCACAAATGACAACAATAATATTATGTACGTATATACTCAATATTATAATGGGTACCTACGGCTGAGCATTATAACTTACTTTTCTAAAATAATTTTCACATGGACGTCGCGTCGTATCGGACAATGTGAACGTTTCACGTTTCGTCGAAATCAAAGGATTATTTCGTGATCATCTCTGAACGTGTAATTGTTTAATGCATAATTCATTTCGTATAAATGAGTTGTAGTAGGTACGTGTACCCGAATTAATTTAATCGTATAATAATATTATATGACGTTATTGTGTTGTATTGAAGATCTGATTTTCCGGATACGTACGGTGAACATACACGGACGCGTAACATATACAAACAGCGAACACACGCATTATTATTGTATATATTTTATATTTTTAGTAAGTGTCAAAATATTATGATTGTATGATATTTTTATAGTTTTTAGTGAAACATGCAATGATGTTCTTCTATCCTCTCCCAATAATAATAATAACTCAAATGGTTGGTATTTTATGATATTTGTTAAAGGTATTTTATAGTTGCAAGACCAGTCAACTATCTTTTAATTATTTATTAATTTATTTTGTCACTATTGTGAGATATTAAAATGTTGACATTGTGTTTTAACACTCTAATGGTTCTACTATAAATGTATTGTTTTTACTTGACCAATCCATTATTGTATGGTTGTAATCATGTACCTATGATCACAAAACAAATAAAACTGTATAATTGGTATTAAGGGAAATTGATGCTCAAAAATATTAGTTACAAGATTATGTAACTATAGAAGATGATTTTTTCAAAAACACGATTTTACTCAATTAAATCATTTTAGTATAATATATAATGTACCTATAGATAAAATGAGATATGATGGCAATGAATTCTACAAACGCCTAAAACCGAATAGGGGCCTGAAAGCCCGGATTTAGATCTCTAAATGGACAGGGGTTAATATACTTGCAGATCGCGATAAAGAAATAACACTTAAAAAAATAAACTTATTAGTTATTTTTGTATATTACCTAATGGTTATATTATTATTATAATATTCAGTAATGTTTTCTTTATTCAACCTATTTATTTTTAATATAATATTATTTAAATGAGGATCCAAATTCCAAGATATGCGTGTATAATGTATAGACATATCGTATATTATTTATGAACAATAATGTTGTTGATGTTTTCATTTACATATTATCACTAAACACACTAATTTGAAAATCAGCTGAGACATCTATCTTAATTGTTTGTTCGATTCATTTGTTGTATAATTTACATTAATTATATAATAAAATTGTGGTATACATAAACGATGTGTGCACATTTTGAAGATGGTTTAATCCGTGTTTAGAAAAAATATGTATATAATATCTGTAGAAAATAATATTTTAACCTTAGTAATCCCTGTTTAAAGGCGAAGAAAAAAAGTTAAATAATTTTGATGTGATAAAATTACTCTCCTCTCATTTTTTTTTATTACTACAAGAAACCAATTTTGGTATATTATAAAATATTATATTAAATATATCATAAATATGTCATAAGATCTTCACAGTGAACGTGTTTTTTCTATTAAAACCTATACGTATTATAAGAACTGTAATAGTATTAAATTATATTCCAATTTGAAGCATATCTATCTATATATTTTTGGTTGGAAACGTTTACCTGAAGTATCTTCAAACAAAATGTACCGCTAAACAGAGCTACTATAATATTTGGTGAGGTAAAGTGCGATTTCACGGTAAAATTGATCGAGAAAAAATTATGAGATTAACAGTTTTCCTTAGTACCTATAGACATATAATATTGATCTAAATCGCCATACCAACACGTATACTATCTAACTCAAGAATAAAGAATTATACGGTTGTACGAAAATCTATGTTTAGCCCGTAAAATATAATAATCGATGTAGTGTTCGATGCATTTTATTGACTAACTATATTATTATTATAGACCCGATGAGTTATCAAATACGACATAAGTTACCAACATTATAATATTATACATTACACGCCAATATTATTTAAACAGTATACCTACTAATAAACTGAATAATTGACGCTTTAGCTAAGGTAGGCGAATTAATCAAGTTCCGCTAATAAAGAAAAAATAAATCGATAAATTAGTTAAATTTAGAGCTTGACGCCGACGAATTAAGAAAACAAAATATTCACTTAGACACTAATAAATGACAATTGCAGTATAACATATAACATTAAAAATTTAACACCCGTATTAAATCATTTGGTAACATATTTATTAAATTATAATACTATGTAAAATACAACAAATCTAATGTCATACTTATAATAGTAAAATATAATATATTGCATAGTTATATAGTTGTTATTGTCTACTGTGGATTAGGTTAACCACTGACACCATATAATATTAGAATAATATCTAGTTAACTACACCAATATCATTATTTATTATACCATAGTCTGAGGTTGATTTCGAATAAAAATATCAACAATAATATTATAAGAAGACGATAGACGATATGGCAAGTAAGTCTTCACTTTTAATTTATAGTTTTCTCTCTATGTGATCGTACCTACATAAAATGAAAAAATGTTTAACGCTTAGCCAGTCGTCAGGAACGATATCCGATGATCACAATAAATTGACGTAATCAAAAATTCTAATGCATCTAAGTATTTGTATAGACGATTTCGCAGTGATTTCTATTTAAGATCTTTGTGATGAATAATAATATTATTAGAAAACTGCAGAAAATTCCAATATAGAATATTTACCCGAGCCACAATATATTACTTGCAAACTAAACTAATGAACGTTACTAGACAGTTTTCAACATTTGGATCACCAATAAGATTTTTCAGTTCATTTTTTATATTTTAATTTTTTGTTTAGGGCATGACCTGCACGATTAGTAGCTATCCGTTTATGGATTTAATTAATTTTATAAATCAGCTGCCAATATTTTAATATGATCTAGTTATTATAGTAATTACTAATTTTACTTCGGTTGGGGTTAGATTAATATAATATTTTTTAATTTGGTAAGGATATAATGGATAAATATTTTTTAAGACATGCATTATAATAATTCAAATCAAAATCATATAAAATAGGATGGCTAACTATATATATATATATATATATATATATATATATAGTACAGACTATAGAGTATTAGAGTATATTATATTACATAGGTACCTACGCACTTTGCAGCATTACAGCTAATATCTCCTTAAACATATGAACCCTTAAACATTATCCTAACTATTTCAATATATATATTATACAGTTTTAAAAACAAATTTTTACTAAAAATTGATGTACCAAAAGTATTAGCTGATGAATTATAGGTGGGTATATCATTATTATGTACAATTATATTGAAATACAATGTTAATTTTGAAATTAAGTTAAAATAAACATATTTTATTATAACAATAGGTATAACGTTATTAATTACAAAAATTATAATCATAACACTCATTCGACTTATACTGCACATAATAGATCCGTTGTCGATTTTAACGTTTAACACGATTTATATAAAAAAAAAATCGGAGATAAAATCCTAACCTCAGCATGAAGTCATGACTGGTTCAACTATAAATAAATAATAATTGCTAAAAACCCGCCGAGCAATTTCAACGAATTGTAGTGAATTATTGGCAACCGCCTAAAACAAGTCCATATACCTATAATAGTAAGGCGCTCAAAACCGTAGTTCTTTAGCAGTTCAATAT
The DNA here is from genome assembly GCF_001856785.1 of Myzus persicae. Taxonomy (NCBI): domain Eukaryota; kingdom Metazoa; phylum Arthropoda; class Insecta; order Hemiptera; family Aphididae; genus Myzus; species Myzus persicae. Next base: position 110,292 of record NW_019102557.1, on the reverse strand, counting down.
AAATGCATACAGGTACGATTATATTATTTCAAGATCGTTATTGCAAGTATAATCAGCCTACGGTGCATATTATATTATATTACCTGCGATGTAAAAACGTTGTCACGATCCGACGACTATGTAATATTATGTATGCATGTATACATCTATACCTTATATCAATGACTTCGATCGACCGAATCGCGATGTGTCAATTCGTTCGACTCCGCGGTGCAGAAATGAATAATCCAGTGAAATAAGTATATTATGTTATGCTGCAATTTGTGGCACGCGGTCTGCGAATGCAGATTGGAGATTATAGTTTAATCTCTTGCAATATTACGTCGTATTGCAGTTGTCGCGGGAAAGTGGGCGGTTGAATTTTAGACTTTGTCCGCAACTTTTTTATTATACTTCAATATTATTATCTATGTGAGGTACAGTACAATTAATAGGTTCGGCGATGTGGAGATTTCGGCTCTGTCGATCTATCGAGAGATGAAACCCGCGTGCCTTAATTGAAGGTATTGCCTAACGATGGATGAGGTTTTATGCAAATATTATATGACGCTGCAGGACGATTCCTTTGACACAAAATGCTCGCCAATTTGTGTCGTGAACGCATAATATGAGCATCAAACATTTCACAAAACCCGTAATCCAAACATTTTTATCACCTTACTCGATTCTTAAAATATAAATTTCAAGAGCTTAAAAAAAATAAAGCTAATATTTCAATACTTGAGATGTTGTTATTTTCGAAAAAATATTTAGTTTCAGATTATAATATAAGTACCTACTATAGGTATCTACTTAGAACAAAATACACTGTTTTTCAAAAACGTTGAGATGCAACTGAGAAATACTTCAAACTGTATTCGTTGTAACTGAGATTGTGTCATGTAATATGAGTACATGACTAAAAATACTTTCATTACAAATGTTACTAAATATTTTTTTTAATAGCCCTGTTACACACATGTAAAAAAAAAGTATCTTTCTTTTTAAAAATAAAAATATGAAAATTGATCTCAATACCTAAGTGAGCGTTCACATACTAAAATGAATATTACTCTGTATAGTGTTATACGGCATTATACTTATATGTGCGACACTTTTCTTAAATACTGACAGCGGCTGTTATTAATTTGTCTTAAGAAGATGCTACCGACGCGTTTCTTGTCTCCGTCTTACCAACTTACGACAAACAAATTTTCGTTCACTAGTTTGTATAGTGTGCCGTTTTTTTGATATTAGAGTGAATTTAAATATTATCAAACTTTTATAGGTTAAAACATTATCTATGCTTAAGCGTCGGCGGATTTTCGATATTTTCATTTTCAAGCAAGATACGAGTATTTGAAATAACACAAATCAAAAATGCTCATTTCTCGCTTAAAAATTAAAATACCCAAAAATCCGCCGACGCTCAAGTATAGATAATGTTCTTACCTAAAACTTTGATAATAGGTCAATTCATTCTAATATCAAAACTAACAGCACACCATTGAAACTAGTGAACAAAAATGTTCTATGTCGTACGTGTGTAAGACGGAGACAACAAATGCATGGGTAACGTCCTCTTAAGCATAATGCAATAATTGAGTGTTTGAGCCCACACTGTGTACAAAACGTTGAAATAGCCGAACAACAACAGATCGTGATTTTCATTTTCAACTTTTTCGTCTGTTTCATCAGCGGCTATATGATATACGATTATATTATATAATGCACCACACATGCATAATAACATTAACAAGCTCAAGACGTGATATTTTGAGTACACACAAACTCATATTTCCTCTTGGATAGGTTTGTATGATATCTTTTTTTCGGCAAACATCTAAGGTGAGATTGATTTTTAGACAAATCGTTTACAAATGCGAATAATATGTTATAATATATTGTAATTAGTACCTATGTATATTATAAATTACACAATGATAATAAATTATAAATACAAAGCTTACCTATCTCTTGATCATTTTTATTTTTATTGATTGATTGATTTTCTAGGTACCTAAATTTATTATGGATAATGGTATACAAGTCAATATGATTACATGTCATTAAAATATTAAACTATGGCAGAAGATCTATCAACCCATATATAGGTACATTAAATCGGTATCAAAGGTTTAAATCATAAATGGATAATAAAAAGTGTATAATAGTGTATTATTACGGTGTATACACTTGTATAATTTATAGAAAACATTAATAATTTTCTGTACGCATCTGTTTGTTGGCTGCAAGAACCGCAAAAAATGTTTGTTGATCTCCAAGTTATTATATATAACATTTGGGAGGAGGCAACTGAGTAAGTGATCTTTAGAAGTGTATAAACTATAGCTATAAGTTATAACTTATAAGCTATAGCTTTTAAAACATTTAATAACAATACCTATCAATAATCGGTATTATATTTTAATATATAGGTAATAGGTCATGGGGATGAACTTTAATCCTTTCAAAATTGATCCTATTGTAGGGTGCATATTAAAGTAACTAATTTATTTAAAATATTACATTTAAATAGCCTGTGTGGCTCTCTATTTTTCAACAATATTGAAACAAATTAACCTGTAGTAGACTTTTAAAAATGACACGAGGCTTACTGAATTCCACTAATTTTTGTAAACATTTTAAAAGATGAGTTATATTTGTTTATATAGGCACATGGTAAAATAAAAATAATTGCTATAATATTAATACCCATGTTGTCAGGTTAGTCCAATGCAGGTTGTATCAGGTTATTAGTTTGTCGTAATAATAGGTTAGGTAAGTATATACTGTCTTCTTTTTATTATTTTGACTAAAGTTTAATAAAAAAAATATTTTATTCAAAAATAAAACGTTTCTATACAATAGGTTGATTACTGATTATGTAATCGACACAATCTGAGTAGTGCCTTCAAGATACAGAAAAAGATAATAGAATAATAAAATAAATATACAATTGTGTAAACAAGAAAGTGACATAGTGTAATTTGTGTTGCGGTGTTAAGATGCAAAATTTAAGAGCAACAATGGTAAAATCGTCACAAAATTAAGTTGACGAAAATGGTAGATGATCTTCGGTTTATTTGCTTAAACTTATTTACTCATGAAACTTAATAGAAAAAACGACTTTTAAAAGTACAATTTAGAAATGCTTCGTGGGCATCGTTGAATGCTCTTTTACCTGAAAAAATATTTACTAAAAGAGATGAAAAATAAATGTTTTAATTTACGAGTCTTGAGGTTACAAGGCAAAATAAAGGACCAGTTGCTCCCAAAATAAAATTTGCACAATAAGATCAGACTATCAGTGCACCAATATTTTTTTCCTTATATTTTAAGGTCAGCACACCAAAATTGCTTTCCTTATTATTACTGTCTGATATATATATATTACGGTACTTATATCAATTATGCCTGACTTAAGTATTACATACTTTTCGGTATGAAAATGTCTTTGTACAATCGAATCCCATAAACATTGAATTATCATCCATTGATGTAACTTTATATTAAAATAATTTAAAATTAAAACTGATGTATTATAATTCATAACTTCGATAAATAATTGATTATTGAGTGACTGGTTAAATATTCTTTGTTTTCGAAAAAAAATCAATTTTCTTGTATTTAAAATGTTAATAGCTGATCAGAGTCAATATATATATATATATATATTTAACCTTTAACAGTATTATGACATGAAAAGTAAAAATTATCAACGTACTGCACAAGGCACAACTATGAGTTACAGTGATAAACAAAAACAAAATGTATTCTTGCCATAACATTTATAATAACCAAAAAGTGTTCTTTACTGTATGTTTTTATTTGATTTAGAAGTAAAATAACTGAATTTGTACCCACTGAGAAAAATTATTATTATTTTTACAAAATATTTGAAATCAAAATGACCATAGAGGGTTACTCCTGTTTTTTTTTGCAAACATAATTTAAGCACAATCGATAAACTTCCGTTAATAATATTACACTGCTGCAGGGGTATTCATTTTCAATAAACATTTTGAAAACCTTTTCTCTGTTTTTTCAATGCACAAGCCGGATGAGAAAACAATATCTTCGATTTGAAGAAATTTTGTGAAATCTACAGTTATATTATTAATAACATTTTTCCAATTATTAAAAATGATTTAATTTCGTTAACTAGGTACAATAATGCACGTTGTGAGAAAAGGGTTGGAAATAAAACGAAAAAAAAATACAAAACAGAAATAGGAAGAAATAGGACCGGAAGTGACGTTACGCTTGCCCTTGCGGAACATCCGGCTGCTCCTCGACCAACCGTGTACTAGAATATTTAGCTTCCACCGGGATTAGTCAGTAAGTTTTACCAAGGACTCCAGGCTGATAATTTTTTTCTTCAGAAACAATAGAAAAAGGTCGGACCCTCGTATCATTTAGTATGGATGGACGGCGACTCTGGTCGTTGTGTAGTATTATACCGCCCATGTGATGATATAATAACAATTTATTATTAACCGACTAAAGATTAATTATAAGAACGAACCGCGCAATGGTCGAATATAACCTTCGAGATTCATTGCATCGGCGATAATCACCGGTAAACCTGCTATATGACAACGAAATCGATAATGATAATAATAAAAATATTTCTGTGTGTTTCAAAAATGATTAAGAGAGCCATTTGAGTTGAATCAATCAATCGATGGCGTTTATATCAAGAAAATAATCCACACAAGTCGGTACACACTTAAACTCATTCGATAAAATATGATCAATATTTTATAGATACATTTTCCTTTAAAAAAAACATTAATAATGATGGTATCGACTATTGACAGCATCGGCAGCCCCGGAATCGTTTGTAGACAGCTTCAAATATTTTAAAACCATCGTATTTCTTATAAGAACTAGTTTAAATCAAAATTCAAATAGCTCTAAAATCTGCTGAATCTATATTATTATACAACAGTGTCTTGGAACATATTTTAACGAAAACTCCATGTGACTATTGAACTCATAATACTTACCTCACTTATTTAGTTTGGTAAAAATGGAATGATTATAACTTATGATCAAAAAGCGATTTAAACTGCCAAGATTCCATTTGAAATGCATGCGACAACGATTTCCTGACACTTAGTACTTTGGGTTTATAGTAAGCATGTTTAGTGCGCATCTTCAGTTTCTAGTACACCCACTTGGGATAGGTTCTCTGACCTCCTGTTTCAACGTATTGCGTTCCATTTAAAAATAACGTCTATTAACGGTCATAATGAATTTTTTGAAATGTTCATAGGTCATCGATATTCGTCCACTTATAAAACAATATTCGAGACTTATAGTATAGAAAAATATTATTATGTTTGGCATGTAATCATGTATTAATATTATATGTGCGATTTCTTTGTAACAATAACCGTTTTTTTTCACGTAAATATGTATATACATACTTTTTCCTTCCTATAATATTATGTTCTCGAATCGATTCCGCGGGTATACCGTTAATTATAATTCAGTTGGTCCGATCGTATTCGTTTCTTCTTCTTCTTCTTCATAATATTATATTATTATTATTATTAGGTACCCACTTCAATTTCTATTCTACTAGTACAATACAAAAACACGCGTATATTTACAAACAGACGCAATATCGTAATGTACAGTAAAATCCTATGGTTATAAATATGTATATACATTTCATGTTTACCTACCCCGCCCAATTATACAGTTCGCAATTAGATTTGTGTTTGTTCTAAATAGGTATATACCTAATATACTTTCTTCAGATCACGATCGGAGGAATACCTAACCTGCAGCACCGGCAGACGCGTGTAATATACAACGGCAACACAACAACGGACAGATAATATTGGAATTTTCCGGTCAGCGCTCGTTTAATGCGTATTTTTGTAGTGTGTGATGAGTGAAGAAATACGTCAACGGAACGACCCAATTTCGTGTATGACGTGTGTGGTGTGTGTGCGTGTGAGTGTGTGTTTTACGAGAAAACTCGAAGAAAAATCGTTTTCGTATGTGTCGTTTCGCTCTGCACCGTTTTATATATTATTATTATTATTATTATTATTATTATTATTATATGTTAGCACCGGGGCTTATAATAATAATAATAAGACAGTGGAAAACGTGCCCATCTATAATGGACCGTAATACGTCACGTAATATCCTCCGGACACGTAAATCAAATAATTGGCCCTACGCGCCGTGGGTGTGCATAGCCTAGTTCCAGAAGATAAAATAACAATAGATAGCTGATAACACTTGAGTTTAAGATGATAGGATACACGGTGGATCTGTATTATAGGTGTACACGTGCACACGTAGGTACATCGGATCACAATAGTAGGTATAATCGAAATGTCGGATGCGATTTCCTTCGAAACGGTGGAAAAAAAAATTACACACATAACTCTTTATATATTATTTGATTTGATTTCGGTGTCGTAGTTGGTGTTAATAGGAAGAGACAGTTGTGACGCGTAAAATTTAATTTGTTTTAATTTGTGCGATTAGGAAAACAAAGCCAATAACAATATTGTTAAAATATTAAAAATGATTAAAATGTTGTCTTCATATAGTAAGATACCTGCAGTACTGACGAAAAGTTATTATTAAGTTATAAGCACTTGTTGAATGTGATTAAGGGCTATAGCCACGTCTATAGATTGCGCTTGTCCTTCCTTTTTTTTTATCAATATTGTGAGGAAATCAATCCTTCCAAATAAAATATCACTTATTACTTATTAGGTGTATAAAATATGTTCGATATTCCTACTATAATTTAACTCTCGTTGTACACGTGTGTACCTATATTATTACTGCAGCAATATTATATCAAATGATTTACGTAAATGATATAATATGTATAGGTGTCTGCATAGACTTTTATAAAAAAAAAAAGTTAAGTAGTTAATAATTTCAATGGTAAACAGCCGAATAGCCGTTATCGGTATTATATCTATTAAAATATGAGCTGCACTACAGTCTACAGTGATAAAATAATTAATTAATTAATCTATTGTGAAATGTTGTTATAATTTTACTTAATAATCGCATGATCATCAACCATTATATTATATATTATGTTAATACTTATATAGGAAGTACAATTATAGACCATTAGGAGTATTAAATTTAAATACATATTATTATACAGAGTGATTCGTCGAGCTTTTTCGCCTACTCTATCCATTAATGATGTAGTCATAAACATTTGATTAGGGCATTTTTTTAAATATTTGAAAAATACCATATTTTTGAATACTTGAGATTAGTTTTTACCATTTAAAGAGTTTAAAATTAAAATTTTTTTTTGTGGTGACAGAAACTTCTGTTTTTTTCAGAAAATTATTCTGTTTTTGCTTAAAATTATTCTCCAGATATTTATCTTTTTAAATATTGATGTAGTTCAGTAAAAATTTGAACGAACGGACTAAGAATTAAAATTCAAGCTGCACTACGATATTAGTCTGTATGCCTGGCTTGACTATACAATTAAAATAGATATAAATTTAATATTTTTTAGTTATATTCTTATTATTAATTCTCCAGAAAATATTATATCTTATTATTATTGTAAAATACTAAAATAATAATTTATACCTTATCAATTACCGACAATTGTTTTAATCAATTACTACATTTTCTTTCATATAATTATCCAACTTTTCAATAAACATAAACAAATGTCAAATAATATTACACAAACATCATATTATATTTGATGGTATGTGTATAGGAAATAAGCACACCTATCTATTGTCGTTATTTCTTAGTAGGTACATAATATTTAATAACTTTGATGGGTACAACTCTTTCAAATTTTGATTTAGTTATTTTAACATATCCAAAAAACAAATCTTTTTAGTTGAATAATTTAAAGTAAATGGTGGCTTTTATTTGAAATGCAGAAGTTCTTCGCCACAAAACAGGACGATCCTTAAATGGTTTGAAAACCCCGAGTATTAGAAAATTTGGTATTTAAGTAATATTTAAAATTACAAAATCAGTTTTTGAATAAGTGCACTATTAAAATAATTAAGTCGGCGAGCAATCTCAGTGAATCGCCCTGTATATGTGCACAAGTAGGTAGTACATGTCAGTCTAAAAATCTAATTTAATATGATTTTATATTATAGGAAGACGTTACCTATTTACCAGTTATATAAATAATAAACAGTAAATAGGTACCGACAAAAATGAATAATACATTTTTTTTAAAATTATTTTATCGTTCCATATACTATGATTAACACCTAAACACCATATTCTAGTGTATGATTATTTTTTGAAATTTATTAAAGTAAATCCATATTTTATTCTACAACTATATGCGAGAGTATGAAATTACGGAGTAATAAACTAGTTGAAATTCATTAGTATTTTTTATGACGTGTGATTGAAAATGTATTTTTTTATAAAACGTTATAATATATTGTGCCTACATATGGCTTTTGTTGTAATATGGATGACACATAAATATAATAACAAAAATCTCCGCCAAAAATATTGTTCTCCGAAAACGATATTATTGTGATTGTTTCGCCGTCTACAACCGTAATCAGAACACCGCAATATTATATTCAACAACACTCGTTCCAGTGGTCCGTCCTCTAATAACATAAAAGTATATGTTCGAGTTTTATTTAATTTTTCTTAGGTAGTTACACGGTAAATGCGCAAGTTATTAGTTATGGCTAACTGTATAAAATGGTAATTAAAAAATATAGAAGATGGCATTTATACTATAAATATGTATGTACCACGTCGTATATAGTTACCCATTATTAGGCTGTATAGGTATCGCACGCGCAGTCGTATGATGTAGGTCATAACGTATTATAGTACCGTAAAAGTACACTCTCGTGTTGATATTTAAACGATTGTTTATTCAATTAATTGTTGACCCGAAAGATTGTTTCGGGATATCTAGAAATTAAACGTCAAACGAGCCCCCCCAATCACCATACATAGGTCAGCATTCAAAGGTCTTTCTGTGTAGTTTGATAGGTATTATAATAACACGCACATTTTTATAATTATTACGACAGTGACCGTTATTTTACGTTGCTAACCGTTACTTAGATCCGATCGACAGTTGATTTGTTTTTAAATATCTTTGTACCTAGTGCAAACCGAGCCTGGTCGACACGCGGTACATATACTCTTTTATTACAATAATATTCTATAATGTAAAATGATACACCTACCTATATACGTCACATATTATATTATCATAAAGTTTGTCACTCTTATTACAACAATATCCAACACAATCGGTTTCCGTCGAAAGCAAATTTAAGATTGATAAAAAATAATAGACAAATAATATACGTAGATATTTAAATAATGTAATAATATTACGTTTGTATATACAGCAGGATTTTATTATATTGTAGACTCACTCAGACGACATGAATCTACAATAATAATACATCATAATTATATTAAACATGTAAACAAAGTAAGCTTAGCAAAAATAAATAAATATACACGTCTTACTACCCAATTCAACAATATAGAATAGACTTAATAAAATATATTGTTGATTCAAATATTTCTACATTATGCAAAAATACCTGTCATATTATATTATTACATTTTATTATATTACGTCGTGTACGATAAATTATAATGTATAGACAATATAATAGGTATGTTGAGTAAAATGGTTATATAGTCGAGGTTATGGTGATCTAGAATAGAATATATTATGCGTCTGTACCGTAGATTTAGTAAACATCGTCGCTGATTAGTGCGATTACTGTACCTATTATACAATTACATAACTATATTATTATCATTGGTGTTTATGCTAATATTATGAATTTCTACCACAGAATTACGGTTGTCTCGTCTATGGTCCACCATCACGTTTCACCACGAAACAAATGCAGAATATGATGATGAACACAAACATTGTTATTCAGTAAACCGCGGTATTGCTAAACAGTTTATGTATAATTTATTGTATTGTTTACATAATTTTCAAAAATAATTCAAGCATATTAAGTGTCCAACTCTTAAACGAAACTATGAATCATTATATTTTAATATTATGAGAGCGTAGACCTGTGCATAAATCATAAGTGCACAAATTATATTGTTTGCGTGACAAAAAAACCACAATTTCCAAATAATTTATTATAATATTAAATTGAGTAGGTACTTTTCTTTGCCCATGCTGTGATAATATTTAATATAATAATAATACTATGATATTATATTATAATCTGCTTATCGATTTATGAGACCACAATATGATAAAAGTATGTGCACATCTTATTCTTACTTTCATCGTACATTTTATATATTGTATACAAATTTAATAGGTTTTGTCGTAATTTATTTTCCGTAATATTATACTGGAGAAGTAGTGAAGTAAACTTTTCCATTTATATTATTAAGTGGAATGCAGTGTTCGTGAAATTTAATTTTTCTAGATTTTATGTGTAAATACATAAAATTATTACTGTTCAAGTACTCAGCAATTCAGCATACATTTTAGGTGTATTAAAAAAAAGGCTTTTAACCGTTAATACCAGTTTTAATCAGAACCCTGTTTATCAAAAAACAGAACCAGAACTTTTTAATGAAATAACTTAGTACTGGAACTATAATAACTAAAATCGAAAAGCCTCATCATAGTTTTTAGAAGGTATCTTCCCACAGACCGGTTGACAATCAAGCAACATGGCTGCGGGCTCAAATTATTCCGAACTAGAAGTTAATATAAATATTATAAATATATTTGTTTGTCAAAGTTTAACATGCCTTAATAATAATACAATATTGAATCTGCAGTTTATTATTAGGACATCAAGTGCTCGAAATTTGATAAGTTTATATACCTATCATTGATGCAAATAGATGGGAAATTCCAAAAGATCTCGATTAAGTTCTCTCAAATAATACATGAACCGTACAGTTACTATACACATGCTTAAGATTTTACATTAAACCTCATGACTTTCTCCAACAACCTACAACGCAGGGTTATACACTTAACATATTATAATATAGAAACAAAATATTGGGGCTGAACCCTCTCTTACACCACTAAGAATTTCTCCTATTCGTAGTCCACCGATACCTATAATCTATATATTATTATCTTCTCGACAACCCGTCTGGACGTAGCCGTACACGTTAGGTAAAATATTTATATGAGTATAAGCGCTCTCAGTACAATAGCGGAACAAAACAATGTATAATATATAAATCCAATTTTATTTCAACGCTAATATTCAATTAAATCTTCACGCGTGCAGGTGTAACCTATGTACACCGCGATGGTCACCTCCGTGCACACAATATACAACACCGCTTCGGGGTCATTCCTAATTTATGTATGTATTTCGGGTAGAAAATAAACGCATATAAAACGTGATACACATTGCACACTTTCAAAAATAAGAAAGTATACGTCTTACTGTCAAAATTTTTAAAAATATAATATAGGTTCAACATACTAGGGATATTACCCACTGCACGAGGACGTTTTTTCACGAATAAAACAGACGACGGTCTTGTAGAAAGTACAATATGCATATATACATTAACAATAACAACAATAACAATAACAATAACGACAAACAACAACAACAACAACAATAATAATAATAATAATATAACTTCGCTACTCGAATGATTCCGGCGGTATTATAGGTATGTAACACTACATTGCTCTCCTACGCCACCGCCACCACCGCCGCAATTACGTCACACCGATCGCGGCTTAACACTGTTATTATGATAATATTATTATTATTATAACATGTATATATATATAGGTACGACTGTGGCCCGTGCCCGGCGCAAATGACCAAGTAGCGCACAAAACACACACGACTGTCAGTATGACTTGTGGATGAACCCGGAGGGCACGTGATAGTGTGATTATTAGGGCTTGAACGCCGCCAACCGATGCACGAAATGATATATTACATGGGTATATATATATATATGTATAGTATACCTGGTATACTGAAATTCGTGTTGCGACGAGAAAAAAAACTATGTACCTATGTTTATAAACAAATCGATTTCTCTTTCTAGGAAAATCGAACTATATTGCGGAGGAAACGCGTCGTAGGTAGGTAGGTAAATAGGTATAGGTAGTTATCGACGGGTGCCAGCTGCTGTTTTTTAAAAAGTACATAATATTATTATTATATATTATGCGTTTATAGGTACATCAAACATTGTCGTTAGAAAATACTAAATAGCGATTTTAACGCTTTATTGAATTACTACGCATACCACACGAAGTAAGCTTTCGATAATATAATTAATACGATAAGTATAGATAAGCGTTAACCAGTCCGCGGATTTCAATTATGTATTAAAATACGGGGTGATTTTTTTACTGTAAATTATTGCATTATCTCGAAAATTATTGAATTGTTTAGAAAAATATTTTTTAAATAGAATTGTACACAACAACATTCAAAATATGTATATATTTTATGGATTTTTGTTTTTACTATAATTATTTTTGATGGGCCTTGCTTACTATTGTGCTATTTTGAGTAAGTTTCAAATTTTTCGAATGGTAACATTGAATACACTTTTAATTTGTAAGTACATTTTTTTTTCAAAATCAATTGATTTCAAACTGTATGTGAAACTAAAATATTTTAAAAAACGTTAATAATACTTATTTGATTGCATTTAAATATTATTGGTAATTAGTAGGTTATATTAACTTACATAAATATTGTCAATTTCAAATCAACCAATAATACAAATGTCAACGTCTTATATATATTTTGCATTTCTAGAAAGTGGCTTTCGAAAAAAATTCATGATTGCAGAATAAAAATATTATTCCTTTCTACGAATGTATAACTGTATTGTCGGGGCTAACGCATCATTGCATCAATATATATATTTTTTAGTATCAACAATAATATGTACTTATATAAAAATTCCACCATAGTAAATATGGGACGTACACATCACTTACCTAGTTACCTATACTATTATAATTATTGTTTTATAAAAGATACAATTCTGTATATATATAAAATCAAATTGACAAGTAATTGTTCAACTTGACAGTCATTGTGTGCTCCGTTAACACAGACTTGACATTGTTTTGACGAGAACCTATTTGAAATTAAAATCTTTACGAGTGTTTTGCTTTCACGGAATTTAATTTAAAAAGTACATTATATAGAGATATCTAAGTACACAAACATATAAGGTATTCAAGGTTATTAACAGTGACCACGGCATGTATATACACGCCATTATATCTATTGTTTTTTTTATTCTACATTAACTGAAATTTTTTTTATTTTATTAAACACTTAAGTTTATTTTTGCTTTTAAATATGTATAATTTCAATAATATTAGTTTCATATCATTAAATTGTAACAAATTTTGCATTCTCTAAAACGTATACACTATACATTTCTTTGATGTTGTTCTCGTGTTTTTACTAAGTCCTAAAAATTAAAGTCTTGTAATTATAACAATTGTACAGCTAAGTAATCGAAAATGATGTACTCAAGTTATCAAACAATACATTGTTTTAAATATTTTTGCAATTATATTCATACTAGAATGGTGAGAATTTTGGATTACTGCCACCTCCGCATAAATCGTTTTCATCTAAATTTGTTAAAAACTATAATAGAACAAACAACTGTTTTCAACAACTGCACTTTTACTGCCTCGGAGGGTGTTTCAAAACAAAAACAAAGCCACAATGAAACCTATATAATTTTCTTGCTCCCCCGCAAAATATAAATTGAACCAATCCCTTCGATTGCGATAAAATATGTGACTACAAAAACTGTTTTTAATTGATTCCACAATATTCAAATAAATAATCGAAAACTTTTTGGAAATTTGGCTATTTAATATTATTTATACTTTATAATTCAAATTTTAAAATACATAGAAATATAACAATTATTATAACTATATAAACATTGCACTCTAAATTAACGACAGTCTTAGAGAATTCGTACAACAAAAATTCTCTAAACTGAAAGTTGGTAGAGTAATATTAATCGATCGATTACAGTTTTTAAATATAAATAATGGCAGACCTTAAAATAATATGTATGTGTGTAAATAATTGTAATTAATTACAAATTCATAAACGACTTTTTTATACATTAATAAATAAATAAACAATAACAAAGTTTACTTTTAATATGTGAAATATTATTCCATCAATAAAATATAAAAGTGTGTGCAACTGTATCAACATCAAGTCAGTCCCATAATATTATTCTCTAATAGTCTAATATATAACTTATTAAATACGTCCTATTAGCTCACTGTCTTATCGTATTAATTTATATATTATTATCCGATAAACATATTTTATAGTTGTATAAATCATAGTTCGATCGATTTAAAATTGTAACATTTTTGAAATAATAATATCTAATTACAGCGAGAAAGTCCTTGTATACCGTATACGGTATACCTATATACAACTAAAAGTATTATAAACATTATTGTCTTTAAAGCAGTTTACAATCCATTAACAACAATGCATATTCCGATTAGAATCGTCTCGCGGGTTTACTCCATCAAACTTTGCAATCCATTGTTTTTTTTTTTTATCCACCCGAGGACCTACCACTCGCGATCACAATATGATTCATTACCTATATAGGTATATATTGTTATTATATATCGATACGATTTATAGTCCATATATATATTATTATTATCGGTATGTTTGAAACCGCAGGACTCGTGTCGCGTTACAACACCGGCCAGAACTGCTTTCGTATTTCAATATTATTTTATATATTATATATTATATTTTATACGTACCTACCTATTTATATATACATTTTATTTTTATTATTATAATACACTCTGTTTTGCGCTGCCGTCCGTCCACTAACGGTTTTACACGGTTGCTCGTGACCGGTCGAGACCACGCGCGAGCAAAGCCCTCCAAGCGATATGACGTGTATCTTTGTATTATTTTTTTGCAATTTAATGTGTATCGTCCCCGCTGGCTGTCCGTGTGTTGTAACACTCCGCACCCCGTCTGCACAATGTGTGCGGTATAGTGTAGAACTGCTGCTATAATTTTCCCGACGTCCTTAAACTATAGGCACACATAGTTGCATATACCCAGGCATTATAGACATCAGCTATTATGGACTGTGGTCAACTTAGTTTTCTTTTTTTAGGTCAGTTACTTACTCTACAATAATTAATTCTTCACAATAATCGATTATCGAAATCGATTTATCACGATATATTATAACATCTCGAAGATTTTATGAATATTGCGGTTTAAAAAAACGAAACAAAGCTACCCGTAACCTACCTAGATATTATATAAGAATAGTTTGATAAGTCCTCTTTCGTGGATGAGCCGTACCCACCTATTATTTGGACGTACGTAAGATGGATGTACTATACCTAGATTTATCATTTATGACGCAGATGATACGCTGTGTTATTGACAGTTATTTTACCATAAATATTATATTAAACTCAAAAGCTGTTCTAATTATTCCATTTTTCAATAATGTTATTTCATTTTTCTAAGACGAGTTTTTTTCCTTTTTTCCTTTTTTATAGTAATTTCAAATTAGGTATAACCCTATAAAATATAGTATACACTTTTCTATTTCAGAACCCAAAGTTCTATTCTTAGACTAATAATATAATCCCAATTTAATGAACAATAAACTCATCAAGTATCATAATCAGAGAGCAACATTTTGGACGATTTGTCAATCACTATAGAGTAACATTAATAAAATTATTTTGCATAATATAGAATATAATTTACTGATTAGACAATATTTAGCCTAATTTTTATTTTTAAGATTGGTATTGCATATTATATCAATAATAATATTTATTATCTATAAAAAAAATCTAATTTTTTTATTTTTTCGTCTCTGAAAAAACGATAATATAAATCGTTTAATAAATTATTTGATTTTATTAAATATGTATTCAATTTGGGATTTTTTTTTGAGAATATGATTTTGTTATCCTAATATTGTCAGGTTTTAAGTAAAATTTTTTGAAATTGAAAGTGTTGATATTTTTTGATAGATATTTAGTACGAGGTGGATATGTTATTGGAGTAAATACATGTATACACATATTTTATAAGTTATAAGTACAAAACATAATTCATATAAGACTTTTTATTATTTACAGTATAATGTATTATAATATTACATTACTATGTAATATATGTATACTATATAGTATATTATATATTATAATTAGAATAGTATGGATATGTTTTAGGTATATCTTAAGCCTCGAATTATACGGATTATTTACAGGTTTGATCATATTTTGAACATATTTTATTTTACCAGGTTTTAATGTTTTCAATCTACTAATTATTAATACAAAGATACTACTATAATATTAGTACAGTTGTCAGTTGGATTGTTATTATTTTAAGTTTTAACAGTTTTTTTAAAAACGTTTTTTTAACAGTTGGAAATAATCGGTTATGTACTTATACGGGAATACCTTTCAAATACCATGTATGCGACTATGCGCATTCTATTCAGTCCTAAATGAGATACGTTTGAGCACTATGGTTAAGGTATAATGGCCGTTTTCCGAAATGAACACACGTTTATTGTATAATAATATTATTCAACACTACGAAAACGATAAATTTGTAGTAAAGAATATTTGTCATTCATACTACAGTCAACTACAGAGGAGTACCTATCATTTTAAAGTCTTAAACTATAATATAATAAAATAAAATTATTAGTTGACATTATGAACAATTTCTTTATGATACAAAGCAACACATTTTTTAATGAAATCCAACAATCTAAGTCGATTGTCGTCGTCGCGTTTTTATAGACTTAATTAATGACGGTTATATACTCTAATTATTAATTAATAATATAAATATAAATGCAATTGAGTTAAAGACTTTTAAAGTAATTACTAAATAATTACATTTGCTACACCGTCGTAGGATTTCTTTATTATAGGTACTAATGTTCTATATAGTTTATAACATACCTAAAGCAATGTTCTATTGCCGTTTTTTAGTGTGTGTTTCGTATTCTTTTGTGTATTCGTGATATAACTATTGTATTAATAACAATATATACTTCAATCAGAATACACTCATAACACCTTCACTACATACAGAACAGTACAGTAATAAATATTTAGGGTGTGTGGTTGAATAAGCGATGACAATTAATATTGAATATAATTATTTTCTAAACGTTAGTCGTAAAGACGTTCAAGATTCGGCATCGGTCACATATAGGTAGATGCCTATAATGGTTTTATTTGTCGGACCTAGAAGCTGTTGGTACAAGTCCGAAATACTTCGAAATCACGTATAGTCACGAAGTAATAATAATCACTGTTAAATGTCTAATTAACATATATTTTTATCACTCGTTTATCGGCAAAAATATTAAAAATGTCGTGCACTAGACTTAAAAATCAGATCAATATACAACATTGCCTAATTTATTAGTGCCTGTAATTACATTTTATTCTAATTACTACGTATACACCTATCTTTGTATTTTCAGTCTTATTTTTAACGTCTATTATTATTTATTGCTAAACAGACTATTTCACCAAACACGTATGCTCACTTCCATTTCCAATTAAAAGTTATGCAATTATGCAATTTCTGATTTTTAGAACTGTTAAGTATACTTAAAACATATCATTATTTTCAATTGATTAGTTTTGTTATTATAAGTAAAGAGTGCCCTTAAGGGATACAAAGAACAAACATCTATTTTAAAATGAGGTATCCTTTTTTTACTATACATTGTGTGTTTATTATAGTCTATGTTATAATAGGGTTTGGAAAATATGGAGGTTATGATAGTTTTAAAACTACATGTAATAATATATTATTATTCAATAATTAGTTATAAAATCTAAATATAATACGATTATTAATAGTAAAAATGGTCGCTCTTTAAAAAAAAAACATGTTATAATTGACTGTATATTATAATTCAGTGTTTTTAAAAATACAATTCATAAAAGTGTGCTTGAAAATTTCAAAAATCAGAAATAAGTAGAATACATACATTACTATAGGTTATAGGTAATTATTGAGGTATGATCGGTGATTAAATTCCCCCTATATAATCATTTTCCGTTGTGTTTGAGATTTAAAAATGGTTGAAAGTTCAAACGAATATTATTTCCTCGTTAATGTAGAATATGTATCTACCTATACATACGTAAACGTATTATGGGATTGCCAGCTTTTTATGATGTTATTACAATGTCCATTTGTGCGGAACTTAGCCACGGTCTAGTGAAATTATTCTTTGCCCAATAGTGTTTAACAGACAAAACAATGGTCTTCTAAATACGATCTGGTTCAAGCAGCAATGACTCTCGATTAGATATAATCTCGCGATTGAGTAATCCTTGTGGACTTGTGGTTTGTTAAGCATCCGACGAATGTCTAAAGAACAGAAAACATGAACCCGAACAAAGTATTTATGGAGAATCACAATGATTCAAATAGGTAGGTAATAAATTTATTACCACCGTATTGATATGAATCTATATAATCCGCAACTACGTAACTATTATAGCTCGGCGCAATATCTAATTTGTGATTAACTACCCATATAGAGTCGAGAAAATAAATACGTGTAATTAAACATTATAATTTATAATGCCGTTAGGTAACAATGACACCCGTACCTAATTAAAATTATTTTGCAGTAACTAAATTATAAAAAAAGAATAATTTGATGATTTTTAACTGAGAAGAGAACGATATAAAATTTGATAAAACTGAAAAACAAAGTAAAATTGTACAATGAACATTTTGTAAATTTGTCGCAATATGTTTAATACAATCATTTTTATGTAAACAATTCGCACCTTTGAAATTTAGATTTAATTTAATGTGCTGATTATAAAAAAGTACTTAATTTTTAATCCATATAAGAACGTAACTACTCACTAGTTCATTTTTACCTGATAATAAAATCGTATTCTTATAATTACACACGGGTAACAAAACATGTGTAGTAATTTGTACAGTAGGTATATGTATTTAACTTTTGTTACACCTAATAATATTAGCAGGCTAATTTAAATTTTGGTCATTATTTTATCATCAATCTTTAAATATTATGTTACGATAAAACTTAAAAAAAAAATTGGGATTGAAATAAGACATTTAAAGTTTTACAGTAAAACAATGTAACTGAGGTTATATTTATTTTATTAACAGAGTATAATTAAAATCTTCAGAAGTAATTAAAATATTAAGCAATTGATTATAAAGGTATACGAAAGATAGTATGAATTGCAATATTTGTAAGTTACAAAAGGAGGTATTCCACAATATTCATTATTAATAATGCTATGCCAAAAATCAGGTTATAAATAGTTTTTGGTTTGGAATCGTATTTTTATCTTAGTTTATCTAGGTATACTCGAATAATAGTTTTCATTTTTATTTTGCAAAATATCGATTACTAATTTTAAATAAATTGAGTATACAACATATGCTGATACTGGCTTAATACTTTGATACTATATATCAACAATATGTTCAATACACATATGGCGTATCGGTACAGAAACTGTTTGAATTTATGCATTTGATATCCGTGGAATAGTTTTAATAGTCGAGACTTCGAGAGCATCTGAACCTCTTTCACTAAACAGCGAACACCGTCTGTTAGTAACTACTTGGTGCAATAATAATCTATACTCTACTATGATGTTTATTAATCAAGTGGATTTCATCATCGAATTATTACAAAATATCTAATAAGTACTCTCCGGATGTCAAGTCGTACTAATTAAACATTGAAAATAAATCACATCGTCGATGCGATCGAATCATGAAATGAAATATTATATTATATTACGCTATACATAACAATATATTTATTATTATATTATATTATGTATTTTAATAGGTAAAAATAATATTCTACATATACTTTAATAAGTAACAATAATATGATATATAATATATAGGTACCTGTACACTGCTAACCTCGATGGTCAACATCTATAGGTACCTACCCACTCGAATTTCAATATTATACTTTCTTCGCGATCTCGCACAATATGCAATTTACTGATCCCTAAATAATTTATACGCGCTGGACACGAATTATATACATGACCCGTTTTTTTTTCGTGTGTACAATACGATCACATCATGTATGTATGTGCGGGTGTATATATATAAAAAAAAACATAATATATAATTATAAAAAAATTAGTAATGCGTGCTGCCGCAGAGCCGCCTCGGACTACTGACAAAAGAACAGATCGTGACTATATAGATGCTTCATTACCATCTAGATTGTGTACAGTTATGTTCATAAGGCACACAGGTGCAATATAGCGGCGTAGTGCTGGGAATTGGTTATTTATCTCGGGAACCTCCTACCGACCGCATTGACTTGTTATAATGTCTATTACGTGTTACATTATTATTATTATTATTATTATTATTATTACAATCCTACGAGAGGGTGTCAGTCGTCAGGAAATACTGGAGGTTTTCTCCTAAAAAAAATACCGTGTCTGCGCTTAATTAAATAGGTACGAGCCTTATGATTTGGCCAGGAAAAATTACAAAAGGCGTATGTATATACCCAGTCAAAACCGAAGCAAATTCTTCGAGAATGGTCAAGCAGACCGGAAAACGGATATGGTCTGTCAAATATTTGGAACTTCTCGTCATGAGAACAAAACAATTATAACACACAATATTATACACTATTTTGTTCTAATTCAATTAAACTGAAATTAAAACGATACGTTTCGAACAAGTCGTTTTAACGTTAAACACATCGAAGTAAAGCCTAACCAAGGTGTATTTATAAAAAAATTTTTTTTTTCGTGAGCAAAATACTTAATTTATGTGTGAACTATCCTTTAAAAGGGTTAAAAAATTAGTTACAAACACTCTCTTATAGTCTCAAGGAATTTATACATATTATGACTTTTATTGAAAACGGTCCAGTGATTTTTGAGTCTGTAACTACATACAGGTAGACGGTAGACAGGTAGACAGATACATACCTATTTCTATATATTATAATAGATTTATATTAATTTTGAATCCGCCGTGGACGTATGGCATTTATTGATCAAAAAGCACATTAGCTAGTGTATCACTTGTCAGCCTTTCGGTATCGACAAATTACATATTATTATACGACTTTAATGCGTGTACCTAATAATTACTATCCATGGTTAATTCTCTACAAGATAAAAATAAAAGAGGATCTTATAGAATTTATCCACATCAAAGCTGATTAACCTTTTTACTGTGCCGGAAGGCTTTGACAAAGAAACGAGCACTCCGAATCGTTCAAATCCAATCCGAATCTCGAATTGAAAAAATAAATTATTTCTTTTCAATTTATGAACAATTATCTTTAATTGACTTTCAGGTTATCGGTGATAACATAATAATAAACACTTCTCCAGTTCTCCCGCTTGAGTTACCTGTCTTTAAACAATTATTTACCATATTTTATTAATTTATTACGTAAAAAATAATATATTACACCCAAAATGGATTATACTTTATTTTATATAAACGAGAAAAAAATAAATCACAGATCACAGCTCAATTAAAACCTAAGTAAAAAATGTTTACTTTTGAGTACTAAATGCAACATTTTAAAACTTTTGTGAACAATTAATTTTGATTGATCTTAGAATTATTTCAGATCATCAAAATGATAATGTACTTGTATTTCTACCTTCCTATTGTAAAATAATTATTTGTTCTAAAGAAAATCAAACAACGAAGTTATAAGTATACTGACAATGTTTATTCCGGATAGAAAGTTACTAATCAAATTGTAAAAAAATAAGTATTACATTCGAGAAAATAATTTTTTGGTTTTAATTTAGTTTTTTTTATAATCTAAATCTATATTAAATGAGTGAAATGACCGTTGGGTCCTACGGTACTTAATTGTAACGTTTTTTTGCTATACATTCTTATTCTTCCGTGACTGATTCGAGTCGGTGATTTATTGTATAGAAGTGTTCAGTCATAGGGAAAGCCAATAATAAATTAATAATTATTGCATTTATTCTATATGAGTAGGTATGATGGTATAGTTAACATTGATGAGCCAACACATCTATTATTTAAGCAATATTTATAAGCGATTATCATAATTTGGTTCCACTTAATTTTTTCACAGCTTCGACACCGTTTTTATGTTTGCATTTAAGTATAGGTACGCATAGTTATACATACCAACACTTTGGATACTTTGATAAATCTTTATTTTGAATAGGTGTAATTTTGCATTTTTTTTCACACACCATGTCCATATTACATTATGAACATTTAATTAAGTAATTTGTAATTACACCTACAACACTACATAACCTATATATCTTATAACAATAACAATTAGACACAGTCTTTTTTTTTAGCTTTTTTGACCGTATAATTCTGTTACGAATAGGTATAAGTACCTAGTCGGTATACCAGCTACACCAATCATTTAATATAATATATATCATTAACTATATACCTAGGTCATCAGCTTATAAACATTAAAATTATAACTTAACGAATTTTGTACACTGCGAAAGTGTGCGAATGGACCTACATTAATAATATTATAATATATTATTATTTTAAAAGCATATAATTCAAAAACGCTTATAATTATTAGCACACTCGAAAAAAAAGTTTAATTTTTAGTATATATACACGCTTACCTTGGCTTCCAACATGCCCCAGCCATATCGAAATTAATACTCCAACTAGTTGTAGGCATCCTTTGGTCTTTGTAAGCATTCTATACGGTGTTGCAGTAGTAACATTCCTGTATTTTCCTGGAAAAAATAATATATATTTTGTAAAAAAAATGCTGAAACCATATAATATGTTAAGGTAATTGAGAGCTATCGTCTATAATCCGAGTCGACAAAAATCAGTTTTCATTTGTTTTTTAATGTTTTTAAAAAAAAATAACTCGTATCGATATATGTTTAAAACAAATGTTTTAAAAAATGATATCATGATCTTCCACAGTATTTTCAGTTAATATACTGAAAATAATATTTATGATAATATAATTGATTGTTATTAATTTATTAATAATATTTAATTAATATACTTAATATGGTTTATTTTAATCTTTTAAAAATTTTGTGAAAACAGTGTTGTGTTCGGGAGATCATTAATTGACCTTTTATTTTATTTAATGTAATTGTAATAATTTAAAAATAAAACATTATCCATGGTTATATGATAACTAATACATTCCTAATCATCATTTAGATTTATTTATTTTATTTTTTTATGGAATGAACTAATGACCCATAAGTCAAATCAATATAACTTTGAAATCGCCTCGTGCACTCGTCAACGTCAGATTGTTAACGGTTAAATGTTCACGCAATATATTTTGCACGTGTTTATATTTTATAATATTTAACTAACCCTACAAATTAGGTCAACATTTATTTAAATGCATAAAAGTGTGTAATAATCACCCATAAATTAAATTAAATAATATTATTACTGCACAATTATCGTCGAAAAAAAATTGTAACACGTTTTTGTCGTCAACCACAATAACGGACATCATAATTATTCAAGACTACCTATAACTGTACTCGTGCACATCTATTATAACGTGGTATCTTATGATAATAATTATTTCTGTCACATTACCATTTACCACAGTACCACATATTATCGTGATTCTTATTTTGCGGTACCTACAGCTGAGTTCATAAAATAAAATCAACATAATAATATATAGGATGAGTACTGCACTATTTTACAAGTAGCATAATTCAACTACAATTAAGTTGTGGTGTCTTCAAAGAGAACTGAGGAAATTGAATGATGGCCAGCAGTGGTGACAGTATAATAACTTTTACATACTTTGAATTAAATT
Organism: Myzus persicae; assembly: GCF_001856785.1. NCBI lineage: Eukaryota > Metazoa > Arthropoda > Insecta > Hemiptera > Aphididae > Myzus > Myzus persicae. Next base: position 86,415 of record NW_019102557.1, on the reverse strand, counting down.
ATTTTATTTTATATATTACTATAGTTTTATTTTTATATTCGAATTTTTAGGATTACGTTATATCTATAATTTGGATCAGCGGTTCTCAAACTTTTTTTCTCGCGTACCACTCGTGTATATTATTAATCTGTCGCGTACCACTTATGTATATTTCCACGTGATCATGTTTAAACGCAATTTAAAATATTTATTTATTTACTCTCGGTTCTATCACTTTGTGGCCCTTTGCGTACCGGCATGTAGTCTTCCGCGTACCACTAGTGGTAGGTACGCGTAGGCAGGGACGGATTGGGCCATAGGGAAATCGGGAAATCCCCGATGGGCCGCGTACTAAGTAAATAGCAGAAAAGTAGACTTAAATATAACCTAATAAATATTACCGTTGATTTTAAATTATTCATTCTATAATCAATGATATTAGTGATATTACGTAATAACAGTCTATAATATTATAACGTAACGCGTTGTAAATTGTAATAATATAATGTCTACAACCGAACTGAATAATAATATTAATTATCAATAAGAAATAACAATAACTATACAAAAAATCAACCTCCGTGGACAGTAAAATAATTGGTTATTCGAGTTGTCGTCGATCAGATGGGCCGGCGGGTTGCGGGTAATGACGGCTTTGAATGATGCAAGTCGTTAAATAGGAATATTTTTATTTTTTATTTATAAATTATATTATTTATATAAAATATCAATCGTCATTCAAAACCTCAGCACTTATCAGCACTCGGCAGTCAGCAGTTCACAATTTGGTTAATTTTACAATTTAATTTCTAAGTGCTTAACTAGGAATATTTGATAAAATATTTTATATTACAATAGTACCTAAAAGTTGTGAATTATAAAATAAAATGGAAATGGATGGATCAGACTGCAATAAAAAAGGAGGAGTTGAAAAAATTCGATAAAAAAAACTACTTTTAGAAGCAAGGGCTTCTAAGAGCCTTACATCATTTTTTTTTATTTCATTTTTAGCACACAAATATGTACTTACTCTACCATCAACCCAAATATCATAATATGAAAGATCTTTTTATTTCTTAAAAAACATTAAATCAAGACTTCGTAGTCAACTTTCGGATCCAAAACTAGAAGCATTCATGTTAATGGCCATGGAAAACAGAAATTAACACTATTATTCAGATAAAATTATAGAAGAATTGCAAAAAGAGAGTTCTCTTTAAAAAAAAAGGAAAAGTGATTTTCATTTATAAATTACATCTGATAACAACTAGGTATCTTATATCTGCCTATACAAACCTCACTAAATCTGTTTTTATTATACAGTATTTCTGATAGATGGTATAGATATAAAATATATGAACTGTTGCGATTTCCGTAGAAAATGTGGTGAGAGACATGGGCGTAGGTAAGGGGGGGGGGGGTGTTCAAACACCAACCGAAATTAAATAAAACAATCTTGAGCTTTTTGTGAATTTGTTCGAGAATATTATTAACTCGCATATTATTTAGGATTTAGACAAAACCTCCCTCCAAAAATATTTCCTACCTACGCCCATGGTGAGAGAATAATATAACAAGAAAATGTAATATCTAATTTCTACCAACACGGTAACACAAGATTTGTGTGTTTGTCAGCAGCTTAGTATTTTCCTCCATTTATTTAATATATAGATATAAAATAGAAGTATATGGATGTAAACTATGTAAATAATAATTCATATTTGTACGTCGGTAACTGTAGTTGAGGGTTTGAGGGGCTACGCCCCACGTAATTTGTAATCATTACTATTGGGAACTTGAGCCACCTCTAGAATTCTATTCGAGTCTGTATCTATAGGTATGCACATAATATTATATATTACTAATAGACATGAAAAACGTACATTTTTTTTTTAATGTTTAACAATATTTGAAATTAGGCCAATTTATATTACTCTTTACAAAGAATCGAGAACAATTAAATGCATCGATTGTCATGACGATGACTCGTGGAACAAATCATTTCCTGTACCTATACTATAAACATTAGGAATTAGACCATGCTTGCTTATTTAAATACATAATATATTTAATACAAATAACATTAATAGACAATAAGAGCTAAAATAAATTATTGAGAATTAATTGAGAGGATATTGGGATTTACTGGTTTCACTTAGATAATGGACAATTACGAAAACATATTACCATAGGTTTTGATATATTTTTTGTTTTTAGGTACTATTTTTGACTTGATTGAATGTATCTACTAAACGGCTTACAATAAACTACTTTTATGTATCTAATCAAATATAGGACGAACCCAATAACATAATAATAATAATATACTTAGCCCAATCGCAATATCACAAACAATGTTTTTGAATAAATCATCAAACCTATATTGGATATAATATAGAAACATCCTAAAAATAAATTGTATTTTTATTTTAAACGTTCGCTGAATATTCAAATGCAAATTATACGGGGTGGTAATAATATTATAAATAGAAATATCTATGACAAACAAACATCCAGCCAACTCCTACTCCAAGAAATGAGTCTTACTTACAACTTGTGACAGTGGGAAATTTTTCTCAATTCATACAAAGTAATGCAAAAATATAGTATATTATTGTACCTCGATCTTCAAACAAAAAATTGTATTAAAATTAAATACAAACAACAACTATTAAACTTATATTTTAATATAGTATGTTCATATTCGGTTACTTTTTTGGTAAGCGGACATTTAAAATGCCAATACATAAGTTCATGCAGTATAGCTATAGTAAGACAATAAGACGGGTTTAGCTTTCTAACCCTATAATACTTTTGTTCTACCCTAAGATAAATAATACATTTTTATTTAAAAAAAAAACCAATAACAAGTTGAATAAAACAGATTTGAATTGAATACCTTACAAATCATGTAATTGGGCATGTTCTGCATAATAGTAAACAAATTAATAAAGTCATGTAATGTAAATAAAATCAGTTATTACTGTGAAGATTTTTTCGCAAAAAAAGGTATCTATATTCAAAGTCAAGCCTCGGATATTCGAATATAAATTCCCGACCTTTAGTAAAACAAAAATTGATTTGATAAACAATATTGTATAAGATTTTCCTAATATAACATTTAATGATTTAACTCTAGTTGTTTAATTGTAAAATACGAAGTAGGGTTTAAGTACATTTTCCCTAAAGTGTATTTTAAAGCATTTTATTCCCCAAAAATAATTTCTCTATAGTGACGCCTGTGGGTCAACGTGCATAATAAAAATTGAACACAGATTGTATACTATTTTTACTTGAGAAACGGTAATTTATCAAATTGGCAGTTTTTGAATTACACACCTAAGACAACAGCAACACTACCTTATAATATAGTCACTGACATTTGTTGGTTAAACCGAGCAAAATCTGTAGAAACTTCTTCCGAATTCAATAATAAAAATATAATATAATACTATTATGCTTTCAAATTTTAAACGCTTGCCTCAAAGCGTAGGCCCACCCAACTCGAGTTATCTATTATTTAGTTGTAAATGTAAAATGATATAGGTATTATATTATTATGATGGACCGACATCATACAATTCTACATTCAAAAATCACTTGAAATTCAAAAAAACTCCTGATGTGTAGGGATATAAACTATAATTAGTTATGTTTATTTTGTTGTTTTGTATTTATGATTATACACACACTTCAAATTATTTGTCATCGCTTAACGTATTATTAATTTAATCCAACACTACTTTGTGGAATATTCGTAAGTGCAGTACATATACCTGGTCGAGTGACCCGTATGACTCAAATCAAAATGTAATGTGTATAATATAATTAACTGATATCCTGAGTCAGATTAATGAAATTAGTGGCCATGGGCTAATTTATTTTCGGGGGCCCTAATTTTACAAAAAAAGTATTTTTATAATTATGTCAATTGATATTTATTAGTTAAATAAGAAAAATATTTTCCCTCAGTTAGCTAATATACATTATATAGTTAATTTATCAAAAAATACGTAAAATGTAATTAAGCATTAAAATATATAACTATTAGGTATTATGATAATAATACACAAATATAAGCAAATGATTATTTACAATATTTTTTTTTAGATTTACTTGATTCAAAAGTATCTAAATCGTCATCAAATGAGAATTTTTTACATGTCATTTTTAATTGACATGATTGTTAATGCTTTCAAATTTTCAACCTATATTCCTATATTGGCGATATCTATATGACTATATGATTCACCGAGAATGTCTCTTTTATTATTTAATAGTCCAAAATCTGATTTTTGCATTTTGAATTACACTTAAAGACCAAATTTTCAAATAGTTTCATTATTTAAAATACTAGATTTGTTACATCATTTATGGAGAATCTTGTGGCAATACAAACTTTTTTTAAAGAGGGCAGCCCTTTTTACTTTTTATAGTATCTATATCGACTATATCTATTCTATCCAATAGTATTTGTGGCTACAACTATTTATTATCCTTATAACATAATTCATAAGTTAGGGTTAACTCAATAACTAACCGGTTAAACCTACATTTTGACTTATTCACATAATACCTGTTGTTAAAACAATCTTATGCCCGACAAGTCACTGCAGTAAAAGAACAGGAGTTCTGATTTGAAAATAATATTTTGTTTGTATCACTACAGGACACTCCACTGTAAATCGAAGTTCTTAAAAATATGACATTCAAGTACCTACATTAAAAAAATCAGAATTTGAATAAGTAAATATTTTTAAAGTGAAAAATGGGGGTAAACATGGTTGATGAATCATTCTGTATAATACATTATATTCAAAACTTAGCCAGAGGTATACCGTATATGCCATATCACATTGCAGCAATGTAAATGTATATTAACCCACATAATAATATTATTATTATCATTAAATGCGTGGTACATAAGACTCAGGATCAAGAGTAGAAATCAAGTTATCACTATACCTATGTGACGGGTATGTGTGTGTGTGTGTGTGCCTACGCCGTGCGGCAAAAATGATACGCTTACAATGGGTCCGCCCATCGACAATAGTAATCAAGAGTCTGTAATTTAATAATAATACCTGCACTATATTATATAGGTGAAAAATATTCCCTTTCACCAGTTTCGCCTTTTGTATTGTGTATATTCTACTAGATATAGACACTATTAGATATACAATTGAAAAAAATAGTTTAATGAGCATTACTAATATTTAATAATCAACAGGCTAAGTGTAAACATTTGTAAATCGTGTCCTGGATATTTTCGAAAATACGTAGTATATGAACGCTAATAATAATAATAACTACTCACGAGTCAAGACTTAATATTGACGGCCATGGATTGTAAAGTATAATCTACAATGACAATTTTTTTTTATCACAATTTCAATTTCAGTAACAATACGAACACGATTAAAAACTTAATAAATTAAGGTACCTATTAAGGCATGAGGTACCTTGTGGAGTTTGTAAAAGGAAAAAAGCAACCAGGACGTTATTCGCTCCTAAATTGAGAGGATGGGCCCTAGAAAATAGTATGTTAACGAACACAGGATACTGTGGCAGTGAGACTGAAACGGTAGTGCCGTGGTGGTATAATAATTCGTCTCGGTTCAATCACTTCAGCACTTATATTAGTAGATTTATTGAGTATTGTATTAGCGTTATTCATATTATTAAAGAAAAAATCACATTAGAAAAACTATATTGATCGGAGTTAATTTTTTAATATTATTATTATTATGTGTTTAAATCATTTTACAAGACTAAAGTACTAAACATAAATATTGTGATTTGACTATTTAAGGTTGTTTAAATAAGCTATAGAACAGCAAAATAATTAATTAATTAACTATTGAATTAATGCTATATAAAATATGATTGACTTTGAATATTTGATTAAAATTTCAAATCTTTAAGATACAATTAGATTAAAAATTTAGTTTAAAAAATTTTTAAATTTTATTCACTGAAAATCTGAAATTCACTATGCGATTCACATGACAGTAATTCAATTTAACAATAAAAAACATAATCAAATATTATATTTAAAAATAAATAAATGTTGAACCGTATAGTACTTTGAAATGTTGTCGAAAACCTTATACATTACTAGTTACTACCTACCTATATGGCTATACCTGCCAATAGCATTTATGTAACATTACTACCTATAAGCTTACATTAATCGGGACAAACTTAATGACCGGCCAGGACACTGGGATAATATGCTGTTAAATACGGGACGAATAGCAACTCTGCCTATAACTATTTCTAAAATTCCAACATTTTTACATTTTTATAGTGACGAACTTTGGATGGTTATCATTAGCTTATTAAATTGTCATTAACTTAAAATCATAATAAGGTAGTTATATAGAACAGTATCTATTTAGTAACAAAAACATTTTTAAACTGTTTTCATGAATATTTTATAGTTTCAAACACTGTAATTTTTGGAGAGGTTACGCCCGATAAAGCACATCTCATTAATATATTTTGAGTTTTAATGAAAACGCCGAGCCGCTTCGTCATGTATCACAAATAACCATAGAGTAATTCCATAGAAAATTGTTCAATTTAAATAAATTTATACATTTAACTCGTTTAAGTATAATAGTTCAAATCATGGCTGTTAATTTGATAAAAATGGGTGCAGTTTGGCATAATTAATAAAACGATGCGTGATGGGATATTATTTATTTTCTGAATACTCAATATCTACGACCTACCTATCGCGGTGATCGTGAAATACGTATTGCAAATTTGCAGGGAGCTTTTGATAATTTCTTAGAAATGCAAATTAGCTAGCATGGTTTCGGGCTATCAGCTATGTATGGGTAGATTAGGTGGGTATTATGTTCGAAAAGTCACTACAGATTTGGTTTTTGGCCGAGAAGGAGTAAACAAATTAAGCCAATTGCTTTATAAGGGATTTTTTTTATTTTTGAAAAGGAATGCCTATGTAACAGAAAGACAGAATTATGACTTTATATCATTTTATGTATTCACATTAGGACTAATTGCGATTATTGCCTTTTAAAATAGGTAATTTTTAAATTGTATATAATAGGTAATTATTGTTTAGTAATTGTATTAATTATGATTACTTAATAGAAACTTAAATATTATACCTGCACCAATATTGAAATAATTTATTGTGCGATTATTTTTGCTCAAATCATCATCATTGTATAGTTGAGTGATGACTATTATAATAGGCATTGATTAAATACAATGCATAATAGGTAATTTTGATATAATGTGAGAGAGAATATAATTATTAACCAAAGCAAACTAAACTGTGTACTTAAACGTATTATTGAATTAAATGTTTACTCACAAGGTTAAAATCGTTTGGTTTGTTGTACGCGTATCCCAAAAATCAAACACAATAAATTCACATTATACACTAGTATATCGAAGGAAACCGTTTTTGAAAAAAATCGTTTTTATGTCTTGTCGAGTAAAACTATGATAATAGTAATTTAAAAAAAAATATGACGAACAACTCAATAATATGATAAACGCACCTCGATCCACCTCGTAGGAAACACGGTATCGTAACAACACGAATAGAAAACCAATGAGTTCACTATACCGCTGAGCCACACAACTGCACGTTGGTTACTAGGCCCGTATGGAGAGCGAAATGCATTGTGCGTGACTGTCTATTCCTCCTCTTGTGCTGGTTTTATACACCTGTCGGAGGGGCACTGAGCCGAAGAACTGCCGTGTTCGAATGGAGAATTTCCACAGCGAAATCGTTAGTCACTCGACTGCACTATCCACACTAAGTTTTCAAATTATTATATTTTTGATATTATATTAAAAATAATCAACGTATTATTCTTATATTCAGTATTCATTCCATTAAATAATAATAAATAATTGCTCGTTCTCCAATTGTTCGTATACTATATAATCATATTATATAAATAACTAATAAGTATTTTATCCCGTGATGTTTTAGTACAAATCGCTTTATGAAATAAATATTTACTAATATTATATATATTATCAATAGGTTAGGTTAGGTAGGTGGTAAACGAACGATTCACCAAACATGCTGACCTCACATAATATAGGCATTATCATTTAATAACGCAATAATTAATACATATTCTGATTTTTGGAATTTTTGGTATGTATTCAACACCATATTAGTTTTAAATGCTTAGATTTTTTGTTATTTAGAGATGTCGATATAAACTTTATTTTTCAAATAAACGTACCTCCCTCTTTTACTGTAGATTGTTAATCAGATATTTTTATTGAAAATGTATTTATAAATCGAAATCTTAACGAGTACCAATAATGGTATTTTAGTTATTACACGCCTAGCGTAGGTACAAAGAAACAGTCCACAAAAGGTTTGTAAATAAATAATATGAAAGTTACTACGATTTGAAAATTATTGTAATTAAAATTAAAAAAATACTTATTAGAATTTTATATTTGTAAATAAAGTAAGTAACAGACTAAATATTACATATTTTATATTTGATGTAAAACTATTACTAATGAGTATTATTATAGTAATTTTAGTAATTACCATACAGTTTAATTACTTAGAAACTATTAGTTCAAATTTTAATTTAAACACATCAACTTCGGTCGAATTAATACAAAATTATTTTTGTATTGACGCATTTACGATAATCGAAACCTCTGCCTACCAGTTACGAACTATACGGCTATAGGTAAAAATGAATATATGCAATAAAAGGGAAACAACACCTAAGCTGCAGTAAACTACCTATGTACACGTCGTATATGTATATAACCACCGACGCGCGACGACTATAACAATATTAGTCACTCTGTTGGGTTGCATATATTATAGTAGCAGTGTAACACCCTCCAAGAACTCGACCCCATCGTGCACCTGTCCCATTAAAAAAATAAATCCTACGTCCTGTTATTTGTTATTATGATTATTATTATTATTTTAGACGATCAACTTTCGTCATTGATTAGAGGTGCGTAACCGACAACAATAATTAAATCACCTCATGAAAATATTATGTAAAAACGCGATGGAATTCGATTATGGTAATTATATTTTTTTTAACAGTTAGTACTATTTATAACTTAAGCGAGTTGCAGTCGATAAAAAAAGTGGATATTACACCCAAAAGTCAAACAAAACTGAAAGAATTTGGTTCGACGGATATCAATTTGTAAAACTGTATGTAATCGATTAAAAAAGTTTTCTAAGATATTATAGAGGCTATTTTGAATATCCGGTTTTAGATTCTAATAAATCGAAGCGATGAATGTATTGATTTTACAATGGTGTGTGTTTTATTTTGATGTGTCTGTTATCACTTATTGTGGCAGTTAAAATGTGTATTAAATTATTTTGGCAAAATTCATTAAAATGACAAACATATTTTGTAAATTATTTTGAATTTGAAATTCATAAAAATTGTTTATGTTTATCTAAGATTTGAAAATGTAATACAAGGTTCTTCATAAGATTTTCTACATTAAATTTAACAAAAAATATGTACGGCAACAATTAATTTAGACTACTGTAATACTATTGTACTAATATCTAATAATACCTAAATTAAATTATTTTAGTAATACAATGATATAATAAAATATACTTTGTAATACTATAGGCTGACTGTCTTCGCTCATGGTCGTTTTTTTTATAAAATTCTTTTATAATATCATTGAATTCAGTTTTAACTCATCCATTACAGTGACTCACTAGACACCTAATAAGTACAGCAGAGCTTTAGCGCGTTACCCACTTATACAGGGTGATCCAACAAATATCCTCACCCCCTTTTTTTCTTTAATAATGAAGTTTTTCAAAATCTAATTTTTGGAATCTTTAAATATTCTCAAAGACCATATTTTCATATTCTTGAGATTTTTACGTCACTTAAAGAGTGTCCTGTGGCGATATGAACCTTTGTTTTTTAAATGAGAACCCCACTTTTTTTCTTTAAATTATTTAGCGGATAATTTTTTTGAGAATTTTGTTGTATCGAAATCAAAATTCGAACGAGTAGTTTTCTAGTTATTACACATTTTGTGCTAATGATAATATAGTTTATAATAGGGAAGAAGGATATTATGCTTATACAGTATACTTTGTTATCTATAGCCTATACACATGATATACAATAATACATCATTTTATATTTATTTAGGCAAACACTTAGGTAAATAATAAGTAAAATCCTTCTTGATTGATTTAGTTATTTTTCTTATTCTATGTGTAGAACTGTATAAGCATATCCCTATTATGGACTATTATCTTTAGTAAAAATTGTCCAATAACTAGGAAACCACTCGTTCGAATTTTGATTTTGATACATCAAAATTCTCAAAAAAATTATCCAATAATTTAAAGAAAAAAGTGGGGTTCTCATTTGAAAAACAAAGGTTCTTATCGCCACAGGGCACTCCTTAAGTGCCACAAAAAATCTCAAGAATATGAAAATATGGTCTTTGAGTATATTTGAAGATTCTAAAAATCAGATTTTGAAAAACTACATTATTGAAGAAAAAAAGGGGATGAGCATACTCGTTGGATCACCCTGTATAAGTGGGTAACGCTCTAAAGCTCTGCTTTACGCCTGTACTTATTAGGTGTCTAGTGAGTCACTGTAATGGATGTCCACTTTTTTTCAGCTGGGATATCAATGAATAAAAATATAATATTTTTCATTTGAATTATTACTCATCATGATACTAATAGTATACGGAATATTAAACATCACCTCTATTTAAAAATAGTAAACTTGTTAACCCTTTATTATTTTTATTCCCATAATCCATTTTCGATGTATTTCAATAATGTAGATGTTATTGAACTATGATTGAATGTCAAATGACATTGACGATAATAATATCATAATATAATATTATAATATGCATATTATGCAATCTACGTCAGGTTTATTTTATTATAATATTTTCAATAATACAAATTATGATTACACGGCGTTATGGATAGGCTATTTAGATACATCACTGCCATGGTCCACATTACATTATCCTGTATCTTTTAATTCATAACTTATAAGTCATTACTTAGTGTCATGAATATCTTTTTATTCAGTGCCATTAAAAGTGTGTATGGTAGACCTAACTTATCCTAACATGTAAAAAATACATTATCGCTTTTATAGTAAATAAGCAAGCGTTAACTAAATATGAGGAACGTGAAATTAGTATACATGATAAAGCATACGAGGTACTCTTATACAGTTAATAAATCGAAATTTGGTTTACTTGAAATTCGATATTTGCAGATATTTTAAACTCTTAAAGTGTAATGTGCTCGAGGATTATGAAAATTAAAGAACCCATCCTTTAATGTAATACTAGATTTACGGCTAATTACATTATGTCTTCTTGTGTTGATTTAAAATGTGTCATAATTTTAACTGTACTCTATGACTGAAATATTAATTATCTATTGTTCTTTATGAATCCTATAAGTTAATGTTATAGAGAATACTTTGCATGATAAGGTTTAATGAAATTGTAACATGCCCATCGTTCTATCTGTGCTTATCCATCGTATAGATACTGTACTTATAAGTTGTAAGTTTTTTTTTATCATAAATTTGTTGTGGCTAAAAAAATAATATTCACTTGTTTTTGTTTTTTTTTTCATTGAATATTAAATAAATAATTTGATAAATAATAATTTGTTATTAATTGTATTTATTTTGTAGCTGTGATTTAAATTATGTATTGTGTATACCTAGCTCATCATTTATTCTATTATATTTTATTTGATTGACAATATTATTTCCATTTAGTACTTAGACTTGAATAGTTATTTTGTGATATTGCGCAAGATTAAAATTTAAATAGCCGTATATATTTTTTTAATTAAGCTGATAAAAGTTATAACAAAATTGAAAATTCATCTAGCTATAATATTACCCGAATTCAACTGGGAAAAAGTTTTCTAACCTTTTTTTTCTATTAATTTTAGTCACTTATATGTGTGTGGTTTTGTTTTTTTGTATCTATGTTTAAACGATACTAGAAATAACGCAACGATACTCTACTTTAGGGATGACTTCTGGTCAGTGATGAATTAGATCTAGTTGGTATTCTACCAGGTAAAAATTGAAAATTCTCAGTATTTTTCAAAATAGTTGGGAAAACAAAAAAAAAATCGATCATTCCACTTACCTATTTGAACTTTTTTTGTAAAAACACTGTTTAATTTATTATTACTACTTATTCAAAATCAAATTTTAAAAGTAGAATGATCGATCTTCAGTAAAATTATTATTAATATTAAATATTTTCTCTGTAGATTTGTATTTAATACACTATTTGCACTACTCGTTTTATTGATATGATAAATAAAAGATTGTTATGTTTTCATCAAAACAGTCGGAGTCAATTCCTCTACAGAAGTTTTTCACTACAATAATAATTATGAAATTAAAAATGCTGCAGTGTTTTAAAAATTACAAATTGAAAATTCATTTTAACTGCTGCGTATGCGGCTGTACGAGAGAACGTGAGAATATTTTATAGTAATTAGTAAACTTCTACTTTTCAGATGCGCCATCTTTTATTGTGAATGTCATTTATTTTCAATGCATTTCCATGACAATATTACGATTGCGCGGCGTTGCAGATAGGCAAGTAAACGTACATCTCTGTTTGAAATCGTCCATGTTTATTTTTAAGAAGAGAAAATGTATAACAGCTCTTATGCAAAGTGTCGTATTAATATTGTACATACCAATTAGGAAGCTCAAAGATGCCGGAAGTGCCAAACGTGAACACTGTAATAAGTTGATGTTGTCTGTCCGTAGTCCCCGATCGCAATGCAGATGTTGGGGAGCAGCAATTACAAAAATTTCAAAAATGAGGTTTTGATGAAATATTTTTAATTAAATTATTCTGCGTACAATTGAACTAAGGTAAAATACGGTACCTTAAAATGTAATTATAAAATGTTGAAACTACAGAACATTTACAAAACACGTACTTTTCTTGGAGTAAAAAGTAGTAAATAAAAATGCCAACAATTACTGTATATTATTCTCACAGTTACTGCGTTTACGGTTAAGACCAAAAATGCTTAATGTGTTTAGTGCATTTTCTTCTGGTAATATTTCAAGAACCATTGTAAAGTTAATCTACAAACTGATATGGATGATAGTTTCACTGTCATGGAGCATGACGTTTTGGACATGAATATTTAAGATGTCAATGATTTTGGAGGGAAATTATTTAACTGTTATCAATTATTATTCATTATGATTTGTCATCAGTGTTGCCATAATATTATATTGTATAGGAAATACATATTAGCAATGCTAAAATACGAGTAAAATATTATATTGCACTTCATAATATTGTATACTGGTATTTTAATATGGAAATAATGTTACAATGGAAAGCATTAACTTTTTTACGAGAATAATCTCAAAAATAACTTATTTATCCCGAAGTTAAAATGAATGGGAAATGACGGGGGACAGTGTCCTGGATTAAGGGATATGAATATATGATAATATATTGGTGTCATTTATTATTGTAAATATTTTATTGAAATCCACGTGATTGATAAAGGATGCCTTTACTTTTTATAAAATGTATGACTGTTCTCATAAGAATATAATATGTTTTTTGTAATCAACTAAACTTTTTTTTAATTATTAAAACAATTTTTTCTGTATATTTTATGTTTAAATTGAATATAATGTTCTTTAATCAATACATGTAGTAAGTGCATACAAATTATTTTTTTGTTTTGATTTTTCATACATAATATTGGCGACAATGGCCATAAGTTACAATTTACATTTTCTTTTTTTTTATTTGGTTATATTTGGTTGCATTGTTGGTTAAAAAAAAAAAATTAAGATACATGTTGTAGTCGTGCAAGTTGGATCTGTGTGCTGAGTCTAAGGTGTTTGGAATGTTGAGGCATCTGATTTCGTCGATATATTAGAGGCATTCGATGATTATGTAGTGGACTGAGAGGTCAATCCCTCAATAATTGAATTTTGATTTCTCATCTCTTTCCACGGGATATCCATGAGTAAGACGGGTGTGGCCGATGTGAAGTCTATTCACGATTACCTTTTCCCTTATGTTTAGAGGGAGATTAGGCCAACCGAATAGTGTTTTTTTACAACTTTTTTTTAAAAATCATTAAATGTTTTATTTAATCATATAATGCTCACGTGAGTGATAATTGATGCAGTTTTAAAATTGTTGACTTTTTTCATAAGAATTTATTATTTATGCTTTTGTGTTTAATATAATAAATAATATAAATAAATGTAAATTAAATGTTAACATTGCCTGCAGCTTTATAAATGGCGGCAGACTTCGACATCGGTCACGACTTTATATAGATGGCTATCTAGTTGTTGTATATATCTATAGTCTTCACTCATACTCGTTTTTAGATGCCATCATTTATAATTGAATTCAAATTTAACGAGTACAGTACAGTGATTTACCTACTTAACAATGACCAGTTACATACGACGCCAACAACTATACAGTGGATAGGTTATCTACTTGCCCCCTTTTTTTTTGTACAATAATTTTGTTTTTCACTTCTCAAACGCTACCAGATTGACTGCACTTAATTTCCTATTATTTAATTTAATTTAAAGTAAAAATATGATATTTATTCTGAGCACGACGAGCACCTAAAGGAAATAACTGCTGTGCCATGTAATGATTAGAGACTACAAACATGCCGATTTCGGAAGGCCCCAGTTCGACTCGGTTAAGACCCAACACCATATAAATTTCATCAAATGGTCGGAAAACACTTAATCATTAATAGACATTACAGATTATATGTTTATAAGATCGATTTTAACTTAAAATCGTAGTCTCCTCGAGTGTACCATAAATCATGCGGATGTGCTGAAACAACCACTTATATTTTGCAAACAACGAGTTTTCGGTAAAAATGAAGTAGATAATTAAATTCATTATTATATGTAGTTTTCAAAAAGTTGAGTTTCGATGAGAAAACGTCATTTAATGATCGGAAATTAACAAAACACCGAAGACAGTCACAACCACGAAAACGAGTTTGGCTGGAATACGTTTACTAGTCGGTACGGCGCTAGGGATATATAATACCGTTTTTGCAATGCATTATCACAAACGTTACACACGAAACACGATATCGTTTTTGCACCAGTCTACAATTCAAAGAACAAGAGTTTTCATCAGTCATGGCTACAACGGCAACAGCTCAATCTGTATCGGTAGCTCCGAATGCTCCGATGGCGTCATCAACACCGAAGAAGAAAAAGTCGCCGACCACCAAATCGACTGTCGTGCCTGCACATCCCACCACCGCCGTCATGGTGATCGCAGCGATTAAAAAGTTGACGGAGAAGAAGGGTTCGTCGCTGCCGGCCATCAAGAAGTACATATCGACCCACTACAACGTGGACACCGCCAGATTCGCTCCTTTCATCCGCAAGTTCTTGAAAGCCGCCGTGTCCAAAGGCACTTTGGTGCAGACCAACGGTTCCGGCGCCATGGGTTACTTCAAGCTTCCCGAAGTAAAGAAGAAGAAAACCACGATCGCCAAAAAACCAACTGCTGCTGCCAAGAAGATAACTGCTAAAAAACCCGCAAAGGCTGTAGCTGCCGGTACTCCGAAAAAGAGAAAGTTAACAGCCAAGAAAACGCCCACTGCCGCCGAGCCTGCTGCTAAAAAGCCAAAAGCAATTGCCGCTAAACCCAATAAATCGCTGGTCAAGGCGAAAAAGACTGTTGTGACCCCAAAACCGCCAAAAGCCAAAAAAGCCACGGCTGTGAAGAAGACAAAGACGCCCAAGAAGAAATAGTAGACTCTGAGTGTAATGACGCAAATCGTGAACTACTTATAAAATAATTAATAACTAACTACTTGTACCTTAAAATGGTCCTTTTTAGGACCTCCAAATATATATCACTCGATTCTCTCTTAATATGTCGTTCGACATCCTTTTTAATACCATAATAATTATTGTAAACAATATGAATATACACTTGTGCACTGGTATTTCGAAAAGGAGCAAATATTATGTTGCATTCCTTGCTGTATCTACTAACTACTAATAAAGTAGCCCTTTTGGCTGTGCTTCCATCTTCATTTTGAGATTATTTCAACTTCAAATCAATGACAATCGTATAACAATAATAACATTGATTTGTTTTGAATAAATATTATACAAAAACTAGACGTCATAGTTGAGATTTGATTTAATTAAAAAGAGTAACTATATTGAGAATTTATATCTTGAAATAATTTTATTCTTCTCAATATTTATAACCTTTAAAATTCACCATCGAGTAAACACGTTGGTTCTTGTCATTTTGTTGTCAGTTGTGACCCGCTTTTGGAATGTTTTGCTTCGAGTAAAATATGTATTACTTGAGCCTATTAAGCGATAATGTGCTGTACACATTTACCTTCTATTACAATAGCATTGCTGCAAGTTGAAAAAATCTTTTCTCAAGTTTTGGATAGTGATCATTCCTTGTAGTGTGCCCGTCGTTTTCAGCTAAACTAAACAGCTTAGAGCTGCTTTTTGTTATAAATAAAAATTATAAAAGTTATATTTATAAAATGTATATGTTAAGTAATATTATAATACTATTATTGTTGTCATTAATTTATTGATTGATCAATATTATATTTTACAGTTATTTTAAGCATGCTCATATTTTGTCCACATATTAGGTACCTCTACATTTTATATATAATATACCAAATTATTAAAAATGTAATATACAATTTTGCTTTATTTATGTATCTAATTATAATGAATCAAATAATCAATGACAACTATAAAATGGGTTTTAATACATTTGTACTAAATGAATAAAATGAAGTTAATATTAACCCTTTCAGACCTGACTATTTTGTGTAGTATTATAAAAAATATTTTTATAAATTATTTATGGTCCATGTTTATCCATGAATAATTTAAATCCAGATCTGAAAAAAATCGGACAAATATTGAAGACTTATGGATGGTTACACCATAGTGTACCTTGGGATTTAGTGGAAAGAAAAAATATTTTTAATTTTCACATAACAAAAAAATTAACCCCGTTTATTAAAAAAACTTTTCAAATAAAAAAACAATATTAAATTTTCCTTTAAGTAAAAAAAAACTCATAAATATTAAAAAATAAAAAACGAATCGCGTTTACCAAAATATTTAATTATAAAAAACAAACATGTTTATTAAATGTTTAAAAATAACAAAAACAATTCATAGTGGGTAACATCACAAAAGTCATGTTTTAAAAAGATAGAGATTATAATTATACTAGATATTACCCTGCATGATATTTCTCAAAACAGTTACTTATTTTATCTAAGCATAGATGACGGTCACACTTAGGTATAATAATGTGTTCTTCTTATCCACTTTTCGTTTTTACACTTAGTAGCATTTTTGAGATTATCAAACCGGGTATGTGGTGTAGTCCGTCAAAACGACTTTCTTTAGTTGGTTGAACAGAGTCAATTTTGTTTTTCTTAAACGGTGGCACTGGAATTGGTAGATGCTCTCCTGATGGACGTCCTCTTATTTTGGGAGTGATGGGTTTTCCGACTAAAATTAAAGTTTCAGCTAATTCCATTCGAAAATCCATTAATCCATTTTTTTTTTCTTTGGTACTTTTCAAATTTTAGCCACTCTTTTATATTGAATCCAACAGTTAGAAATCGCCATATCGAATGCATGCATAATCATTCTCGGGGTCTATTTTCTAGATCGTATAAATATACGATAATAACTTATAAGTTGATCTTATTTATCAACACCATCCATATTCCATTGATTTATTATATAACCTCACTATTTTGGGCCTTTCAATATCAATAAACCGTTTTTATTTTTTGTCCCAACGAGTTACACGGTCTACTTCTCCAGATGCTAAGAATGTTGATCATAAATTGACGGCTATGATGTCGAACCATTTTACAATGCCAATATTACAACCAAGTACCTACATCTGTTGTTATCTCGAATGTGGTTCCTCTGCCCAGTTTACGTATTTCTTTGTCACTCAACAATGATGGGTTAGCAAACCAATTTGTTCAAATTGTCCCAGAAACATAAATTTGAAGTTGATGTAATATTTCAAACAAGCCAAATGAAGTTAAAAAAAATTATCAAAAAATAAAAAACGTCGATATGGCTTCACGTTTTGCGTAGGATACAACACAACACTAGCTCCAGAACCAATGGTTTTTATTAAGTCTTGGTTCAGTTCATAATACCCTTGGAACTGTAAAATATTATAAATCGTTCCACTTTCGCCACATAATAGAAAAACTTTTAGACCCCATTTAATAGGGTTACCCTACATATATTGTTTTAGATAGTTGCCTTTTGAAGGGAACCATCAACTCGTCGACACACAAGTTTTTTTCCATTGGTAGACTATTAAATTTTTTTGGTAGAGCAGTATACAACGGCCTGACTTTTATAAATTTGTCTTTGTTTCCATTAGGAATTTCATTATTGTTGACGATATGTAAGCAAAATATTACGCAAAGAAAAAAACCTGACTCGGGTCATATTTTGAGCAATTAAATTTACTTCAAAATGTTTTTGCCAGTACAAACGTACACGTGGATATTTTACACTTTTTGGTTTGGTTGAAAAGGTTCTTAGCCCCTAAGTGGTTAAGCATCGCCTTAAGTATGAGTTGCTGGTCGAAAATGTATTCAAGCAATCAATGCTGCTGTGTTAAAAAACTTAAAATACACAAATGTCATGTACAAAATAAACTGCATTACCGTATGGTCGTATGGAGACGGCTAAACTACTCAAGTCGCGTTCCAAAATGAGTATGCCCCAGTCAAGCCTTAGTCAGGTTTGATGTAAGTACAGCTTATGCAAATAAATCATTAATTGTTTGACGTGGTAATAGGTGGTGGCTGAGGAAGTTGACCAAGGGCACAATGCCGCCTTGCTTTGTTTTTTTTTTTTTCGTATGGCTGAGACGTCATGCTTGTGAAATGTCAGCTATTGAGTTATACAAAACCACACAAAAAAATTGTTCAAGTTTGGAATAATGCATTTTTAAACAATAAGAACTTCTCTTGTATTTGTGATATCGAAATAATAAAAACGATATTTTGTAGTAAATGTTCTCCTCTTAATAGTATACAAAATTGGTTCCCTTGTTTGAACTACAGCTTGAGTGGTTCTATTTCGAGTAAAACAGTTTTTGCTATGTTGTACGTTTGTACGACGGAAACAGTGCATGCGAGTGTGATGTTCTCATAATATTATTATTTTATAATCATCCTAAATCGTACAAAGTAAGACCTGTTTCAGAACATAATAGACGACGTCCACCACGTTGACATTTTATACGTACATTTTATACTATACGATGATTATTTCCAACACAAAATAATCATTTTAGATGGGATTGTCAATAATTAAGACATATCAAGTTATTAAATCGATGATATTTTTGTTCCAATAGTGAGAATAGCCAAATTTTCAGTCATACTTTTGTTTGTCTCGTGGAGAAACATTTTAGTGACAGTAAGTATAAATAATTTTAATTTTGTGGTGCTTTCGATAATATTTGGAAACGTTGTTGTACCAAGTAGGAAGACTATGGGACACATCGGCCACATTCCTAATGAAATACTTAATAATAGATTTGTAGCAACGACTAAATATTCGGTATTCATCCAGACGGTCAATTTATTTTATCATTTGTTTAAATTCATACTAAATTATTAATAGTTATAAAAGATTTGGTAAAGTGGACGTCACGCCCGTGTGTTGTACTCGGTCTTACTACGAGCCGTTCACCAATCACCAATTTCAATATAGTAGTACTGATTTTTAATGTGATATTAATTATGATCATTGTAAAAAGTATAATAGCAAAAACGCCATAACGTAAACAAAAATATAAGTTAAAAATTAATAAGACCAATGCAGGTGTGTCTTGTATTATAATGTAATTTATGCATTGATGTATATTATACGCAATGGTGAATTTCTCCCTGTCTCCTGGATAATCAATCATTTTATATGGTGGCCTTGAGAAGGGCCTTTTGATAATTGTTATTAAGGTTCACAAAGTTGAAGTAATTTTGGTAGGCTTTTTAACCTCCGAAACCATACAGAGTACGGCCTTGTCGTTTGAGAGCGTATACGACGTCCATGGCGGTGACGGTCTTCCTTTTGGCGTGCTCTGTGTATGTAACGGCGTCCCGGATTACGTTTTCCAGAAACACTTTCAACACTCCACGGGTTTCTTCGTAGATCAGACCGGAGATACGTTTCACTCCTCCACGGCGGGCTAAACGACGAATGGCAGGCTTGGTGATTCCCTGGATGTTATCACGCAACACTTTGCGATGACGTTTGGCGCCTCCTTTTCCCAGTCCTTTTCCTCCTTTACCGCGTCCAGTCATTTTTGATTTTCTGTAGTAGCGGCAGCTGCTTAATAAATGAACTGCTACTGTTGCTGCTTTGGACGCTGAAATTTGACCCCTTATGACATAGTATCGTCTTATTTATACGTTTCACGGTGCGCGTACGGCCAATCGGAACGCTCAATCGGATTTCTCCCACTCTTGAACTAACCGTGGCGGTTACAACCAATGAGGACGACGTATACGGTACCGATTTTCGTATATATACCGGTCGGCCGTGTGTTCGAAGCGCATCAGTCGTTCGTTAATTACGTTTTGAAGCACATCTCAGCATAATCAAAATACAGCAGCGCAATGGCACGTACCAAGCAAACAGCCCGTAAGTCTACCGGCGGAAAAGCGCCCAGGAAACAGTTGGCCACCAAAGCCGCACGTAAGAGCGCACCTGCCACCGGAGGAGTGAAGAAGCCACATCGTTACCGTCCGGGAACCGTCGCTCTCCGTGAAATCCGTCGTTACCAGAATAGCACTGAACTGTTGATCCGCAAATTGCCGTTCCAACGTCTGGTTCGTGAAATCGCTCAGGACTTCAAAACGGACCTGCGTTTCCAAAGCTCCGCCGTCATGGCTTTACAGGAAGCCAGCGAAGCCTACTTGGTCGGTCTGTTTGAAGATACCAACTTGTGCGCCATTCACGCCAAGCGTGTCACGATCATGCCGAAAGACATCCAATTGGCTCGTCGTATCCGTGGAGAACGTGCTTAATATTATTATTATTATTACCTTAAAAAGGCCCTTTTCAGGGCCACCAAAAATTACGTACCATTTGGTAATTGAAGTTTGTAAGGTCACCAACGGTCATTTGTCGAAAGTGAAGCATTTTTATAATATCTAATATTTACATTTTACAATATAGTTTAATAACATTTATTTATACAATTTTTAGGCGTACATAAATTATAATTATAATTTCCTTTGCGTACAATATTCTAATTATTATAATTTTACCAAAATACAATACTAATTATAAGTTTTTAAGAGTGGTAATAAAAATTATATCTGACCTTTTAATTAAGGTCCTTTGGATATAACTTTGGCAAGAAATAGTTTATAAATATAAATTAATTTGTCCAGAAGTTAAATAAAAGTAATCGACTAATGAATAAATCATTAATCAATAGGTCGCATTCTATGACCTGCCAACCTAGTCACAATTTTTTGTAGCAAAACTCCTTTTGGCGATGTAATGGAAGTTGGATTCATGTGCTCGATTGTTGCGATCAAGCAGCGTTATGTGCAAGCCTTCCTCTGAACTAAAGTTTCTTTGGTTATAGAAAGGGCAAGGCCGTAGCCAGGGGGGGTTAGGGTTCAGACCCCCCTCCCCAAAATTGTTTTTGAAATAATATTGAATAGTTTTAAATGCCTATTATATTTGATACGCGTCACTGTGATTACAACACAAAAAAATAAAACGGCTTAACGGTATATCTTATATTTATATTGTGTTAGATAGTGATAACTAATCTTAATGTACTTTTGTAAAACCTAATAATAGCTCACATAATACCTACAGTATCTAATCTTAATTAAGATTCACCCCCCCCCCCACCAGAAATATTTTAAAGCCATAAAAATAGTAAGAAAAATCCTAAAAAATACGACTTGCTACATTAAAAAAGCACTAAAAACTTTGAAAATGTGTTTAAATTCAATATACCACAATTTCAAACTTATAAAAAACACATCATTATGAAAAATGTATCTGATAAAAAATTTTTAAATACAGTAAAAACTTCTCTTGTCTTCTCAATCATCTTCTTTTACCCTGATAATTATTACAGAAAAATAAATAGGTATACAATCATTATATAGTCATATTCATTATACTTTTACCTTGTGTTTCATAATAGCACTGTGTACTAAGGTGCTGCTTAAACGTAAATGAACGCAAACGACAAACATCTGAATTTTTGGCCTTAGTCATTTTAAACTAGATGAATTTACAAATATCACTCGAGACTATACCACAGATTATATTAAAAATTATATATATATATATATATATAATATACAAATAGTTAATTTTAAATTAAATTGTTTTTGTTTTTCCAACACGAACTCAAAAATTTGACTGATGGACGATAGCCTTTTTTTCATCATACTCCAGTGGACCTGCTTTAAAAACGAAATTCAGAGTGTTATGAGAATAACGTGCAAAAAATTTTGAATTCCAGGAGTACTAAGGTTTTCTTTGGTTCCTATAAAATTGAAATTGAATGACTTAATTTATAGTTTTTAAAATAGCCAATTCAATTATTTAAAAGTAGAAAACTTAAAAATTAATAAATGTTTAATAAATACACATGATGCCGATAGTTGTCTACGGATTGTTAAAAATATGACAATATGTTAAATAATAGTATTATGGAATTTGGCCGGTAAACAGCGACAATATGAGCTATGATAACCGGGGATAGTTACAGCCAAATAATCTAAGACCATGGTCTTGGCTGTTAGGGATTATTAATAAAAAATATATTGAATAGTTGAAATACTTTTAACAAATGTTATTTTTCTAGAACCATCAAATTTTACATTTTTAAAAATAAAGAAAAACCTTTTATTTATTCAATAATAGTTAACATTTTCTGTAGTGGTAAAATTATTGTCAATTCAACACGAATAACGTAATCATGTTTAGTATTCCTTTGTAACAAAGTGTTGATATGACTTAGCCTTTGTAATCCATTTGGTACATTTTTGTATGTCGGTTAGGGTTTGCTGCACTGTATAAGTCCCACCTCGAAAGTCCCAATAAGGCAATAACTGATTTCTAAAGCATTAAATTCTATGGACAGTTATAATTTTGGGCATGTCAACATTTTCAAATTTGGTGGCCCTGAAAAGGGCCCTTTTAGGTCAGTAAGTATTGTAAACGATTTGAGTAAGCAAATTATTTAGGCTTTCTTCTCGGTCTTCTTGGGCAAGAGCACAGCTTGGATGTTGGGCAACACACCACCTTGGGCGATGGTTACTCCGGACAACAATTTGTTCAATTCCTCGTCATTTCTGATCGCCAATTGCAAATGTCTGGGGATGATACGAGATTTCTTGTTGTCACGGGCGGCGTTACCTGCCAACTCCAAAACTTCAGCTGCCAAATACTCCATGACGGCGGCCAAGTACACTGGTGCTCCGGCTCCGACACGTTCGGCGTAGTTTCCTTTTCTCAACAATCGATGGATACGACCGACCGGGAACTGGAGTCCGGCACGGGACGATCTGGTCTTGGATTTTCCTCCCTTCGATTTTCCTGCTTTACCACGTCCAGTCATGATTGTTATTGTTGTGCCTTGTAGTTTCAATGTAATACTGAATAGAACTGTTTGTCGAGATTGCCTAGATATCAGCTTATATAGCTAAAATGAAAGTACCAATTCTGTGATTGGTGGAAAAAAAATCATTACGACGAGTAAAAATAACACCGTTTTGTATAAAGTTGCTGATTAAATATGTTGTTTTCATTCAGCATTCATGTAAAATATACTTGTTGAGAAACTGTTGTTTTCAGGTTCTGTTAACGAATCAACCGTACTTTTTATACTATCAAAAGTGTACCGTTTTGACCAATCAACAAATGATATATCCCTTGAATTTGTGAATATATACCGACCGTTATGAAATCAAATCATCATTCTGTTCACATCAGTTCAGTCGTTGACATTAGAAAATTTTCAACTATTCAAAATGGCTCCAGGAGGAAAATCGGCAGGTAAAGCGATGAAGAAATCGTCCGGCAAGGCACAAAAGAATATCGCCAAGTCCGACAAGAAGCGCAAGCCCAAGAGAAAAGAATCGTACGCCATCTACATCTACAAAGTGTTGAAGCAAGTACATCCCGACACGGGTGTGTCATCCAAAGCGATGAGCATCATGAACAGTTTCGTCAACGATCTTTTCGAGCGCATCGCCACCGAATCTAGTCGTCTGGCACACTACAACAAGCGGTCGACCATTACTAGCCGGGAAATCCAAACAGCCGTCCGACTTTTGTTGCCCGGTGAATTGGCAAAGCACGCCGTCAGTGAAGGCACCAAGGCCGTGACCAAGTACACCAGCTCCAAATAAGTCTCTAGTTTTTGAAATAATATTACTCTACCAAAACGGCCCTTTTCAGGGCCACCAATCTCAATACATTTTTTTTGTTGCATTATATGATATTTATTTTTACATTAATTTTTCCAAGTATATGTAATATATGACGTTGATGGTGTTTTTCTCTAGCTAATAATTATTGTTCAATAGGAAGATATATAAAAATTTTATTATTAGCCTAAACATTCGTAAATAAATGAATAACCGATTATTATATTTAAACCTAGGTAGATTTGATAATTAGTGTAAAAATTTTTATAAATAATCAGTATATACTATATGTATACGTAATCAAATACTAAATAAATACTATATCTCAACAAGTAACGATTTGATTTCAACCGCTATCCATAACGATTAACGTTGTGATAACAGACGATAACAGTATCGAGTGATGATAAACATTTATAATGATAACAATAATGCACATTGCACACGATAAAGTAAGTTGCAGTCTTTAGTCAATAAATAAAGTTAACAATTCGGCATTCAGCTGAACAAAAATATAGTTAAATTATTTAAGTAACCAAGCCGAAGTTGGTTTTGCTGTACCTGTTAATGAAATAATAATATAAACGAAAGGCGTTGATTTAATATAATTATGATTAGTTTGTTTCAATTTTAAATTATTAGGACTTACCTAGGTGCGTTAAAATCAAATTTACATTCAATAATTATTTGCTCACACATTTTTCCAATAAATATTGCATGAAGTATTGATTATTGTCTCTTTAAACAGAATTATCTGATTTCAGGACAATTTACGGTGCACCCTCAGTGTTAAATGTTTTTCACATACCTAATTAATTTGATGACATAAAGTATATCGAAAAACAACTATGATATCAGAAATTAATGCAGCTATTGAACAAAACAATTTCCAACGAGTTAAAGTCTTAGTTGAAGCTATCATCGAACAAGTGAGTTACATTCATTGTTTTAGTGCTCCCTGATTGTATTACTTATCATATTCAATGCATAATAATGTTAATATTTTTGATTACAGCACTCAAATACATTTAATTTTGACACCTATCATGCTGACAATACTTTCAAACAGTTATGGGAATCTATGTTCCTATGTTTGGGTGTGGACAGTTACAAATGTATTCACAAACAATGTTTAACATGCATTCGGCTTCTGAGGTAAACTTGTCTTGAAATAACAAAGTAATTCATTCCTGCCCAGTGTCAAACCATAATGAACATATTAATAAATGTGTTATTATGTTATTATTTTTAATATCATTATGTTATGTTATACCCTTACCATTTTGCTGGTTACTGAATTGGCTTTCTGTCATCGCTATGGCTAATGTGTATTGTGATAAAACAATTATTTAGTTATTTTATTTATATTTTTATCAATTGTTAACTATGATAGTCCCTACTAAATTTTATAGTACAATTCTAGTTTAGCTCCCAAGCTATTTTTTTTTTTTTTAATTGAAATCACATATATTTACCGCGGACAATTAAAATCCAAAACACCCCTCGTCTTGGTATGTAAAACTACCTTGGGTAGGTCTCAAGAATTAAAACAATATTGGTTAAAGCAACATACACACTCAGTGAAGATAGCCAAGAATTGTCTGTAACCTGTGTAATCCATTGTGTAACTTTATTTCTATACTTCAATTTGTTATAACTTAGAAACTATGAGCCCGAATAACAGAAAAAATTTGAAAAATAGCATGGGAGCTAAACTAGAATTATGCCATGCAATTTAATTGTATACTAAATAATAATAATCAATTAGCCATTACTCTTGGCAGTATATAACTAGATTATGCAACTAAATGGTGACATTACTTTTTAAATATTATTTATCTATATTAAAAATAATACGTTTTTTCTTTATTGTGATTCAAAGCCGAGACAAAACACATTTAAAAGAAATTGTAATTGAACAACAAGTAAACATTCTACTTCAGTGTGCTAATCTTGTTGAAGACACATTATGCATAGTAATCACAGCTGAAAATACAGATGGTAAGTAATCAAACATTTCTATTTTTTAAACAATGAGTTATAATTACTGCTCGAAAATGTATTTTATGAATTTTAAATTTAAATAAGTATACAATTATTCAAAAATAAATGCTAACTAAATTAAAAACTATTTTCTAAATAATGTATGCTAAAGATGTTACAGTACTACTAAATTGTAAATAATTGTATTATGATTTTGTCCTGCAGTTATCGTAGAAGGCCTGAAATGTCTGTGTAATATAGTTTATAATTGTGATACTGCACAAGAAGTATGCTGTTCAAATAAAACTGTTGATTGCATTGTGCTCAGATTAAGAACATATTTTGAACAGAATATTCCATATGTCATAAAATATTTTGACATCAAACTTTTATTTCTTTTAACGGCATTTAACAAGGATATAAGGTTAGACTTATAATGCTTATTTCATTTTTATATTTTAGTGTATTTAACAACTGTTTATTTTAGATTAAAAATCACAGAAGAGTTACATGGTCTCACCTACCTAACAGAAGTCTTGGACAATATATTACGTGACACTATTGAAGATGCATCCAAAAACAATTCTTCTAGCTTACAGGTAACTTACTTATTTACCTACTAAAAAATATATGTTTTAAATAACAACACATGAAAAATATTTACAGGAAGAAAATGTGTTACTCAGCTGTGAAATACTAAAAACTTTATTTAACTTGACTGTAATTCCAATCAGTGATTCGTCTGAGGAAGATGATTATTCAATTTGGATTAGATTGATTTCTATATTACGTGATTTACTTGTTACCTCAACTTTTGTTCCATTATTTCAAGATAACATTATTTGGTATTTATCTTAAACTATATTTTTCAAAAAAAATGTTATTCTTCTTATGTTTTGAACATTGTTTATTATTACTTTAGCAACGTTGTAAACTTGTTGACAAATGTACCACCAACCTGTTTGGATCAATTGCTGGTTAAAAGTCATTGGTGTGATGTTGATGCTTTAAAAGTGATAGTGAATTTTCTAGACAACCGATTGTCTAGTACAGAGGTACTGTATTATAATATACTATAATGATAATTTACATTAATTTTATCTGGTACAATGATTTTAGAATCCATTATATGAGCATATATCACCAGCATTGATGGTATTATTAAAAGGATCAAGATCTATTGCAAAGTTCCGTTGTGAAGTACGACAGCAAATTTTACCTCCTTTGAAAGATGTTATCAATCGACCTGAACAGGGAAACACATTGCGTAATAAATTGTGCCGTTTGCTCACTACACCCAATGTGAGTCTACGTGACTTGGTTGCTGAACTGTTATTTGTCTTATGTAAAGAAAATGGTATGAAACTTATATTATTTGTATTATATTTTTATTAATGTAATTTGAATCATTTTTAGTGGGTCGTATGATCAAGTATACAGGATTTGGTAATGCAGCTGGCTTATTTGCAAATCGTGGATTACTTTGCAAAACATCAAATCCAGATTACTCATCAGATAGTGAAGATAGTGATACAGAAGAATACCTAACATACAAAGACCAGTTAAGTTTCTGTTTTAACTTGTATATGTACCAATAATATGTACATTATCTGCTGTAGGATAAATCCAGTTCTTGGTTGTTATGAACCGCCAAAACCTAATCCATTCGAGTGCATGTCTGTCGAACAACAAGAGCATGAAGTTATGCAGTTGGTTTCTAAAATGGATAAACTCACTAGGTACTTTTTATAAATTATATGTTATTAACTTGTAAGATTTTTATTATTATAAACTATTTAATGTAGAGAGGGAGTGATACAGCCGTGTAAAATTGGTGATGATGGGCGACCAAAACCTATTGAACATGTTCTTCAACTTCAAGAAGAATTAATGAATCATTTTACTAACATTAAAAATAAAGATGGACCAGATGATGAGAGTGATTAAGTCGTTCATTTATTTATTTATTTATTTAATCGTTAATTTATTTTTATTTATTATTAACAAATTTGTAGTCAAACATTTTACTCATAGTATTCATTAGCTTTTAGGTACCTGTATAAAATAGTAACTCTAGGGTATAACTCATATGTGTTCAGGTCTGATGTTTTCAGATTTAAAATTAGTCATTTTAATCTGCCACCTAGTAAATTTGATTATGCACATACTATTCATGAATTTAATTTACAATTGCAATTATTGTTACACATTATTTTAATATATTTTATTTTCAGAAAGTGATTTTTAATGTAAGACACTCATTGTTTCAGCCAATTAAAAAAAAAAAAATTACCTAATTTAGATTTTTTTTCTTAGTCTGAAATTAATAAATTTTGATGTATAAATATTATAATATTCAACCATTAATATATTAATAACAGTAAAAGTTTAAAAAAGCCTATACTCTAGCCCAAGAGAAGTAAACCGTTTTACGCATAACGCATGAAGCTGGAGTCAGTGATTATCATGTGGTATCATTCCCCTCTACCACTCTATACATAGAGTTCAGTATTCCTGTACTTGGGTGTTTAGTGCAGTTAAATATATTAAATATATTTATACCACAGAAGAATAATGTTTATATATAGCTGATTGTGACCATATAGGATTAAGGAACGTGCATTGGTCACGAAATTGGGTAGTGAAAGAAAGATGAGGAACCACAAACTCACGCCATTGTTTGGTTGTGGCACGGTTTTTCTTTTCTTATGATTAACCGGAATATAGTTGTTGAATAAATATTCTTAGGATGTCTCTTCAACTATTAAAAAGTTAAATATTTTAAAATTTCTAACAATAGACTATTGATTCAAAGTTCAATATTTTTACAAAGATATTTTCTATTTCGTGTTATGAAAACAAAAAATAACGTTGACAAATTTACAACAAATTATTATGTTGGTAAATCTCAGAATTATACTGCAAACATGAGTGTCTTTAGTTCAAAAAAAAAATAATATATACATATATTTTAATTGTATAACTCAGTTTTTTTCCTCTTTATTACATTAATCATGGTACCAAGAACTCACGTCTCACTTCATATTTCAAATCCCAAACAATTTGAAAAAGAAATTATATTATATAATTATTATTTTAAGTCATATTTAATTGTACAATACATTTTTAAATATCTAAGATGTTATTTTCGTCTGGCCATTAGAATTTAAGATGCTCAGTAAATGAAAGTATTTTTGCTGCATTATATATTATAATTCTCACAGATTGTACACTTTTAAGTTAAAATGCAAGAACTTCTTTTAATTCATTTCATAAAATACATTATTTTAAGTTTATAAATAATGAATAATTCTTGTTTCTAGTCAAATGAAGGTTTAAAATTGCTTTGTATAATTCTTGTTGTTTGTATTGGAATATTTGATTGAAATTCCCTCAATAACTAAACATTTTACAGGGTTCAATAGAATGCATAAAAAGTAATTTAATAATAATATTTACAACACACTAACTACGAACATTTAATTTTGTTGATTAAAATATAATAATGACCATGCTACATGTGTGTATTGCTCGGATGCCGAGATGTACCCAACATAATCCCCATCACCCATTTCATTTCAAGAAACAACACATAATATATTATGCATGCCAAAAACAATCACTTTAAAATAGCTAATAAGTGGAGGGTTATTTTGAACACAGCAAACAATTAAAGTAGCTCTGTCCATTATATATTATGGATTATCTCTGCAATATTTTAACATTAAAATTATCAAGTTATTTTAAGTGTTGAATGACCTCTCTGTATTTTTAAATAAAAACATAATTTATACTCAGCAAATGTAATTAAATTTAAATATATTTTACGAAACACAATTAATATTTAAACAATATTACTAACTACATAAACTACTGTATGCCATGAAATAACAATATTTTTATTAATATTCATTTATCGATATTATATTTTCACTGCTATCCAAATTATTAATTTCAATGAGAGGCCAATTATCATCAGATTTCTGTCCACGGTAATTATATTTCATGTAGTCTGGCTTCTCCTTGCATATAGACATGTACGCCTCACTGATACGACCGAATTCACTGACAGTTAATTGGAATGGTCTTGTGCTTGGTTCTATTGCTGCGGCAGTTAATAATTCACTAGAAAGTTGTTCTCTGACTGGTTTAGGAAATAGTGTCCTTTAAAGTATAAATCAAACAAATAATTACATCCATTCTAATAAAAATAATGTAATTTACTCACTCAACACCCCGAATGCAATGTTTTTGTCTGAAACTAAACACAGACCTGACAACTTTTTCAATTATGTCAAACGGCAAATCAATAATTGGTTTTTTCAGAGGTGTCAGACGCACAACGCCCACATCAACATTTGGTTTTGGAATAAAAGCACGACCTTTAAATAAAATGAAACAATTTTTTCAAAATATAATTTTATTATCATATTTGTTGTTCTAGTCAACTTAGGATATAAATGGCAATTTATAATCTAAAGTAGAATACTTTTCAAAATATGTTAACATTTTGCTGGACAAAACACAAGTTTCTTGCCACAAATTTAAATAATACTATAGATTGTAATTTAGAAAATTAAGATTTTAAACGAGGATAATCTATAAACAACAAAGATGAATGATGAAGAGGATAATTGAACAACCTTAAGGATTAAATGTCAAATGTAATACGTCATGTATTCATTGTGCTTTTTAAATTATAAAGGAACTATCATGCCAATTAAATTTTTTTTTGATTTTGAACTATTGTTGTCTCATCAACACAAACCACTTATAAATAAGTTTACTCTTAGCTTATATGCATTAAAAATTGAAAATAAAAATGTGTTCAACATTACGATAATTTCATCTAAAATTTTGGTTAACCATTAATGTTTGTAGAAATTATGTGGTAATCGAGAGTCAAAAATTGATCAAACAAATTGCAAATTCATGAAATTTAAAAAAATTCTCATAATAATTAAAGGAATTCTCAAAAGATTCATTTAACTCCAAAACATTAACGTTAAGTATTTTTTTTTATATAATTTTAAGTTGATTAGGAATTTTTTGTAAATTATAATGATCATTTTAAAATTTTTACTTTATTAATAACAAATATTTTTAAATCCTCATTCCAAAACAGAATATAATTTTTAAATTGTACAAAAAGTTAAAGATTTATAAGTATTTAAAGTTTACATTTTTAATGGAATGGTGTAGAATAGGGGTACTACACAAAATATTGTTCCAATAATTAGCTCATCTTAACTTAATACTTATAACTAATAAGCTACTTGTCTAAAATTTGATTAAATATGATATAGAAATATTCCATAATATTCTGCTTTGAAATATGAAATTAATAAAGTATATTTTCAATCTAAAAAGTACAAAACAAAATGTCAGCCATAAAAAATATAATTTTTTTCTAAAAATGTAGTTTTGAAATGAATTCAAATTATGTAAAAGAAATATTTTCAAAAACGTTACTTTTATATGAAATAATGGTATTCTTATATTAAATGGAACAATGTTCTGATATTTTTACCTGGAATATTAAATTTATGTTCAACCTGACACCAATTTTGACACATAATCGAGAGCCTACATCTTTCTCTGGTCATTATTGGAGCTGCCATTCTTTCAGCAACTTCTTTTTGAAATGTCAATGTCATGCGTACTCGACCATACCTCCATGCACTTTTCCTGTTAATATAAAAAAATCAGTGAAAATCATAAATAGAACATAAAATATACTACCTTTCCGATATAGCTTTTAACCATCTTATAATAAGAGGCGTTGACACATTAAATGGCAAATTTCCAATAAGATGAATTTGAGGACATTTGTCTTCCCATTCCATTTTATTGTCTTCGTTAAACATTTGTTCTAAATTAAAACTCATTACATCCCCAAATATTAACTCTAATGGCACTGGTGATGATTCAGCCAACAGCTATCACAAATAACGATATAATTTATTGTATTTTTTTCTAACATATCCTCAGTAAGATATAATATAAACAGTATAGATGAAACACCAACCTCTAGAGACGGTGTAAATCGTTTGTCTTTTTCAATCACTAGTACCCTAGAGGGCATGTTTTGAATGATTGATCTTGTTATGTTGCCAGGACCAGGGCCAACTTCACATACTTCACAGTCCTTAACGGATCCTGCTGATCTGACAATGCGGCTAATTAATCTTGGTTCCATTAAAAAATTTTGAGAAAGTTCTTTCATTGCACGTAGTTTATATAGTTTAATTAAATCCCTGATGCTAGGCAGGGGTGGCAGCCGGATAATCCGACTTGCAGACATAATGAATATGTATAATTTATTATTGTTTAACAGTCACTGCAGGTTCCTCAAAATCATCCAAGAATGTTTCCTGTTTTATTGAATAAATAGAATACCCGTAGATGCTCAATGTAATACCACCAAGTAATAAGCCTGTGTAACGAGCGTTTTTACGCATACGATTCAATCTAGTGGCACGGACTAGATTTTGGCGTTCAACAAATTTTATCTGTTGCAATAATCTTTTATCGATTTCACCGTCTTTCATGAAATCAACTTTGGGCATCTGATCACTGTTAGCCATAGCAAATTGAATGTATCAGCTCACTGCTTTCTGTGAAAACATTAAAAAAATTATAATAATTGTATAAACAGATGATAAATTAAATAACTACTGTTCTTAAGTTCAACCGTTCTTCAAAAACATCAGAAAGGTTAACAAACATTTAACATAAGCATTAAGATCTTATGTTCTGTAGCTCGATTCAAGACACCTAAATCATTGATCATTTACATAACTAAGTAGGCCATGATATCTGATGCTACGAAAAATTGAAATATATTATAAAATCATTGAAACAATAAGTTATGCGCTCTAATACTGTTAATCAAGTTTTATAAAATTAAGTACAGAAATCGTTGCGGATAAATTTTGCTATTTTGTAACAATGTGCAGAACGATGAAAATGTAGGCAACCAGGTACCTCCTAATCGACCATTCCAGGAACATGCTGGAGTGGATGATGGAAAAGTAATTTTTTTTAATAATTATAACGTCTTTACCTGTGTTATACTTTTGATATTGGTTGACACTAATTGCTTTTAAATATTGTAATCCGTGCAAGTGCGTCCAATAAAAACGTAAATTAGTTTATTATTTTATTTAATAAATAAGACTTGAGACCGATAATTTATTATTATAGTACAATTTATATGCCTATGGCGATCTATGATCTAGAACGTGCGTGTTTTAGAACTTTAACTTACACAGTACAGTTGCACAACGAGGGTAATCCGGCAATCGGTCAATGCAGCACCATCTGCTTTTACGTAATCTGTAAAATACTTAAAATGTGTAATAAAAGCATAGAAGTATAGAAAATATTTAAAACAGCCTTTTTCTGATAATGATACTATTTCAGCCACGGTTAAAGATATACATATATATATCTTTAATCGTGATTTCAGCGGGTTCAGCGTTGAAGTTGTGAACGAGTTTTTCAACGATAAATCCATATGATTATATGATGTTATCCTAATCTTTAACCTAATAATAATAATCATAGACATATAATAGAATATTATTATATGTCTATTATATGTCTATGATAATAATCCTAATCATTGTTTGATAAAATCTTACCCATTATCTCAATAATTATAATTTATCTATTTATTAAACCTTTTGAAATTACCAAATACGTACTTTTTGAACCTTTTATGAAGGAAACTTTTTAGACAATCATTATATATAATATATTTGCACTGTTAAATAACCACAATAATATTACATCTTGTCATTTTTTCTATGTATAATGAAGATATTGTCGTTCAAGATCTATAATAAAAATCACAATTATAATAGCCATAAATTTGTTATTTTTATACACCAATTTGTTGTAGTTTTGATAAAGTAGTGAATAAACAGCAAATAAAAAAATATTCGTAACTTTAAAAGTTCCGATTTTCAGAATCCAATATTAATTCTAGAAAATAGTTCAATGTGTAATGTTTTTTTTCTGTTAAGCACATTATTCTAGAAACTTAAATTTTACATGTTAAAAATAATCTTCAATTTAAAACTATAAATTGTTTATATGAGGTTTTTTCTTTGGCTCCTTATTCTAGAAACATGTTTATTTAAATAAAGTGTATTTAAATATAGCTAATATTAAAATGTATGTTGTAAAAAAGTTTCAAATATTTACTAAAAAAAAAACCACATATTATTTATTTATGATAATATTTACAAAATTAAAGTGTTTAGAACTACAAAAACAACAATTTTAATATTTTTCAACAACTAATTCTAGAACACGATTCATGTTGGACACCAATTTTCTGGAATCATTGATAAGGCCCGCTGTCACCATTGAATTACTGTACAGCTGGATAAACAATAAACATAAACAATGCTTATAAGATTAAAATATAATATATAATATTTACCAGACTAAGATATAATTAAATATTTGATATAAATAAACCTCTTTTAGCGTCTAGAATATTCATAAGCCTTTTGCATATAAAAAGTTTTGAATACATTTAGTGCTTAAAGAATACTTCTATAGTTTTTAGATACATGTTTTTTATTCAATCATTATGATATTGGAAACATTAAGTGTATAATATGAAAAATTATGTAAACACAATCACTAAAAAAAATAATAAGAAGAACAACTAAATTATTAAGTTAAGTTAAAACTGACAAATTAGTACAATAATATGTGTTCAGGGAAAACAAATTAATTTAAATAATATAATGTATACTTATTGTTTTAAGTAAGACTTGTAGATGGAAATAAAATGGCTGACAATATTATATCAACATTCAAGTGTAATAGCAATTCAAAGAGGAATACAATATCATTCAAGTCATCTATGTTTAAAGATTATAAAGATAAATTTAAATTGTTTTGTTTTAATAACTATTATAAATGTATAACAACAACACATAATATACTACGAACATAGCTTGAAGATGTTAGATTACAAACAATATATAAGGATATGACTGTGCATACAAAAATCACCAAGCATTTATTGAATCAATAGTAAGCTATCGCCTATCGGCCCATTAAACATGATTTAGTAGCTCAATATTTAAGTGGACCACTAAAAATTCAATTTTTAATGCAATCTCAAAATAATATACAAAAGTATATATTGCAAAGAGCAAAGGTGTGACATATTATGTTAGTTTTATCTAAGCAAAAGATATTTTAAGCTCTTCATAAAATGTCTTGTACACTTATTAAAATAATTATTGAAATAATTAATGATTTTTTTAATTGAAAAATATTATTGTACTTCATCCATAACTAAATAGATTATTTTAATTTAATTGTTCACACTTACAAATGTATTCAATTATTTATATTTTATAGAAAAATTGTGATTACTCATTTCAGATTTAAATACATAGGGAAATATATTTTACCTGTTCAACAATTAATTTAGCTAATTCTGGATTTGATTCTTTAAGTGTGTGCAATTTCTTTATGACTGAATGTCTAAAAACAGATAGTTGTTAGATACACTTATAAATATTTGTTGAGATCAATTACTTAGGATTGAGTTCAAGTTGAGGCTGAAGGACTGAAAATAACATCTCCTCGTCCATTTGTTTCAGTTGAGTTTTAATAAAATGTCTGGCAGCTGTCATATCATCAACAGTAATTACACATGGATGGCTGTCTAATTGTCCAGTAATTTTTACTTTTTTTACTTTATTACCCAATACGGATTCAATCCATGGTAATAATTAATCTAATTGTAACTGACTCAAACTATCATTACCTATTATACAGACATTTAATGCAATTAAAATGTATTTAGTTTTACTCTAATAACTAATTATGTATAACACACCTAATTCAACTGTTTGAGAACTTTGATTATTAGCCGCATTAATTTCTTTTTCTACTAAAGTGAGTTTGACATTCTTGAATGTTTTAACTTGATATAAAATGATTTCATCATGTTGTTCATAACAATATATAACTTCAACGTTTTTCTTCTTTAATGCTTCGATGTATGGAGAACTTTCAGCTAAAGCACGGCTATAACAAATGATTAAAAAATAAAGTTTAAAAATAATTATTATTTTATATTAAAAATTTATTTATATTACTTAGGAGCAGATAAATAGTAAATATCATTTTGACCTTCTTGTCTTCTCTTGATGTAATCTTCAAATGATGTTGTTTCACCAGGTTTAGTGTACGATGATTCATATCTTAAAAGGCCAGCAAGCTCTTCCTGTAAAATTATAAAATTGAAAAAGCTTCCTATGGCCATTGTTTTGTTTGGTTTATCTAATTTAGTATACATTTCTAATCGCTAATAATTTAATTTTTGTTGATAATTATTGTTAAGACATCTTTAATTCAAGAGAGAAATATTTGGCAAAATAAGAATGCGATATAGCATCACTATGAGTAGCAACAAAAAAGTAGATTAAAATAATAAAGTACAAACGCGTTCTTTGGGGTCATCATTTGTTACAACTCCTTCTTTGATAAACACACCATAGTCCTGATAAAACTTCATGTATTCATCAAGATCTTTTACAGATTTATCGTGCAAGAATTTAACTATTTTACTAGTCAATAATTGATTCAATTTTCTGGAAATAAAATAAAATAGTTATGCTGAAATTAAATATTTTATCAACAATTCATACCTTAGTAATGAAGAATTTTGTAACATTTCTCTACTTAAATTTAATGGAATATCTTCGGAATCAATAACACCTACAAATAATATTCACAATTAGATTATGTTATATTTAAACATAGGAGTATTAAAAAATAAAAATTATAAATTATTTTATAACATGATATAAAAGTCAACAGCTAATCATTTGAAATTACCTTTTACGAAACGAAGCCATTTGGGTAATACATTTTCAGCTTCTTTTTTAACCAAAATGCGTCTAGTATAAAGTGATACACCTTTAGTTGAACTATCATAAAAATCAGTCTGACCTATAAGAAACAAAATAAATTACCATCTGAATTTTACTTTTGGTTTTGCTTGTAGTTAAATACCTGGCGCTAATTCTGGGAAGTATAGCAGTGCTCGCACTTGAATAGGAGCTTCGGCAGAGTAATGCAACACAAATCTTGGCCTATCATAAGAGTTAGCTACAAATTTGTAGAATTCGTCATGTTGTTCTTTGGAAACAGATTTTGGGTTAAGTAACCATAATGGCTAAAATAATTTAAAAGTTACATAAATAATTTAATAACCACTGAAAAATGTTATACTTACTTGGATGGTATTAATTTCAGAACCATTTAATTTAATAGGAGAATTTACAAAATTGCTGTATTTGTTAATGACACTTCGAACGGTATCTTCTGAAGCATATTCGCGACAATCTTGTTTAAGATACATGACAATTTTAGTACCCCTCTCAATATTATCAGACTCTATTATTTCATATTCATTTGTTCTAAGACAGTATCATCAAGTATAAGTAAATGTAATAATTTAAAACAAAGATTTTAAAAATTACCCATCTGATTTCCACAGGTATCCTGTAGCATGAGGGTTCATTGATTTAGTGAAAACTTCTACTCTATCAGCCACCATAAAACAGCTGTAAAAGCCAACACCAAATTGACCTATGATTGACGATAAATTTGTTGCTTCACTTTGCTGAATATTTTGCAAGAATGCCTAAACAAATTAAATGTATATAGCTATCTAAAGCCATTTTTGTATTTGATATTAAATGTACAAAAATGTTTACTTTAGAACCAGATTTAGCAATAGTACCCAAATTTGAAATTAACTCTTCCCTAGTCATTCCAATTCCTGTATCTTGAATTATCAATTTTCGATTTGTCTTGTCGGTGGTTATGTTTATGTCTAAACTTCCAAGGTCATGAGATTCGCCTGCTTTTAAACTAACATAACGTAATTTTTCCAAAGCATCGCTAGCATTTGAAATTAATTCTCTGATAAAAACCTAAATGCATGGAATATATTATTAGATAAGTTCTACTGCAAAATTATTATCTGCAACAATATAAAATATCTCTTACTTCTTTTTCAGAATATAAAGATTTGGCTACAATATCCAACAACATACGAGTCTCAGCTTGAAATTCCAGTTTTTCTGTAATACCAATAATTATAATATAGTTAATTTACGCAATAAGACTTAAATTATCTATTATATCCATAGTCTTATTATAAGATCATAACTATATCCTACCTGCACTTGGGTTTTTTTCGTTCACGATGTCGTCCACTTTTGGATTAGCTGCAAAGTTTCTAATGGGCACACCTATAAAAAATAATTGAATAATATTATATTATATTATGTATGTTACATTGATGTTAGAAAACTGATAGTTTGCTTACTCAATGACAATGGTACATTACTCTGTCTGAGGTTGTACAGTGATTGTCCGGTGCTCCTAAAACGCCAAACATTTCTGACGAGTTGATTTCTGAACAATTTAAGAGCCGTCATTGAAGACATTTTGTGTTCAGTTAAAGATAACTTAATTGGATACTACTTTTCAGGTAGGTACTTTTCAACACTTAATTTTTTGATTTTTGAACTCAACGTGACTTAATAGTCACCTTAATGTTGCACGTCTTGGTCTTTAGTCTAATGTGGTCTATTAAATGTGAATCGTGATAACCATGAGCATAGTTATTATCAGATAAAAATTCACCGGCGCCTGGCTACTAGAGTACCATTGATGTGGTAACATGGTCAGTAGTCGGCGGTTCATTATCAATAAATTAATTACATGGATAATTCTTTGGGAAACAACTAGGTATACAAGTTTAAATTATCGACCTCCCGAATTTTTAAATATTTTTTTTTGAAACTTAGTATAAAGAAGCGGGTGCCGTGTAGAATTTACCGAAGGTCGCTGTAATGGTTGGTATTAAATTTGAATTCAATTATATCATTTCATTCTATACGAAAAACTATTCTGTACGGAGACAATGTCAATATAGGATATTTTATACTGTTATTACTTATTAATATCGTAACCAGTAAGTTAAATCTTGTTTTAAATTTCCAATCCTTAGCTATAATAATCGAAAATTGTATATATTTTTAAGTACAAAATCATTTTTCAATTTTCAATATTATAAATGTTGTCAAAATTTAAACTTAAAATACTTTTAAAAAATACGTGCCTACCTATGTATTTTTGTATTATTCAACTGCTATTGTAACAATTTATCAAGAGCCTTGTATTAAATTATTATGCTTTTTGACCCAACTAATAAAATTGTATTGACATTTATAGGAAAAAAAATGAAAATTGAAAGTGTTAATCAACAGCTTAAAACGAGTCATAGTATTATGAAAATTGAATAAAGTATAAGAATTGATAAAATAAACATATGTTGTAAACTTGTAAATTTTAAGTGTCTACAGTTATTCGTTTTTGAATTACAATAAAATACTTAAACCTCTACATGAAAAATCGAGTGAATATTCAATGTTGTAAGAATTTCAACTTCAAACGCTCAAAAAAATTTAATTTGACTTTCCGGTAAAAAGTTTCTGTATAGTTTTTATTATGCATTTCTAACTTGAAATAATTTGATAATTATCGTGATTTTTACGAATTTTATCAAAATTCTAAATTCAAACAATCATAAAAAATCATTGAAGATTTACTCTCAATTTTTTTTTTAATTTTCACTAACATGAACTTTCGAGGAACCTTGTGTTACATTTTCAAGATTATTGAATGAGCGAAAAATGTCTTATCGACAGTAGTTAAAAAAAACAAATAATAATCGAAAATTTCATATGCCTATAAATAGTTCAACAAGAGTCAAAATATTTTGAAAATGTTATGGTGTATAGAAAATTCCAACACAAACATTCAGTGAAAATTTCCTTTATTTGAAGTAATTTTTTTAGAGTTACGTCAAAAACCATAATCGAATTTTTCGAAAACTGGTTTTTAGTAACAATTTCCGTTTTCCCTGTCACTTTTGAAAACTATTGGGAATTTTAGATTTTGACCTCCCGAATGTACCAACTAGAGTCAGCACTCAGCAGATAGAATCATAACTAGATTCACTTTCCTACCACTAAGGTGGTAAAAAATATACTATTTTAAAATAAAATCCATGTGTGATACAACGTGGACATGAGTTAACCTAACAATTGCTCAACTTAAAGCTTACGAAAAAATAAATTAAATGTATTAATTTTATTTTATTGGACAATGATTTGGGGTCATTTTTATATTTTTTATACCCAAATTTTATCATTATTATTAATTATATAAATATAGTTATTTATAAAATTAAAATTATTTAACTATACTTGTTTTGTATTATAATAATATGGAACTTATTATGACTAATAATAAATTATTAATATCACTTAAAAGTAGTAAAATAACAGTTTATACAAAAAGTATTCAAATTGGGTATTGAAACATATATATATTCATCTAACTAATTTATAAGGTAAATATTGACAAATTTAATTTGAATAAATTATTATTAATATTTAAAACCACAATAAATGATTTTTATTAAAATAAATTATAAAATCATAATTCAATTGAATTACATTTATTCATTCTTAATATTTGTTGTAAATGAAACTTAAATTGATAGTTTTTAACTACATAGAATCAATGAATAAATACTTAAATGCATGGTAAATTTATCAAACTATTTGAGTAAGAATTCTTCGCAATTGTATAAAATTAATTTATTATATTGATTGGTATTAGGATAACCTTTTTTAATTCAATAATTGTATTTATTGACTGCCAGCTTAATATAATACCATTTACAATAATTGTAGGTATAATTAATTTAACTCAATGTATTGTTGATTTAACCTAGGTTTTTTAGTTCAGTGCAGCTTGTATTCGAGATCGATGCTTCCGATTCTGGATGAGCGTAGGTCATTATAATAATAGTTCTGACTTCTATAATGTATATTTTGTATGACATGTTCATTGTTCAGTTTAGCTCGTAGTGGGAGAGTGCTGCGATGGCTGATTACAAAATATTATATACGATGGTTCTGCATATGCATCTTTCTTTCTGAGCTGTTTTAATGATAGTGTGGTCTATTGTCTAAATACACTCCAAAAGGTACTGTATTGATGGTGCCTATTGGATTGTTTGGCCGCGAATAATTTTCAAAAGCGCTTCAGTATTTTTGAGAATTCTTCAATTTTTGATTGCTTTCGTCTTCGGTCCACCCTTCCGTGTTTAGACTGTTTAGAGTCAGTTTTCAGTTTCTTAACCACGGTGCCATGGGAGAGTGATGTTGAGTTGAACTTTATTATTTATTATCTCACCACGTTCACATGTATGCATGCTGATTTTTATTATCATAGGTAATAACTAATATTGGTATCGTAAGAAAATAGGTTTGTCATAAACTCATAACTCATAGGTACAGTCGAGTTTGCAAGAGGGAGAAAATAAAATGATATAGTGAGCTGATATTCATTTAATATAATATTAATTCATGGTATCATTCATTAATGGTTATTTTCTTTTTGATTTTATTATTTCTATTCAATATTTGGTATGGTATTTTAGTTTTTTGTTGATGTTCAATGGGCATGTTGGATCACAACCACTAGGCAATATAAATCCCCTCAAGGGACAGAGCAAGAAATTACCATAGGTAGGTTTAAAATCACCTAAAAGAATTCAGACACCTGACCACCTGAGGTTAGTATTAAATAATATCATATTGGTATAGAATACATAGATATTTATTTATTTATTCAAATATTAAATATTTAAACGTGTTTGGACACAATTATAAACATGAGTATAGCTATATTATAATACATATCATTCTTTAAATATTTATTTATAATAATTAACGGGCAATTGTGAATACAATATAGGTAAGTATATTTAAGTATATTAAGTACATTTAAATTCTAAGTAAAGATTATGAAATATACATACCTAATACGAATAATAATAATACAAATAATGATTAAAAGTAGAACAAAAAATTTGAAGGTGCTAACAATAAGGGTAGTTAGATTAAAAAAGAGGGATCCTCATTGCCCATTGGCGAAGGACATTAAGCGTCTAACGGTTCATTTTTCATATCATTACTTTTGTATTAGGGAATATAGAAGGACACAGGTGCTAGGGTTGAAAATTAAGGAACTTGAAAGGTTATAAGAGATAACAGAGTAGGAGAGTCAGCAACATTAAATAAGAAACATCTTAGGAAAGTCTTACTTAACATTTGCCTACGGTCAGCTAGAGATTGAAGATCCAGAATCTTAGAGATTAAAGAGTAATCGTGCAGAGGACATTGAATGCCTAATATGAAACGTCGATACTTTAAAAATGTAGTTTGGACTCGTTCAACCTGCAAAGATCTATTTGCAGTTTACTGGTTCCAAATTAGTGAAAAAGTTTCCAAAATGGGTCTCACTAAGGTGCACTGCTGTAGTGCAGTATAAAGCCTTTGCAGTGTCACTTAGGGGAAACTATTTAGTTGGTCGCATTACGAATCCAACAGTTTTTAACGCCTTGCAACACATCATATCGATATGAAAACTTGAGTCAAGAGAATTGCTAAATTTAAATCCAAGATCAATAACTTAATTATTTTCACGTTGTAATATGCAACCCATCAGATTATTTAATTATTTAAACAGAACAAAAGTCAGTAAACGTTTGCTATATTTATAATTCTAAACCAGTGGTTATTGGCATAATTTGTAGTTAGAGGTTTTAAATAAAATAGGTTCGTTGATTAAAATATGCAAGTGGGGGATGATTGAAAAGTTAGGCAACTTAAGAAGTTATTCCTGTCAATATCGCCATTAACCATTTGTATACACGT
This sequence comes from Myzus persicae, assembly GCF_001856785.1. NCBI lineage: Eukaryota > Metazoa > Arthropoda > Insecta > Hemiptera > Aphididae > Myzus > Myzus persicae. The sequence goes on along the minus strand of NW_019102557.1, from coordinate 43,056 downwards.
ATATAATTATATTGTTGAACACCTTAGTTAATATAGTTGAATGAACTTATTTTATTATTGATGTTCTTTTTTTATTACTATAATTTTGTCTATATAAAAAATAGTAATGTTATTGTATAATTTAAAAAATAAGCATTGTGATTTTTTTTTTTTAAAGATCTTATAATATATGCAAGTATGCAACAGCCGTCCTTATTTATATTACATTCCGAGCACACATTTTGTTTTATCATGTTGTATTTAACACATACCAAGTATGGTATACAAAATATAAAATATTTTTCGGTTGAATCATGCAGAACTTTTACAGTGTAAAAAAATAGTTAATGTTGACACCGTCAATTTCATATCACAATAGGTTATACGTTCAAATATAATAATTAATATGTATATTTTTATTGAGGGATTATTTCAGGGACTCAAGGAAATTAAGTAAAACAAAAGAGAATATATAGGTACATGCTAGTGTTTTAGAGCACATAAAAATATTCTATTTTAGTTCTTTGTGCACTCGTAAAATAGTTATGTTACTACTATCTGGATTGGGCGTTGAACTCGGTCCAAAAAACCGATCACGACCCGAGACGGCGACAGCAATTCTAAATGTGTTCCAGCGGCATTTGATGATAATTTTAGACTATTTGGTGTGCTTCCTGTCACTAAAACATTTTTGCATTTATATTTGAATAAGGAATGGAAAAAAAATCAAACGCGTCATGAAAAAAGGCAAATAATTTATATTAGTATAGATAAATATAACAATAAAAATGTAATAATAATAATAATTAAAATACAATTTTTCTTCGTTTTATCAATGGAACGGAATAAATATATGTATATATATATAATATGTTAATGAACATTAGCCAATTAATTGCACCTATTTTTTCTTTTTTTCATTATAATCATGAAAATATAATACAATATAATATAACATAAATTTGTGTAGCTAAATACATTATATTATGTGTATAAAAATATATTCATTCTTCACTGAGTGATTACAGAAACAATATTGTAGGAACTAGCATCAATTATGTTTCAGCATTTTATTATAGGTATTATTGTGGTGTGCAACGTGATCGCGTTGTTTAAAGCTTTATAATATCATATGCATGGGTATAATAATAATTCTATGCTGTAATTTTAACGCTGCTTACATAGATAACATATATATATATATATTATGTATATATATAAATATATTTATTAGATTATATTGTATGATTTTTTTTTTAACAATGGAGAAAAAGATATTATAATGACTTACTGAACTGAATTAAAAACAACATATTTTTTTCAAAAATTAATTAATTAAAAATTAAGATATTAAAATTAAAATTAAAATGATTATGCATTCTAAAAGTGGTTCTCTAGGTGGAAAAATATTTAATGATGCGAGATTGGAATCAACTTATCAGGCCCTCCTAAGGCAGGCAACGGTGCTTCGACAGTCAACACGCCGTCTTTGCTGAGAGACGATTTGATAGCTTCCGGATTGGTGCCTTTCGGAAGTAAGAATTCCCGGTTGTACTCCCTGTACACGGATTTAGAATCTGATTTTTCTTCATGTTTGGCGTGCACCTTAACAGATAGAAAACAAATCATCAGACAAATAATCAAAAAGAGTTTAATATAATTATGTTTATTATGTTATATCATGACCATCATATAATATAGAACCGCATTTGTATAATCTTGGTGCAGTATAGTATATTATAATATTATAGACTATAATAGCATAATATATATTAATATTACAGGTAGATGTAATGTAATTTGTTTCAAAAATGAGAAAATTGTATAGTCTAGTTTTTTTTTTGCTGTTCGGCCATATTTGGTTAAGTTCAGTTATGCATGTTACCTTGACGTTATTACCTTTGATGTTTGAAATAGTATTATACAAAATAAAATATCCTATATATATTGTATATTAAAAACAATTTAAATTTAAATAGTCCAAAATCCAGCATACTAAAAGACATCACATAATATTTCTAATCGAAATAATATGTTAAAACTGTTAAAAGTGTTCATTTTTCGAAATCAGACCATTAAATATATTCTGAAGTTCGAGTTAAATTGGTTGAGTGACTTTTCGTTCAAATCATTAGAGCGTAATATGTTAACAATGTCTTGTTCACAATAGTAAATTATTTTATGAATTAAATAATAAAAACTTAACATAAGATTATATTATACCTACACTCCTGCTCAATTCGTGTATTTTACAATTCAATTACCGTAATGAAACAATAATTGTTCTTTAGGTTTAAAAACTATAGGCTTGGAAACACATTTTAATTAATTCAATTAGATATCTAATATTATAATTTATTTTGTCGGGTACGGTAAAACTTACTACCTATATTTTATTATTACTTTATGTTACGGCTGAATAGGCGAAATTTCAAATTACATTAATAAATTATACAAAAATACAATATGAAATATTATAGTAATTCAGTACAGCTAATAATATTATACTATAGTAAAACCTATAATTGTACCTAATTTATAGATATCGAAGATATTTATTGTTATCTTATAATATATTCACCTCCAATAAAGGTATATTCAATGTGATAGATTTAACACAGATTCTTCTTATATAATAAGTAGTTTAACTATATATTAAGTAGGTACATAACGAACGAAGTAGGCATATTATATAATATTTCAATTAGAAAATCATAAAAATAGAATCATTCATTATCTAATAACTTACGTAGGTACATACAGTATTATCAATAATTGTAATCCCTTATAATAATCAGGGAGTATTTTAGGTGTATAGGTATTACTGTTTTTGCCTACATTGAATATACATTTGACATAATATATTCGTGTCGGAATGTAACGGAGTATAATATAGTATAATATTAGTATTAAATTATAATATTATATGTAGGTAATATTGCATCTTGCACACGAGATCATTATTGGTTCGAAGGCTTCTAACCATTTATGGAGTTTATCGGGTGTAGACAAGGTCGATTAAGGCGTGGGTCGTTTTCAAGTATGTTTATGCCATGTGTGCGTGAGTGTGTGGTTGTTTATTTTTTTTCGTCTAAATAAACGGGCACTCCCTCCTCTGTGGGAGAAAAAACAGGTGGACTTTATAATATTATGTGAATATAGTAAAATATTTACTCAAATATACCTAGGTATAAAAGAAACTTAAAAAAATGATAAATTCACAAAATCCAATACCCCCGCGGATTGGTGTAACAAATCTGTTATTGATTCACAAGGTTTTCCAAATACTTTTATAATATCACGCGAGGCATATATTTTATAAAAATAGTTTTTAATAGCATTACATAGGTAAAAGTATATAATGTTATGTATATCAATTTTTTTTTCGAAGCTTTATGAAATCAAATTTTTTTTAAACCGTCGAGGACGCCGACGTCCACATGACATTCAATGTGTGAAGGTTGTGACAAATCATCCGTGGCTGATCTAAACATTATACCTGCCTACGTATTTATATCGTCACTGCGTTTATATTAGTGTACTATTATATACCGCTAAAACGCTTTACGCCATTATTACTACAGGTGTATAATGTATAAAGTGTAAATTAAAGTCGTGAGCCATTTTATTACAAATTCGTTTCCCACTTAAAAAGTTTCGGTCTATCATCCGCACATACACATTGGATACGATCCTCTTTAATATTTAGTTTAGTTGCTGCAGAGGACATCGCCTGGTACTTATACTAAAGTACGGTGCAGCAGAGGAACGCTAATAGTTAATACCTACGGAGTATATAATTTTAATACAACCGGTTTCGAAATCATCTCGTTACGCGTCGTGCTGCAAGTGCATATATGGAACACCCGCGATGTGTATTATAATATACTACGTACGTCGCATCCGGTGCAATTGTCTTACATTTTCTGTCGTACCTATCTCGAAATCTCGGTTGTTATACAGTATAGTAATGAAAATAATAATATTATTACTCTTGTAACAGAACAATTATTATTTTACTGTGTGCGGTAGAACGCACTAACGCAGGTAAGTATAGGTAGGTACGTCACTTGATACGTGAACGATATTCTTGACACATACCAATAGTTTGTTGTCCACCGTCTTGACGACGATTTCCTCGGGTTCATATTGACTGACATCGAATCTGAGTTTCAACATTTTATTGTCGCCATCTTCTTGAATCAGCGGAGAGTTGATGCTTTCGACCCAACCACTAGGCGTAGCCCCGGTTAGTCGGCTAGCTGGCAAATCGCTGTGGTTCGACGAGATTGTGTTCTGAGAGCTGTAAACAATAGACAAAATTCAAATTAAAAAAAAATCTAAACAATATCGTGTTATTTAAACCACATGCGTAAAGAAAAATAATAATTATGATAAACAAAATGCTGAAGTGTCATAAATTTACAACGTGCGTAAGATACTTTTTAAGAAACTTGTTAAGTGCGATAATAATAATTATTCTTAAAAAGATATTAACCATGTAGACATTCCTGACCAAAATATTCGAGTTTTTGAACTATATTTATTATTAGATATGGAATCAGAAAAAATACATGTACCAACAAATACATATATAAACAAATTATGGCTCGACTATAATCCTTGTAAAATAATACTGCTAGTACACAACCATTAATCATGATTCATGAATCATGACAAACATTTTATACTCAACATAATTTTGTATTTATGCGTTCCTATGACTCGTTTATATATTTTTTATCCTCTCGTGTTATTAATCGACTAAGTGCTGTAACATTCATTCATCGTTGTACCTATAAAAGGGTTATTAACACATTTTTTCTAAACTATTTAGGTTAACGATGTGGAATTTTCATTATCACTAATGTTGTTTTGCTTTAAAAGTTAAGTCATGTCCAATAATGCCAACTACCCTTACCAGTTACTATTACACATTCTATACATAAGATTCCAGATCTACGAATATTTTCGTTGCTTTAAAACTAGAATTCCTATATAATTACCGAAATGTCGAGTTTATACAAATCATTAAAAATAGTATAAGAAGTTACAGTTCTGATTACAGAACAATTAGATACTGACTCATAAATTAAGATATTTAATTTCCTACGGATATATAAATACATATTAATATATTATAATATGTAATTCTAGTTTGAACACGTGGTATATATAAAAGATATATTATGAAAAAAATTTAGTTTAAAACTCATTGACACTATTTGTCTATATACTATACTATTATTATAGCCCATATAGTTTTAGATCAACTGTGGGTTGGAAGGAACTAGCTCTTCTCGATCAGCTGCCATTCAACTGTTAATTTAAATGTGCCCACTCAAAAATATTTTTATTTTTCAATTTGGTGTTACGGATGAACTACGAGGTCAAATAGTTGTATATTTATACGGCTTCTATTATACTCATTATAATACTAACAAATATGACATGCTAGAAACAATAAATAAACTCGATGAAATAAAAAATAATGTTAAAGTGACCTTTTAGAAGGTGGTAAAAACCTTTGCTTTTAAAAAATAGGGTAATAACTAGAGTATAATTTTGATTGAATTGCATGAATAATAATAGAATGTTTTAAATTAAATAACGTTGAGCAATTAACTAAAAAATGCATTTAAAATATAATTAAATTATTTAAAAGCAAGCAAAAGATTACAGTGTAATAACATTTAATTATTATGCAAAAATAAATTAAAATGTATAAAATATAATATTTATAGCAAAATAGGTCCCTACAGTAATTTTAATCCGATAGTTACCTACAACAATATAATTATTAATTGTACTGGAGTGATAAAACTGCAGTAGCGTATAATTTGAATAGTTGGGTCGTAATCCGTAGGTTATATAGTGCAACACATATGTTTGAGCTCATATATGAGCTGTGAGGTGGAGTGATGTACGTTAAAGTTAATATTATGTTATATAGTTAAAAAAAAATATTACCCTGAAAAAACAACAGCTAATATGAGCCTGAACAGTGCAAAAAAAACACAATGCGGTTTAAATGTAAACAATAAACATATATAATTAATTTGATTAATGAAGTATCGCAATCTCGTTTTCATATGTACATTGTAGGTACTCGAATAATATCCATCGTCCTTTTATTTATTTTTGACATTTATATATTTTAAAATCGTAGCAGAATACCATAACATGTACTTAGTGTACAATATTACGATTTTCTAATTGGGTCGTGGTTGAGGAACTTAAATATCACGAAAAGGTGTTATAAAATATAAATAACCAAACCCAAAAGAATTTTCAGACATTATTTTTGTGAGACGCACAATAGACAACCGGCTAACAATAAAAAAAATAACACTTGACATTTCGAAAATATACACCGTCCCTCAATGATCACATAGTTCTATTTTTAGGTAAACGTGTAAGCTCGAGAACATTTTCGTTTTTATTATATTACACATACGTATGTTATGTTAAAATCCCGTTGTTTCAAATACGTTTCGAATAGTTATTATCGAACAGGTTTTTAATTGTTAAAAACCGTGTTGAAATAAAGAAAACATTAAATTCAATTTCCCCTGGGGCTCTTACAATACACGCCATAACTGTGTAATTATTATATCGTGTTATTTCTGCAACAATCCTCAGCACGAACGTCGGATACGGAAATTAATTTAAAAGAAATATTCCGATACGATTCGGACGACGAACGTTTGCAACTTAACACGCCATACTATATATATCAATATCATAATATACATGCACATATGATATGCTGCTATCGTGTAGGCGCGGTTCGGTGACCACAATGCAATAAGCTATAATATTAACATCGAGACCTACATAATATTTTGCTGCAATGTGGTCGTAAGTTAATATTATAGTAAAGGAGTATTTCTGTGACGCCGCCATCGTCGCCATCGTCTAAGTGTTATAATTTCTACTTCTTCCAATAATAGCCTGCACCGCCTCAGCGCGTATATTTTTATACTTCAAATACAAATATATATATTATGTGATTGTGCACACGTCGTACGAAATGTATCTAATCTGGGTAGACTAAACCAAAAACCCATAATATGCGCGTCATATACTCGTATGAACCTAGATATCATAGGTACATCAACTACATCATAATATAATGTGAAATAAGAAACTAAATCACTGGAAACGAGTGGATAATCGATTATATTTAACATATTATACTTAAAGGCAAAAAAATGTTTCCAACTACATTCAAGGCCTCAGGTGTTTCTCTATCGTTTCTAAAAAAGTAATTTTGAATATTGATTTTTTTTTATTATTAATTAAGTGTTACTGACAAATCAAGGTCATCTAACTTATTAATATAAGAATTTTAATTTTAATTTTTTGAATATTGATAAAAAAAATTAGGTTGTCATTATGCTCAGGATTAGGCAAAAATATTTTTAAATTGAAATACTTAAGAACCCACCAAAGGGATAGGCATCTACAAACTTTTTTTTTTAAATTTGTTTTAGACGAAACCCAAATCAAAGACTGAATCTCTTAAGAATTTCACCAGGTGTGAGTGGTGAATAATATAATACTTGGTGAACATGAGTCAGGAAATAGCAAACTTAAGCTATCTCTATAGGTTTATTGTGCCATTTGATCTGTGACCGCGGTGTGCGTTACCGCATGCGGGGAATAAAATAATAACAATAATAGTACACACGTCAGACGTAAAACGCAGTCTGACTGCAATTATTGCCAATTGTGTTGTGGTGCAATAATATAACGTGATTCCCATCACGACCTCCCATTGTTGGGCGCAAAACCGTGCAGAACAAACGCAATCAATGTCAACCCGCAAATGATTCACGAATCGTTTTGTATAAACGCACACTCTTCTCCAAGCCGTAATTTTATAATAACGATATTATAAGATTATTATCCACTAGGTTTTGGTCGAGGAATCGTATAATATACTCATGTAAGTTAGTGCCTTTATAAAAGGTTTGCCCGCCATCGAGGTACGCAGGTGGTTATACGTTCCCATACGAATACGGCAGTCGTATTTTAAATTTCAATCCGATATTTGAGATAGGTAAACATCACACGATAGTTTTAATGTGCACACGAGTCTACACAGTCATCGTTGTTCGTGCAGGTATTGAGGTTTCTGAATGTTCTATACCTACCTACATATTATTATTATTATTATTATTATTATTATTTTATGCCCCAACACGACCATAAAAATTAATCATAAGCTATAATAATACAATATACGTATTATAGGTGTACCGCACAGTGTAATATATAGATACTGCCTTACCAGTGAATCGTTAACTATTTGAGGACAATTATTCAAATGACTTGAAAATTTAGGAGGTCATATTCTAAACACGACGCTGAAGTATTTATTTATATACCTACCTATTATGTAAATTTGTTTTAAATGAGTACCTACTCGAATTAATGTTTTTTTTTTAACATTCAAAAATCAAATTATTAAAAATTTCTTTTATGTAATGAAACATTGATATTTATTATTTACTAATTCCGCTTTCATAGCAAAGTAATTCAATACCACCTAGCTTTATTATATTTTGACCAATAATTAATATTTATACAGGTATTTCACAGAGTACCTCTACAAAACTATTTGAGTAATAATGAAAATAATTCAATTAATTTAGATAGGTAGGTACACTTTATTATTATGTGTAATCTTATTATATTGATTACCTGTGCTTTTAATAATTAGCTATATGTAAATTAATATAGAAAATATATTAAACAAAAATGTAGAATACAGTTATAATGAATTATGATCTAAACATTCTAAACCCTTTGAGGTGCTAAACTGCTAATGTGCTATGAGAAACAAAAATGCAAAATTGGCATGCCAATTTCAAAAATTATTATATTATTGTACTTACAAGGACTTTTCTTCCACGTGTGATGTCCTTTTTAAAATATTGAATGATAAAAAAAATACAACAAACATTTATTAGATAATAATACATAGTTAATTTTGAAAATAATAAATTCATGACGTGTAAGACAAGTATCAAAAATTAAAAATACCTACGTCGAATTTGATGAAAAATCGCATACCTATTATACTACAAGAACGTGTCCGAATATTCGAATAAAATAAAATAACAGTAAGATTGATAATAATATTACGTTATGTTATTTGAGTATACTAACTTGGACGTGGTCTTGAAAAAGTTGGACTCTTTGTTCATGAGTTCGGAACGGAATTTGGTCATCTCGTCTTCCATCTTTCGCATTTCAGCGTCGAAACGCTCGCGGATGTTGCTGAATTCTGAGTCGATCACGCTGAAGTCGCCCAACTTTATAGGGATGTCTCGCTTGACGCCAGTGTTGTGTGCCATTTATATTTTAGCGTGTCCAAAGAAAAAAATCGATAACGAAACGGACGAGAATATTATTTTAAGGGGTAAAAACGCGACAGTATTAATAGTGTACGATATAATATTACTACAATGTACAGTATTATGCGATATAGGTAGAAGTGGTTTATGGATTGTATTCCGCTGAAAAGTTGAAATCGGCTGTTGTACCTAGACACGCAACGAACACACTCGGGGTATGACTGACGCCAGCGGGTCCGCACTCGGTCTATATGAGTGGAAAATCGAACACCCACCATTTTCACGCGGATGCTGGTCGAGCGCGCACGCGCACACAGTGTAGGCGACACGAGAATAGCTAAATGTTTATACACATATATATTATAGTATATACGACTAACCAAACGTTTATACATATTATTATACGAAACGTTCCCTTTCCGTTTTTTCTCGTTTCGTTTCAATACCGCTATTATTATTATTATTATTTTGTGTGTGTGTGTATTTTGTACTTACGAAACCACCGGTAAAAACGCGTGCGCGTTTTGGCTCTGCTGCGAGTGGGTGCAGGCCAGGCCGAGAAATAAGTTCTAGAAATTTCCGAAACTATTATTATTATACATTACTATGGACTTTAATAGTGTATTAATATTATATTTGAATTTTATTCAACCGTTCGATAACGATACGATATTATACTGATACCGTGGTGCAGAACACCATACCTGGCGTTACCATGGTGCTATGCATTACTGTGTAACCATAACACATATTATTAAGATTCCGATTATAATTAAATATTTTTATGGCCTTTCGAATTATATCTCTTTAAAAACCCGATCGCTACAATGGTACAGGTTACGAAGTACAAATTATCAAGTTCCACCATATAAACTGCAAATAGGTACTTAAGCTATAGGACCAAATAATAGACATAAAAAGGCCCTTATTTTTCTGGAAAAAATAAATTTATTTATTTATCAAGATGAACATATTTTTGTAATTCAAAATAAGTTTATATTGTAAATTGTTTTTAATACATTACAAATTGATACAAAATATGTACCTAATATGTACTTTTAATTGATGGTACAGAAAAATCATTCGTAAACACATCCAAATTTTTAGAAGTTATTTTAATTAGAAAAACCCTGCAACTCCTTTCTCTAAAGTGTATAAGTTTGCAATACCTACCTACATATTTGTTTATCTAAAATTATTGTATGACGTCACGTGTGTTTAATCTATTTTTACCTAATATTCATCGCACTGCAATATTGTGAATAATTTTAATAAAATACTATTTTTCATCATTATTTTAGAAGAAAAAAAACGATTATAAATAAGTAATACTTACCTATAATTTTATAGTTTTATTTATTCATTTATACATTATGCCCATTATGGATTGATTTATCAAAACAGTTTAATAATTAGTATTGTATTCTAAATTAATCGGTTCTAAGCTGATAAATTATAGAAGTACCTATATTTATTAAATATAAATCACATTTTTTATTGTTATAACTAAATAGATTATAAGACTTCGTATTATAGAAGTTTTACTGTGTAGGTAGATATATAATAGCCAGGAATAGGTACACATTATAATATCATACCTATTCTTTAAAATATGGTCTTAGGAACATAAATTAAACCATTTTTGTTCAAAATGTTGATTTTAAAATTGAAATAAAATCGTAATGATTATAGAACTTAGAAGTTATAATAATATTGGCCAAGAAAATGAAACAATTTATATTGAAACTGAACTAAATTAACAAAAAAACTTAAAATAGGTACTTATTTTCACTGCCAACCGAGAAAATGTTAATAGGTAGTTTATTTAGTAATAATGGGTTATTCTTATTTTTTTTATTCAATCGAAAACATTTGGATCTGAATTTTGGCACAGTTTAAAATTAAATTTATTGTTAAGTGCACACCGCACATGATAATATATTAGTCCAAGGATATTATGGGTTAACGATAGTCACTAATTTAAGGTTAAGTATTACGATTTTAAAGTAAAAAGTTTATTTTGTTTCTATTATTAATTGTACAGTTATTTGATGACTAATTTAATTTAAATTGAATTGATTAATAGTTAACTTTTGCTAATTATTCATGTTGGCATACTACCCAAATCTGTTATCCGGAAGTCATAATGCTGTTTGCAGTTTGCGAACTGTCCATTAAATGCAAAAGTACAGTAGTACATAATACTAGTACAGTAGTACATAAAGAATGCAACTTAAATCTAAACACAAGTTAATTGAGATGTATTAGTTCATTGTTGAACTCTGACACTGACATTTCTGATATACGTCCAATTTTTATTCATAAAAATAATGAAACGTGTGAATATAACTTTTCAGAGTACAGCCGGAATTACGTCATGGTTTTCAAAATAATCAACCATTTTGTGGGGACAAACTTCTCCGTATCATTGTACTAATAAACTATAAATACTCAAAACATAATATTATGTTTACCTACACCGGCTACACCTATAATAGGTATAATATCTATTACCTATAGTGATACGATCGTTAATTTTCCGAAACATCAATCATTTTATATCCATAACGGACAATACATGCAGAATATATATACAGGGTGGGTCTTTTATAAGTAAACATACTCATTATATATCAAAGAGTAGGTAGATTAGCTAATATTGAATTATATTAATGTTTTTATATACGTATTTTGTTTATTTTTCCAAAACTGAAAATTTTCTTGGCATTTCAATGTATTACAATTGAGAAAGTATTGAAATTTCACAGTGACGTTAGTAATGAACTTACATTTTCAACTCAAAAGTAATGTAACTTTACTAAATAAAAAAAAGTAACATAATATGATATTATATTATATTTTGTAATGTACCTTATATATTTACCCAAAAAATAAAACTTCCCTAACACTGGACTAAATACCTTACAAAATCTAGGTCCACTAGTCCGCTCATATATATTTAAAATACTTATGAGTTATGACTAATCAACTAATTAGTTTGTAATTCAATTTCTGTATAATATTTATATTTTAAGTAAAATATTCTGTTTCGAGTATATAATTTAGAACGCACTCTATCATTCAAAAAGTAAAAAAATTAATTTGTTTCAAAAATGTAGTTTTGAAATGATTTAAAATTATCGAAAAACAATATTTTCAGGGAAAATGAGTGTTTGTAACTTTATAGTGATTAATGATTTTTTAAAAAACGGCCTATGTATTACATTTAGGTGACTAGGTGAGGTATACTGCTAAGCATTAAGATATATTTTCAATTCAGAGTAGGTACACAATGTATAATACGTACAATGTGCTGCATTATAATAAAGTTCTGTAATGGATAGGGGATGATTTTACAAACAGCTTCGCCCACTGCAGCCTTCCTCGGCCGCCGGCAGGTGACGACCACGCTTCTACTGCCACATTGCGGTGGCGTGATGCGTCAGCTGCATCAGTGACGAGGCGATTGTCGCGCGACTGCGCGAGGGTGTCGATTGAAAGAGTCAGACATTTGATATCCGCAGTGCAGCTATAAACGCTCAGTTGTGATATTACTAACACAATATTAAATTTGGGGAATGGATCCACTGTACAGCTCAATATTTATGGTGACTTCTAAATGCAAGGATTTACGAATTTACAGATTTCAAATTTTGGTATTCTAGACTTTTACTGACCATATTTTGACATTTCAGATTTTAACGCAATCTCATATTTTGTTATAGCTGTTACCTCAGATTTTGATTAAAAATTTACCGTATACTTGAGTAATTTTATGTTAACTTTTGCAGCATACAATGACTAGATTACTCCTAGCTTTATTTTTTTTATACATTTAAGAATCAAATGATATACCTACTATATTATATTATATTTAAATAATAACTATAAGATAAGTATGATTTTCTGTTTTAATAGAAATAGGCAATAGCTATTTGACAAAAAAGTTATAATTTTTATAAGTTTAAATTAAGCTGTGATTTTAAATTAGTTATTTGGAAAATACATTGTTATCTGAAATACATTTACAAAATAAAGAATAAAATGTGTTAAACAATAATTATTGTCTTAAATTTGGATCTTAAATAAACATTTCATAATATTTCATATTGTTTTCTGTTATAACTTAGTTGCTGTATTGACAACATAATTCTGAAGCTCCATTGATATTTTTTTTAAATAAAATATAAAAAGCAAATTAACTAGTAATGAAGTTATTTTTTAACTCGAAACTCGAAAGTAATGTAATTGACTAACTAAAAAAAAAATAACTTAAGAGCAACTGTATTACAATGAATTTGAAAGGTAATTCGCAATGTAATGTAATTGCCAAAAAAAATATAACTTGCCCAACATTGGACTAATACAGTAATACCTAGTAAATGCCTAAATGTTTCGATAAATCTCTAGCGGCGGGCGCGAACACATGCCTGCCTGCCTGTAGCTATCACTTGATTTTGTTTTCTTTGCGAATCGATCGTGTTCCGGTCACCGTCTTCCGTTTATAGAAATGTATGTACGATCGTGAGTCGTGACGACGGCGGCGGCATAACATAATAATATAATAATGTATAGAATAGAACGGAGCGACGACCACGCAGGACGCAAAATACGGGTCTCCGACGGGCGGGCGTCATTGGTGACTCATACCATATATTATTATGCCCGGCCAACACTTCCGTGACGTCACTGCGTGTTTAACAACCACGTACATAATATAGACCACCGTATCTCTAAATTGTTATTATCATATAAATGTACACAAACTTTACGTAAGACCCTGCTGTGGCGCCGCGTTGCGAGGTTATTTTCGTTTTTCTATCAGCGTTGTAGAGTGAAATAAAACTATACTCGCCACTTCGACGCCACAAGATTATAATCATAATGTCGAAGAAGAAAAGCATCGCCCTAGAAAGATCGCAACTTCCGATCATCAAGGTGTACACTTAATATTATATTATTATCACAACCACCACTAGCATAATTCATTGAATTGTGTTGGTGGGAGGGGGGAGTTATCCGTGGAGGTCTCTATTTCGACGCGTTTCCGGTCACGACTAAGACGTATTTATGTAAGACAAACGCTTATTGAAATATGATGTTAAATATCTATCAGATACATACCAGTATACCACTGTATCAACGCCTGTAATATTGTGGCTCTTTTTATCGTAAGCGACAAGTATAGGTGGGTAGTCATTGGATCAGGTCGCGTTGGCGGACTATCAAAAATAGGCATGCCGAGTCACCTTCTTCTAAATTGTTCTGTAGAGAAAAAAAAAAACTTTAAATTTACGCTTTTTCTTATATTTTAATATTTTATAAAAAGGACGGTTTGTTTGATTAATGTGTTTACACGATTCCGAAACAGTAATCCACATTCATCTATCAAGATGTTATATTTTGGACAAGCTAGCAATTATTATATACGGACAATTGGCATGGGTATTAGGTATAAAACCCAAATTTAAAAAAAAACAGTATTTACTAAGTGCCTTTATGGCTTTATAATAATAGAAAGTCCACGTGACACGATCGGTGACTGTAGAGGAGAACGTATAGATTTTTCATCGTTTTGGTACAATTTATAGTGATATAATATTATATTATGATTCAAACATTCCAAACTAATGTTTATGGTCGACTTTTTTACTCGTGTATGATTTCCAACCACGACTGGACACATTGTTACATGCGACAGATCAGTCCTTTTTAGTCTACTTCTATACTTTTGTCTGACGTGAGTCGTGCTGGATTTCATAAAACGGCGGATGAGTTCGATTTAATAAACATTCCGCGATTGACCCTGCTCGACCCCTTATATAGGAATTATTATAGGTGCTACCAGATATTATGTAGCACGAGGCAATGGCATACAAAATGTCCTAGACTCATCTATAATCATATACATTACAGTTATTTGCAATTGTTATTACTGACGACTTTTTCCGGTTTTTATTTATATTTAATTTTAAAACCTTAAATAGTATTGACTGCGTGTTTGCGTCGGTTCACTCATCACCACGTAGATACTGCTGGAACAGAAATCTGTTTTATTGAGTTCCATTTATGCGATTTAAATATACCTACATATTATAGATAGTGGTAAACCGGTAACACATTTTCCTTTTCCATTTTATAAAATATATTAAAACAGACATATTGATTTGCTTCGTTGGAGCGACCTTATTGGCCCATCTTTGATAACAGGCTTTTAAATTTTAGTAGTAAGACTTTTTGTAAGAAATTAATAAATTATACTTGTATTTTACTACTTATTTATATAAGTTAGTTAAGTCAGCCATGATCTCACCCGTGATTTAATTTGAACTTGATTTTATTGAGGCCTATTGATTGCATGGATTTATTGCTTTTTGACTTTGTTTATGTTTGTCTGCCTATAAGTAAAATCTCATTTTCTTAAAACCTTCAGCATGGCTGTCGTTGTTTAGATTGTTATTATGATTTGGACGAGTTGGACATTATTACATGAAGTTGGACAATATAGGTTGACATAAATGCATCATATTATTACAGTAGGTATTCATTATATTATATTCCAGCACGGGTACACTGTATGTAAATAAAAAACGTGTTTTTTATACATCCAAAAAAAAATTACAAACTGTGTAATAGAATTACGTAGTGAGTGAGGTTATCTATTGATAGTAGTGTAGAATCCTTCAGACACCATTAATTATTTAATTAATTTAAGTGATTATTATTTTGAGATTTTTGACACTTTATTAATATTATACGCCTTTTGATACGACGTAGAGAATAAAAGCTAAAATAATAAACAACTAGTTAGGCGATTCAATTACCTAGGTACTTTATTTATAGTAATTTTTTTTTGTAAGATTCCTATTGGAAATTAATTAATTGGGAATTTGAAAGTATTTTTGTCCGTTGCTCATCGCTAAAAACAAATATTATGATTTTAAGGGTATTAATTCTATTTTTAATACAATTTATAAATATAATGTTATTATTAATTACTTATTACCTACAACAAAATAAAGTACAATCATGTAATTGAATCTGATAATAAATTATATAAAATAAATATATAATTGATATAAACATTAATTATATTATCAAATATGTTTAAATATATAATTGATATAAACATTAATTAAAATTTTAGTTTATTATTTCTATTATTATTATTAGTTATTACTTAAAAATAATTATCTTTTGCCAAGTTAGTGCTCTACCTAGTACCTACCGATAAGATTAAAATGGAAACAAACAAAATATATGGACAATATTATTATATTTTTATCAATAAAACTAATGGAAAAATGGTGTACTTTCCAAATATTTATTATGCTTTAACAATAGATGACAATTGAATTTTAAAATGATTAGACAATGACTTCTGTATTGCTATGTAGGTATTTTAATAAACCCAAAATACAGTCCATAGGTACCTTTTATACTTGTTTATTGCAGTACCTACAATTTTAAATATCATATTGTAGCAACATTATATGTTGCTATTATCTATAATAGAATTTATAGTAGACCTAATTATACCTAGTAATCGGTATCTCTAGATAGGTAACTATAACTAATTTATACATAATATCAAAGGTGGGCAAGTTAATGAAAATAATTAACTCAAGTTAAGTTAAGAGGACACAAGATCGATAAGTTAAAAGTTAAAATTAACAAATTATAAATTTAACTCGATAAGTTTAAAGTTAATATAGAAAAAAAAATTAACTTAACTCAGTTTAAAAAAATTTATCTATTTTTTTTTTAAGTAAATCACATAAAGAGTGAATGTGTCTTTCTAGTTTCTAATTTATATGTACAATTATGAACAACGTAAGGGACTGGCCGATGCAAGCGCACTATAATTCATAATATTGTATTGTATTATAGTCTTCAAGTATAGACCAGCATAATATTATCAATTATCATGTATATATTATACACAACTATAATTTCTATACTCTATACCTATTTACTTTAAACGATAATTTAGTTTTCAAGTTATTTTTAGAATTTTCTTTCCAATTTTCAGAATCTGGTGGTCAGCAGTATTTCTCTTATCGATAATAAATTATTGTTATTACTTATTTGTACTGCAAACATCTTCTTCTATCTAATACTATAAAATGATAAAAGCTTATTGCCTTTCTAATAAATAAAAAATATTAATATACACAAAATTATGTTACCTAGAAAAAGTACAGAAATGTTTGTGTTATTATAGTATTGGATTATTTTTATTTTATACTAATATTTACGTATAAACAAAAAATTTCAAAATGTTTTTAACTTATTGATTTTTTTTTTAAATCAACTGAGAATAGCTAAGTTATTTCAACTGTAAATTAAACTAGTTAGGTTCATAAGTTAATTAGAAAACAAACTAACTAGTTAATGCCCACCTTTGCATAATATTATTATATCTAATTGAAATATTTAAAAATAAAGCAGCTTCATTGGCCAGTGATACTAAAATTAATAGAAATTAATTTACCTAGGCTTATAAAGATTTACAAATTTAAATCATGCAGTTTTAAAGAATCTCCATTAAATTATAGTCACTAGGTAGGTACCTACTACATATTACCATTACACGTAGGTACCAAAAAGTACTAACAGCATTATATTATTATATTTGAAACTAAATTTTCGAGCTTTAAAATATTAAGGTAGTAATAATTGTACACCTGTAAAGTCAACAAGGTTACTCAATATTTTATTTGCTATTATTTAGAAAATAAAAGTTATCATGACATTCTAAACAACGAAAACCCATAACTTTCTGAAATAGGTAGTTAAAATTCAGAATAAATCATTATTGATTTGGCGTAAATTTTACCTACCATCTAAAATACCAAGTATTTTTTCGTTTTTTGAAATATTCTCAAAACTATAAATAACAGAGTTCTGCAATAGTAATGTATTCTATAAAGTTCAAATTACAAAATAATCTAATAAGCAATTAAAACATTTAAAACAATTAAAATAGTAATTGTAGGAAACGTGGTTTTGTTGCCGGAAATCAAATCCTGGTCTCCCACGTGTTATTTATAGGTGGTACCTAAGTGGTTTTTCACGATATTCAGGAAGATTACTGAGAACTTCCAAAAATAAACCGTCTAATTTATCACTACGATTGAATTTCTAACCCAAATAACATACTTTTGGAACAAACCAGAAAAGTGTTTACGAACAAAACAAAATACGTCATTGTGTATTGTATAAACATGAACCAAAATTAAAAATGCAAATACGTTTTAAATAAATAATGTGTGTACCGAATAATAATGTTAATAGATACGTATGAATTGTACATTTAACACTATTATTAATGATTATAATAGATAATATATGCATATTGCAACTAGGTATGTTTTGACTCATATTTCATCTTTTTCATTGTTTTCTCCTTTTGTATTTTGGATTCAGTGTAGCGGACTTAACGGTATCATGTCTGTGGTTTATTTGCTCCAATTTATCGATCATACTATGTACATATTAAAATAATAAGAATAATGATGATGTTTCAATGTCTATCACTACAACTAGTCACTAGTCACATTAGTGTGATTTGGTGTTTGATTTACTGTTCAGTTAAACATTTTTTCGAAAAGAAAAATATAATTGCCCATCACAGCCCAAAATAATAAAAATTGAATACTTTGTAATAGTCAATAGTCGTCATAATATATTGCTCATAAGCGCGAAATATTATCTAAACATTTCCTATTAGTCTAGACAAAAATATCCATATGTGCATAACAAATAACAATAATTAACAATAAAGTCGTAAGACTTGCAAATAAATTTAGAATATTAATACTATAATATTTTAAATATTATTTTATTCAAATCAGGGTTATTATTAATTGAGCTCTTATTCAACAAGGTATTATAATTAATTCAAAATTTGAAGCTCACAGCTTTTAAAGGGTTTATTTTAGACATTTGTTTTTCGAAGTAAGTACATAGGTATTCCATGTTAATATACTATACGTGTTTACAATATTACATTATCTAAACAATATACTATAAAATGTATAATATTCTACTGCATAATTTGATTATTTTTATTTTTTAGATATAAATACACAATACTTTTGAAAATTGAATATAACGAGCTTAGAATTTTAAGCTGTACGCTAGTTATCAATTTAAGTTCTATGAGTTTTAAATAACATTTAAGTTTTGATCAAACCAGAAATTAAAATTCTATTTTCCGCCTATATATATTATTGTCGAGCCGTACAAAAGAGCAAATTAACTTTTATCTAATAATTATTCAATTTCCCTAACCTAACCTAGATATCACGATAATGATGAACTATCACCGACCTTAAGGTATAACCAATTAGGCTGTATAGTTTTATTAGTTTACTTTACACGTATAAGTGAATAACTTTGTTTCAATGAGTAAGTAAGTTGATAAGTAACTAATAACCTTTATTCTGACAATTATTGATATGTGAACATTTTTATTACACTTATAAGTTATAGCATATTATATATTATTTTCGTTATAAGTGAATTTGATCCATGTAGGTGATATTACATATTTTCTGCACGTGTTGAAAGCGTGTTACCACTAAATCGCTTGAACCTGATTAATTCACAAAATATGTTTTTATAATGATACAAACACAGCTATACATCATTTATCATTTTACGAATCTTATTAATCTTATTTATATATTATATGTTGTTTATGGTACCATTTGGCTTTTATGACACGTTTGTAAAGATTAATAATTAGATACAGAAGCTATTTTTTCGTATCACAAAAAATAGTTATATTTTGTGATGTTGTGAAAATCTCCATAGACCAGTATACAACAAGTTAAAATTTTCAATAAATTACAAATTTATTATCTTCATAGTATATTCTACATATTAATTTATTACATACATAACTACATATTGTAGTTGGGTTTAAGTGTCAAAATATAAATTTGTAAATCGTATTTTGTGTAACTATCTATATCAACATTATTTTAAACACAATGTCAATACATTATATGAAGAAGCTTATACAATTCAATAAGAATATTTATATTATTTAATTCATAAGTTATACAAGTACCTATGTGAACTATGCAGTACATATTATAATAATAAGTTCAAGTTCAAACACAAAAATAGTTTAGCATAAACGGTATACTAATTGAATCGTCTTAGAATGCTAAACTGTTCGTTATTCTTACAATTTCTTCGTTTAAATGATCCATAAAGTAATTATAGTTGACAGCGAATATTTTTAAGGTTTGAGTTTAAGTAAGTTTGAACAACTTTTGGTTTTTAAATACTTTAGCTTATCCCTCGACATTGAACAGTTATTTTTGTAGTTGATACCATTCCAAAAGTCACCGTCTGATTTGCCAAATCTGCTATTAGGAAAATGAGATATCGACAGTGGTGTCGAATCAACCAAGTGCGTTCTTTGAAATTTTGCAAAAAAACCACTCGAAGACCCAATTTATTATGTAATTCAGTTATTAATGTACCTGTTACGTAAATTTATAAATTAAGTACCTATACACGTTCGACAAACGATCGGCAGTTGAGAATATTAAATACATTATGTTATTATAATAATATGAGTCAAGGGATTTATTTAAGAACGACCGGTCAGAAGCCAAAGCGGTCTTGGAGAGTGAAAAATCTACCTACATAGACCATATATGGTGCGGATGGATTTGTCCGGTAACCAAACGACGACTATTTTAGGATTAGTGTACCAGCCACCAGGCGCAACCAGTTAATATGACATTATTATTGCATTTAATTTGATTTTTAACCTTCGCCCGTTTATAATAAGTAATAACTATACTATTCACTATATTCAATTTATATACAATATGTATTAATATTTAAAGATATTAATATAAATATTTAATATATTGAAGAATAATTTGAACATAAAAAAACAAATAAATGTTTGTAGATTATTATTATTTTATTTGAGTCAAAAATATAGAGAACTACTTGCGATATATTATTTACAATTTTCATATTAGGTACTTACATTTTTTATGGTAGGTATACATATATATTATATTTTACATTTTATTGTTTTATATTAAATTATTGCACAACTATCTTAGTATTAAAATACTATCATGTTATACATAGTTATACCTTACAATATATGGGTACATATAGGTATATGAGGTTATAGCACATATGGCAAAATATTATGGAAGCCGGAAGGTGTGAAACATTTTAATACAGAACTTGTTGTTAGTTGACTATGCATATCTCTAAAGTTAAGATTAAAATCTAAATTATTTTCAAAACTATTTAAAACGCAACACATAGGTATGTTATACTTGCAAGGTCAGTCAAGAAAAACATTTCCTCTTATCATTCAAAAATACTTGATAGAGAATGAATATAAATGTATATATAATATTATATTATATAAGATTAATTAATATACGTTGGAATTTATAGTATCTGGTTATTCTTGTTAATGGTTCATACATATTTAATAATAAAATAACGTTACATTTACCAGAATACCTATATCTGGCTATACCACAGGTACTAAAGGTATAGGTAGGTAGATGCTTATAGGTAGGTAGGTATTACATATTATAATAATATGGTGTAGGTAGAGTTATTAATTGTTGCGAACTCGCATAACTATTGGGTACATAAGTATATTATTGTAACTATACAATGTTATTTAATTTTACCAATGAAAAAAAAATAATTTAATACAATTTAATAATATTATTGTATTTATTAACGTGATTATGATAGCATAGTAACTACTCTGATTTTGATATTAAACTTCGTAAACCAAAAATCAGTCTCACAATACTATAGTCTATACATATACGAATTATTTTGTATAGAAAAATACGGATTTAAGTTGTAATACATTTATTAACTTCCGGGAAAAATTAGGATTAAAACAATTTTTGGATTGGATCTAAAAATAATTATACTATTATACTCGTAATTATAAAATTGGTGTCTCGTGATGTCTTTATTGATAATATATAATTTTTATTAAATTTAATTCTTTAATGGATTGTTAAATTTTTATAGCTCAATAATAAAAAGAAATAAAAATAGATGACCCTATACTGCATGGATATAAAAAATGAATAAATAAATAACAAACAAACAAACAAAAAATAAATACAAATTACTTATAGATACCAATAATAGATACAAGTGTTTGAAATATATTATTTACTATAGTTTAGTCATAAAAGAGATAATCTGGAATCTGGATAACATTATTATGCTTACTCGAAGTCAATAGATATACTTATATATTATATTATGTAACTATAATACATTATTTCGTGAACAACCTATAAACACAAATACTTTTACAATATAACTAATAAGTATTCTATTGTTCCTATATAAATATAATTTGTATCCCAAAACAAAAACAATTTATTTTAATCCAAATTTAAAGTCTTAAACGAACCTTCGACGCCAAAATAGTCACTTTCCGTTTTTGGTTTACCCGGACGTTTTTGTTCATCTACTCTGTAATTTTCTTCTTCTAAGAACCATTCTCTCATTTCTTTGACTTTGTCAAATGTATCATCTAATTTCATACAAAAGACAATTTAGTATAGGTTTAGAGCTGTTGGTATTATTGTTTAAAACGTTTTGAATTTTTATGTATCAATACATTATTGACCCACCGTGTAAATTTTGTAGGGTTTGTCCACTTCCTCCGATCTCAATTGGCATTATTTCTTTAGGTATATAATCAAATATAGTTTCGGAATCTGCAGCCGAGTGATAGTACAACTATAAAGTAAAACATAATATTATATTAATGCATTGGAAAATATATTTTTAATATTATAATATTAAATAATGTAAGCAATGAAATATTATGTAATAAAAAAAATTTTAATTACTTTCTCTGATAATTCTTTTTTCATAAAAGGTTTTGTCATACTAGTTATCATGTCAATAAACGGAACTGTGTTTATTGTATGAATAGCTTTAAGACGAGCCGGTAACCCATCCTAAAATTATTATTAATTATAAGTAGCGAATTTAAATTCCAAAACAATTCTTCTAATATAAATATAGTCATACTTGCAAGAAATACACGTATTTTTTCATCATATTGATACCAAGACGACCGATGTGACTAAGACTAATACCTTTCATGTCATAAATAATTATAAGTCCGTTGAAAGTTCCTGAAGTCATTAGCAACATATCGATCACCATGCTGAGTGCTTTAATGAAATCAGATAAGACAAACAATTCTGCCTCTTCGCGTTTTGCGTATATAAATATAACTTTGCAACCATCTGGAGTTGATCCCGGCAATGCACAAAATGATCTAAGGAGTAATGTACTTCTGAGTAAACAATCATTTTAAGTTATATTATAAATATGTTTTTGTTTTACATAGTTTTAAATGCTTCCAACACAGATTTTACATCGGTATCACGTTTTGTGAATAATTCGGGCGAATGAGTGCGAAGAGTGAAATATGACTCTATGGTTACTTTCGTCGGTTCCAATCGATAAAAACAACTATGTAAGAATAGCACGAGGAGTTCGTCTGCAAATATTTTAATTATCTTACTGTTACGTCAACATGAATAAAAATTAAAATTAAAACAATAAATTATACGAAGCTGGAAAAATATCATTTAATACGTGTAGATCATAATATAATATTATCATAGGATATAATACATGCAATATTGCAATTACTTTGCTAAGTCTTTTAAAATGTAGGTAAATAAAAGTGGGTCGGATACAGACTACAACAATGTACCTAAAGTGTTAGCACCACATTTGCCTCGCAGCGCTCATCTCAGCACCACAAGATAATTGTTGTGATATAATTATTGTAAATTTAAAAGCTACAATAAGTGCTCATAAAACCGTTTTTAGATGTTTCAAATTTTAAGTAGGAAATGAGTTTCACTCTTTAAAGCAATTTTCTTTTTACCTATACTTATAATATAGAGGACAAAATCACCTTTCATCAAATTAAATGAAGAATTATACAGATGTGTGTAATTTTTGAAGCACTAAAACTTTTATACAATAATATGTGATATTAAAGTAATAATAGTGACATAGTGACACACTGACATATTATAGTGGCATACTATCAAAACATAAATAAATTAAAGCACACGTCAGAGAAGATGTAAAACACGGGTAACAAAGAAATTCTTAAATTCATATGGGTAGGTACATACGGAATATGTAACCATTTAAATTTAATGAAAGTCTCATATAAATATCTTCAAATTTTCTAAATTGCTTAGGCTTTGTTCAAATTTCAAAGTTAAATCATGCCAGCCATCGATTGAATTTGAGTTAATCATAATTCAATATATTATTGTAGAGATGAATGATGATAGATGAGTGATGAGTGATGACTATTGAACATTTTTATCATCAATGAATACTTTTGTCACTTAGGTTAATCAATTTCGAAAGCAATGCGAAAACAAACCCCACCCAGTCCCACATTTGAAACAGGAAAAAAAATTAAAACATATAGACATATCACAAAATATCATTAATCATTTTGACATATAATTGTTGAGTCCAAGAAAAATATCAAATACCTAACTATTAGTTATTATTTGTATTATAGTATTAAAAATTATACTTCATGACCTAAATTGGAAACATTTTTCATGACACCTATATAAATACATACCTATCATATTATTATATTATATAGGTATTACGCAATACAAGACAAATAAATATATTAAGATGTATCATATTATAATTTATAGTGTCATAGGTATTTCTATGATACTATAAATAGATGCTTACCCGTTACTATTGGTAAGTGTGGTTGTTTGGATATCCATTCTCTGAGATGATTTAAATCTTCTTCATTTAGTTCTGGATTTTTTTTAAATTCATCTGGAATGTTAAAAAAGTTCATGTTTAACAGGATTGCACTATCAAAAGTTGTAAATAAGTACACAACACTACAATAGAACTAAATTATTTTTCAATTACTTTTTTGTTATATACTAATACGGTGGACAGTAATTACAGACAACAAAATATATTATTTACAATTGAATAGACGGGAAAAGCCTTGAAAGTTCCGTTGCTTGTGACATATACTATTATTATACATACAGGGAAATCATCACTAGTCACACTTTTATAAAAAAAATAGCTACATAATATTTATATATACCGTGATTCAACATGCATATTTTTGTCATCAATGATAGTTATTCAAAATAAGATTTTTGAAATTTGTAAATAAACTTTGGACAATATTTTCAAATACTTGAGTTTTTTTTTTTACTCGGGTTGTCATGTAGAGATACAAAAGTCTGTTTTTCAAATAATAATCCCCTTTACTATATATTATTTGGTGGATAGTTTTTTTGAAAATGTTGTTGAAAACAACTGTTAAGTTGTTTGACTTTGTGTTCTAAGAATAATATAGTCACATGAATACGTGATAAGTTGTACTGATAACAGATTTAGAAGATACAATGGAGGCTATTGCACAATAGGAATTGAACATTTTTAGTAATTAATATTATTCTGCTCAAGTATAATAAATACCAGATCCAATATTACATATATTTTAAATTTTCGTAATACCATTTACATACCTTAATATAATTATTTAAATCTTTAGAAGTCATAAGCATTTCAATAACTAAGAAACTACTTATTGTAATACAATTTTGAATTAGCTATATAGGTACCTCAAAACATTTTCAAAAAAATATCCACTCAATAATTTACAGTAAAAGGGAAGGGGGTTCTTATTTGAAAAGCAGAAGATTGTATCGCCACAGGACTCTTTTAGTAGTACAATTTTTTTTCTAACTAAATCTTGTATAAACTATCTCACCTTAAAAAATCCAATTATTTTACCACAAAATATGAAAGGATAGAATTAGAAATTAGAAATTTTAATAGGTATCAGTATGCGTTGTTATATATAATACACTTAACAATTCGCTACTACCCTATAGAGTTTTGAGTGATGACTGATGATTTATCAGAACAACCTTTAAATAATTATATGTCATTATTGATGATTTTACTCTTCTATAACTGTACAAGGACACGAAGCACAAACTATATGTTTAAATAATATAATAATTATAAAGGTAATTATTGTTTGTCACAAATTTTAATTTTTAAAAACTTAAGTTTATGTTATGTTTAAAAACTGTTCACTCTAGATAATATTTATTATATAAAAAAAATTAAAAAATTCATTGATGATATTCTCACTGTGTATATCTATATCAATACAAACTAGATAAGTTCTGTTTATTGAGTCTCTAAGTTGATGCTCTGATCTGAGAGCTCGCCTTGGTCTAATAATTTAATTTGCCAATCAATCATCATATTAATAAAAATATAGGAATTTGAAAATAAAAAATAAAAAAGAATATTATTAAATTAAATATATAAATGTATTATTTTTTATTTTAATTAATTTTATATAAAATATTACATAGGTATAATATAATTAAATACTAATTATACTATGGGTACATTTTATAATTGGATGAGCTCACGAAGAAAAATTTGATTTTTCATCTGTAATCATTTACATTAGTCCAACCCTGTATTCATTGATGTAAGATAGCCACATAGGTATAATATAACATCTGAAATAGATAATAATATATACGTTATTTAATTTGTATAATAACAAACACGACCTTGCATGTGAGGAAATTATGATTACTATTCACCACTAATTTTACACTGCACATTAATACATATTTTGTAATGTTTATATGTATCATGTAGATAGTATTGTAGTAGGTGCATACTAAAAATTACAATAAATAGTTGAACAATAGTGCAGGACATTTAGGTACCTACTTGGTATTCACTTTTTACTATGTCACAGTAATGATTACTGACTAGACTTCGTAGTAATAATTATTAATATTACAAATATTTAACTTAAGCAAAATATCATTCTGGTAATATTTTTATTTAAATTGATAATAGTTTTTACAACAATCTACACAAAAATTGTAAATAATAATAAAATAATTAAACAATCAGTTAATAAATTCTTGTTATGAGAAATGTTATCGTCAAATGGTATAATTACGCAATCTTTAAGGTTTTTGCTAACTGAACAAAGTGTTATGTGTACAACTTTAAAAAAATATCAAATTTCGAAATTTCAATTTTTGTACTTAAATTATTATTTTTTTTTTATCTTAACATAATATAATAAAGAACTATCATTTAAATTGTACACACAAATTCTATTTATTTGATATAATTGTCGAACTATAATAGTATATGCCGATGGTTCAAAAATAAAAAAATAAAAAAAAATAATAATAATATAATAATTTTTGAATAGAAGTAACTTTGTATTAACACATTTCCATTTAAAATAATACTTAATTGTAAGCTAAAATATGTATCCAATATATTTTTATATAAATCAAATGAAATGTTTAAATGGATAATAAATGGATACAAAAGAAAATAGTTTAAATAACATAATATTTAATCTATGAAACCACTAAAATTATATACTAACTGATTATAGAGGTATAATATTAAATATAAGCTTATACAAGTATATTACAATTTATAATACATCTCGTTGATAAAGTAGTACTTCAAACAAGGATACCGGGAGTCAGGAGAAGTTTAGTGTTAATTATAATTAACATAAAAACAATAATATAATACCTAGGTTATTTAACCAAGTTAATTCTACAATAATAAATTAAACGTTTAATTACATAATATATCATAAGTCCTTCATTCTTTTTAGTTTTTACCATATTTATATGACACTACCAAGCTTGTTCCAAGTTCCCAAGTTAACTCATAATATGATGTCAAGTTTTACATTTCAAATACATAGACACGAATTCAAATTTATTGAAACACAATAAATAAATAAATACTAATGTATATTGGATACCAACCGTTTATAAGGGGTTCAGTTAGGCAATACTTTTAACTTTTTTTGTGGTGTGAATGAGTGCGCATAGTAAGTTATCATAGGGAGCAGATTTTTACAAAAACAAGTTAAACGAAAAAAATGTTTTACTTACATTAGTTCTATAAAAAAATAAAGGTTGGTAATGAATAATTGTATACAAGAACCAAAATAACGAGAACAACAGTAGGCTGTAACCGCTTATATTATTATAATATTATTAACGAGTCTGTATTTCGGTGTAAAAAATAGTAAATTATCTTATTTTATTTTCTACTACTTGATTGAATACATTTTACATTTTTCACATAATAATGGTTATTGCATTTAAAATGTGTTTTAAAATATTGAATATTATATAACAATAAGAAATAATCGTAATTTGTACACTAATTATTGAAAGTCTTATGATTATGATACCGACCGTTTTTAAGGAGTTCAGTATAGGCAATTACCTATGCTTGTTCGTGTGGTTCTTGTAAATGTGTTGGTAGTAAATGCTAATTAGTGTGAGTAAAATTATAGTATAATATTATATAATATATTATTATTATTATATCATATTATTTATATGTTATGTATAATATATAATATTAGTATGTAAAAGAAAATATTATAGCAGAGCTTTTCCGTACGTGCACGTAGATACATGTCAAAAACGCACTATCTACCTTATCATTTATTATTACTTTTTTTGATCAAAAGTATTAATATAATGCCAATTGCATTAGCTACCCTTAAATCCTTTATCCCCCTTAAAATTTGAAAATGGACAGAAATCGCTTCAGTCCACCATGGGGACCTATGGGGATGGGACTCCATAAGGAGGGCTGTATGTTCTCTATAGTGCGCATACCCTTCTACTACCATATCGATGGACACCGGTACTCAAACAGCAGACCCAAGTTCCTCAACCATTGTTCGCTATTGTCGTGTATTGTTGCTCGTTATGTGATCGTCGGGTTTTTTTAAAGGAGCCGTACGGTGCAGTGGTCGTTGACAAGTGGCTATAATGGCTACAATGCTATTATCGATGAATAAACATAAAACGTGATGATTACATCTCGCAGCTATTATACGTTCTATAATTATATTACTAATATGTATTTTTAAGTTGTACGTCGGTCATCGTTATATTAAAGAGAACAAATTCGTGATAATTTATAACTGATTTTAATATTTATAAATATCTATAGAAATTATTAGCAAATAAATTATAAATCATTGCAGAAGTTGCAATATAAATAAAAGATATTAAAATTAATTAAATTAATTAATAAAATCACAATATAATGAATGCTCAGAATAAAAAAAAACACAGTGTCTGCTTATAGAAATACTTCTGAATTACTGATCCCTAATATTGCATCAAAATAAACCATAACAGGCAATAATATTGACCTATATGTCTACATGTCATGCATCAAATCAAAATTAAAAATAATATATTTGAATTCAGTGAAAAATTATTTATTTTTATTTTATTAGCTAATAGATTGGCCATAACAGCAACGTTGCCATAACCGATTGCCTCTGAGATCTTTTTTATGGTATAGTCATAGTGGAATTTGCTTAATCCAGTAGTGTTTAGAGCACTGAGTTTTGAGCACGACGGTTGTCCCAGAATGAATACACTAAGAAAAAAAAAACTAAAAGGTATGTCATTTGACAAATCGGTCACTGCTATTGCTGACGATCGCAACCTTTCGGAAGTGATCAATACCTACCTCGTTTCAGAAAGTCGCTATTCGGTTAGACTTTGACTGATCAACGCCACAGGTGGTTAACTATGACATCCGTAAACAAGTGCAGATAGTGTTTGTATTTTGATATTCAGTTTTCTGTGAAACGCATTGGTCGTATCAGCTTAAAACAGAGGAGTACCGAAAGGCAAGAAGATGTCATGAAACAATATTTTGGCTACCGGACACTGAGTATCGTCGTTATCGAAATTATCACCTATCTGAGAACATCGGTTTTGACCTTATACCGCGGTTGGTCGTCGACTTAGAGAAACGAAAACGGGCCTACTCGCGGCCGGTCGCCTGTGTCGACTGGCATACGTTTACGAGTCGGTACGGCAAATGCTTTATTAAAGCTCTAATAGGAAATCTAGAAGAAAATCATTCCAGTCAAAGTTTATGTGATTTTTTTATCATTGCTATTATTTATATACTTAATTATTGTTGTATTATTAACCATTATATGATGGAATCTGAAGACTCGTCGGCATCCACGGTCTCCTCTACCGCATGTTCGCCGGGTTCCTCACCTGCTTGTTCACCGGGCTCCTCAACTGCTGGTTCGCCGATCGCCTCACCACAATGTTCACCGGTCTCTTCAATAGCTTCTTCACCCACATCGTCACCGACCGTATTGACCAAATCGCCGATTAAGAAGGCTCTAGCTGTCAAGAGGCAAACACTGGTCCATCCGTCGACTGCCGTCATGGTGACTACGGCCATTAAGTCGTTAAAGGACAAGAAGGGGACCACGCTGCCCGCGATCAAGAAATATATGGCAATTCATTATCAAGTGGATTTATCGAAATTTGCTCCATACATACGCAGGTATCTGAAGTCAGCAGTCGCCAAGGGCGGATTGATTCAGACGAACGGTACCGGTGCCAATGGCAACTTCAAACTCCCGGCAGCTGAGAAAAAACCCGTTAAGAAAACAGGTGTTCCCGCGGCAAACAAGAAGAAACCGGGAACAAAAAACCCTACCTCTAAAGCACCCACTACGACGTCCACCAAGCGGAAGTCTATCGAAGCCGGGACGACGGCCACCACCAAGGTATCCAAAGCTAAGAAACCCAAGAAGGCTCTAACGGCTGTTGTTAAACCGAAAATTAAGAAGATTGTTGAAGTAGTAACCATGGCTACACCGGCCAAGACAAAGAAGGCAGCTGGGGACGGGGACAGTAAAACCAAAAAAGCAGCTGCAGCCAGTAAAACAACAAAAGTTACTGCTGCCAGCAAAACAACAAAAGCTGCTACAGTCGGCAAAACAACAAAAGCAACTGCAGTCAGCCAAACAAAGAATTCAAAAGTTGTCGCCAAAAAAGCAGCGCCCAAGAAAAAATAAAATAAATTATTGTGTGTAATATTGTTGTAATTAATTATGTAAGATTTATTGTGTTATTTTAAAAAGGTTCTTATCAGAACCAACAAGTTCAATAGATATGGATAGGTACAAACTTTTTTATTTTTCTAAAAAGTACCCACTGCACAACATTGGTATGGTAAAAAATAATAAATGGATAGGTAAGGGCGGTGTTATAATTTTAAACCATGAGTATATAACTTTTTATTATTTTATATAGTTTTCAGCGTGTTACTTATTAGCATAAAGATTTTCAATTTGTAACACATGAAGAGAAACTGCTAACATTTACTTACTTATTTCTCAAATAATTGTATTCCAAACCAATCATGCTGTCCTAATTGAGTAAGGGACGTCCTAACTCCTGCATTACAATACAACTACATTAATGCGATATTAATGTACTAATTAAATATGTTTGTTTTTAACAAATAATAACTCAGGTACCTATATTATATTATGGTATTATAATTCTATAAAGTATGAAGTAATAGTATAGTATATGAAAATGAAAAGTGAATAAAATTAAAACTGTGGATTTGTATAACTTAAGAAATCGTGAAACCCTAATACCAGCCAAAATAAGTGGTAGAAGAGACGTTTAAAACATACAATTTCAACTATCGGCCGTTCACAAATTGCCTCCAGTAAATTCGTATTTGAAAAAGGTACTTGAACTGCTTCCAGACTCAAAAATATTATTCACTAGAGTTCCCTTATATTTTAAGTAGTGAGTTGTACATGACTTGTATATAAATCTCTTAATGTTGATGTCGAGTGTAGTTCAGGATAGTATGAGAATGTTTGACACCATTAGTTTTGTTGATTGTAGGACCGGAGTGTTTTCGCGGCTGTAATGCGAAAGCAGTTCCCGCGGCGGCGCCGTCGGTTCAAACAGAAAAAAAAAGGTTCGTAGTGTTTAGAGAAGTTTAGTTGATTGCTCAAAATAATGCAACGATGACAGTAGAAACAGTGTTGTTGATTGATTCATAAGTAATGAAAATAAAAGTTTTTTTACAAGTATATTTCATGTGACTGCCGAACAAAAATCATATATTTCAGTAGTGGTTGTTTGACAAACTGTGTCATGTTAATTCGTCATATTGTTTTTTTTCTGACAAATCATAATTCATAGAATTGGTACCCAGAACCTAACCCGGTAGAACTATCACCCAAGGCGGTGTGTTGTCCATATTCAAGTTGTTCTTTTACCCAAGAAATTCGAGAAGAAAGCCAATTTTCTTGCTAACCTTTGCTTTAGTTTGGGTCACTGTCACGAAAAGTTACATTATACTGTGCCAGTCGTTAGCTGTCAGTGGTCTCAGTTATTTTTTTTATATTATATCTTTTGTTGTTTGGTTGTCTGGATTGGGCTTTTCTTATTGAATAGAGGGTATTACATTCCCTGACCATGGTCGTGTTGATATGTTGTGTTACGCCAAGGCGTCTGTTTAGTGTTACACCGAGATACTTCACGTTATCCGACCATTCTATTGGGAAACCATTTATTTTAATTGTAGTAATATTTTTGGTATTTTTGTTTCCGAAGAGTAGTGCGATGGTTTACTGTTCGTTTATTTTTAGACAACATCGCTTGAACCACTCAGCGACCAGTCTACTTGTTTTTGAAAAGTGAATGCTGCGCATCTGGCGTTGTGGTTTTGGGCAGAAAACATTGTATCATCAGTAAATAATGCAAGTACGGCCTTAGGCATTACCGGTATGTCATTCTTGTATATGAAAAATAGGATGGGTGATATTCTTACTGGTCTATTTTCCAAATACAATATACTATTTTAAAACAGCCCCCTTCGGGGCCACCAAAATTTAAAAGACCACAATTCCACTGTTACGATAAAAAATTGAAAATTTGGGTAGATAGGGTAATCAATTTACTACCAGTAACTTAAAATGTATGATTATCGTGTATTTCTATTCGTAATTGTTTGTGATAGCAGCATCTACCATCTTATATCAATACAAAGTAATATTCGTCAAAACCTTTTTTTAAACGTTTACCTATGTAGTACGATTTAAACGACGAGTAGGAACTACAAAGCCATACTTATTGAAATATGGCACTACCCCAGCTATTATGTCACATTAGTTGATTTTACTCTGTATTAGAGTTTTAAACATGTAAATTATGACTATAAGCACTGTAAACATTAAGTTGTAATTAATTCGATTGATCCATTAGGCTTGTAAAACATTTTGGCTTTAATACTTTTATAACTTTCAAGAAGGTTTGGTGGAAAAAAACACTACTTCTCGGGAACCAAAGCTCAAAAAATATTCTACAAATATAAACGGTGTCCCAGTTAAGTGGTAGGACATGTGAAATACCTTGGCGTATGCAGGTCCGCCGGTCTTAAAACAATTCAAGAAACAGTTGTCAACCAGGCGTCCGTGGTGTTTCATAAGAAGTAAATCGCAATGTACTCGCACACAAGATCCTTCAGCCACAATTCCAGAGATATACGACGTACAATCCTAAAGTAACGTCTGCTACAATTGACATCAATAATTAACAAGTAACATACCAATCAGCGATCATGCGTCACCTCCAAAGCAAATCTCCCAGCATTACTATGTTATGACCGTTAATTAGTGATATCAATATTAATTTTTATATTATGCAATACAGTATGATTACGAACTGTTGTTTTTGACTTCCTTGTCACCTCACATAATGCCCTGTCTATGAAAAATGAAATATTTTAACATACCTATTTCAACATGTATCAGAATAGAAATCTTCGAACTCACTTGATTAACAATTTTAAAAGAAAATTGCGTACATGGACAATTTTGGAGGGATTGTTTATAAAGGCACTTACTGTTTTAAATTAAGAACTTATTTCTTACTATAAGATATAATTTGGAAGATGCAAATAAATTCAATTTTGTTATACTTTTAGAAATTTGTTTGAGGACTAAAATTGAATGATGATTTCATGTAAATTATTTATAATTACATAGGTACGAATAATTATTATTTAAGACACATTTTAAAACAAGTCACGTAAATAGTTAATTTAAAAAGAATTACTCGAATAATTGGTACCTTTGTTGTTACATTTGAATATTATTTATCAAACCTACTATAGCCGATAACTGGTTGTATAGTATTCTTTCTTGTCTCGTACTAACGAATAATAAATATTTCGTTTCCCTCTTTACCATAATATAAAATAAACACTATCTAAAATGTATAATACTACTTCGCCTATATTATGATTAAAATTATTTATGATTGATAATAATTTTTGACTAAATGTTTTTGTATGTAACTAACATTATAAATATGGTATATGGTATATGGTATTAACTTTATTAATACTATAATATGGACAATATTTATATATTTATTTAAATGTATCTTTAAATAAATAAAATTCATCAAAATCTTAAATTTTTGCAAATTATATACAATTTATAAAATGTTTAACTTTATAGCTAAGCATTCAAAATTCAAAACAAGGTTTTTCCTTAGTAGTTCCATCAAATTTTGAAGAAATTAAATACGTAACTACATAAAATAACAATATAAGTTTTTATGTTGTAATTTAAAAATATTATTCTTGGTACCTACTTGAAACCTTCAAAATATATTATTACCTCGTGGATTATTATATTTGATACATACAATGATATTTTTATATGAAATATCACCGGACAAAATTAATTTAACTTTACTACTTATCTACAACTTTAATATATACTTAGTAGTATAGGCTCTGACAAATTGTTAAGAATCAAATGTCATAGTACTCATTATTGTTTTGATTAACAACTAACTACTGATAGGTATACAATTTTGTCCATGACATAAAAAAATTGTATGTATTTTAATATTATTTTAAGCTATTTAGATGAGGTAGAATATCGTAATGTATCAAATACGAAACGGTTGATGATATAAGAAGGTACATTTATTCATAAAAAATTAACATTTGACCAAAACTCTTTAATAATGTGTTATAATAATTATTATTTATTCAAAATAATTAGGTTAAGTACGATTAAGATAATATTTATTGAAAAAGTCGGGCTGGTTAAAATAACAGAGGTAGTAACGTTGATGACGCCGCACCGTAGCAGTCCTAAAACCGTCATTTTTGAAAAGCCACTTTTCAACGGAAAATCGATCGATGGAAAATCTACAAATTATATGGTCTTTGGAAACTCGTGGAGAATACACCCAAAATATTTTTTTCAATGTTCGACTTGTTTCAGTCATATGACAGACCCTTGAACATGGTCTACGAAAATCCTGTTGGAAGGGCAGAACAAATGACCTGTGGTGGTTCTGTGGCACTGACTAGCGATACAATTATCATTGGAGATAGTTTAGAATTTAGTTGGCTTTCTAAAAAGTTTAAAATCAAGTTTTTACAATCATTCCCCGTTGAGATATTGTAAAAAATCATCGTACAACCACAGCCCGGAGAACGACACGAATGACATTAGTTTACTAGTCGGTACGGTGGAATGAATATAATACCACAGTTTTCTGCAATGGACATTCTGCAGTAAAAGTATTGCGTTAATTGTTTGGTAATTCATTCTCATCATGACAGACACAGTCTCAAATATCCCGGCTCCAGTCGTCGCATCACCGACCGCCAAGAAGGCCCCAGCCAAAAAGAAGTTGTCAGCGTCTAAAGCCAAGAAGACCGTTGCACTGCATCCGACTACAGCCGTTATGGTCACTGCGGCTATCCATGAGCTCAAAGAGAAGAAAGGTTCGTCGTTGCCAGCCATCAAAAAATACTTGGCTGCCAATTACAAAGTTGATCCCGCCAAGTTAGCGCCGTTCATTAGGAAATTTTTGAAGGCTGCTGTCGCCAGCGGTGCCGTCGTCCAGACAAAGGGTACCGGCGCTTCAGGGCACTTTAAATTACCAGTCACCGAGGCCAAACCTAAAAAACCCGTTGCAGCCAAAAAGAAGAAGTCAATCGTGAAAAAAGTGAAAGTTGCCGGTTCACCTAAGAAAAAGAAGCTCGCAGCTGGCAAAAAACCAGCGACTGGCGAACCAGCCGCCAAGAAAGTGAAAAAGGTCGCTGCATCCAAACCCAAGACGGCGCCGACAAAGGCTCCAGCCAAAGCAAAAAAGCCGGCGGTTACTAAACCCAAGACGAAAAAGACCCCAACCAAGAAAACCGCTGCTCCCAAAAAGAAGTAAACAAAAAAATCTCACTACTTTCCTCTTTAAAACGGTCCTTTTCAGGACCACCACTTTTATTAAAGCCTGCTTATTATTAAGATACCAACAGTTATCGTTTTACCCGCGGTAATATTTCGACATGGGTCTATATACACATATCCGCACCGTCCATTTGGGTTATGAAAAATCCAGGATCGTCATAATCTACCCTATAGTGCAACGCACCTCGGGTACAAAGTTGAACCTATATATTTTTCAAATTGTGTATACTGTATAGAATATAATAAGATTTGTTATTATAGTTGAATTTTAATAAATGATTTCATATTTTATACGATCAGAGTGATTAGGATTTCAAATATTTCACTGATTTGGAGTTTTTTCTCCGTTATGAATTTCGGATTTTGATTCGATACATCAAAATTCTCTGCTAAACAATTTAAAGTAAAAAGTGGAGTTCCCTTTTGAAAAATAAAAGTTTGTGTCCCACTGGACACTCTTAAGTTGAAAGTAATATTATTTTTATTTTTTGTTTTGTTCATTAGGTACCTATGATTTATTATTTTTTATTAGAATTTCTATTATTTTCAAGAAGAAAATAATTATTATAACTATTTTTATTATTATACAATATGAACTAGTCAAAAGTTCATTCTAATTTTTATTAATATTATCATAATGTAAATTAATTTTGTGTTTTATAATAAGTATAGTATAAAATATTTAATTTTATTATAATTTTGACTGCGTTAGAACCCCATGTCCTTCACAGAGGACAATTTTGGAAATAACTTAGACATTTTTTTATTTATATTTTATATCATATTTACTATATGTATGGTAAAAAAATTAATTCTGGGTCTGAAAGGGTTAAGTGGTACAAAAAAATGAAAATGGTCTTTGAGTATTCCAAAATTCAGATTTTGAAAAACTACATTATTAAAGAAAAGGGGGGTGAATATATTTGTTGAATCACCCATCACCCTGTCATTTATAACGGTGAATATTTAAAGGGTTATTGTAATGCAGGAACAGTAATCAAGTTACTTTAAGTTTAGTTAATCAAAAACAATTTTCAGTTTAAATTATTTCTGTATTCAGCCTCTTTTTTCAAACAACAGTGTGTAATAAAATTTTGATATATTTCTAACGAACGTGTCATTGATAAATTAATTTTGGTGGTCCTAAAAAGGACCTTTTTAGGGTTGCATTTACCGGGCATTTTCGATTCCTCTTACTCACTATTGCGCTGTAGTATTTTACTTATTTTTAGAAGGTTTCTTTTGTATAACAGTCGTCGTCTTCTTAACTTTTGGTGGCTTAGATGAGTTCACCTTTTTCGCCTTGATCAGCGATTTCTTCGGCTTGGCAGCAGCCGTTTTCGGTTTTTTGGCTGAAGGTACAGCCGCAGAGGTGGCTTTCACAGCTAACTTCCTCTTTTTTGGAACTCCGGCAGCCGACACTTTTGCGGGTTTCTTAGTTACGGTGGTGACTTTTGAAACAGGTTTCTTAGCAACGACAAGCTTTTTCTTCAATTCGATCGGGAGTTTGAAGTGACCCATGGCGCCGTTTCCGTTGGTTTGTACCAACGAACCCTTTAAGACGGCAGCCTTTAGGAACTTGCGAATGAACGGTGCGTGCTTGGCCGAGTCCACCTTGTAGTTGGTGGACATGTACTTCTTAACGGCCGACAGCGAAGACCCTTTTTTCTCTTTAAGCTCAGTGATGGCCGCGATCACCATCACAGCGGTAGACGGGTGTGCAGGTACGGTGGCCTTAGTGGAAGGAGCCTTTTTCTTCATTGCCGACTCGACGATTGGTGCAACTGCCGCGGCTTGAACTGTTGTCGTTAAAGCCATGATTGTTGTAGGTAGGTGAAAATGTTCGATGTCGAAAATGATTGGTAAATTGGATTGAATGAGAACACGATGGTATACATTATATAACAAAAACAGTATTATATATACACGGCGCCGTACCGACTATTAAACGTATTACAACTGAATTTGTTCACTTGGTTGTGACTGCCCTCAGTTTTATTGGTATTTTCCTATTGCGATATTGAATTTTTACGTTGAAACTTAACTTTTAGTACTCTTCACACTATTCTAAACGTTACAGTTTATTCGGTTTGGCTCCAGAACGTATTGTTGGCAAAATATAGGTGGTTCTTTCAACACACCTACTTGATTTATGGTACAAGAGAGTCGCTGGCTATTTTAAGGGGAAATCAGTTTTATAAACATAAAATCTATTGAGTTCATTAATCAATAAGAGTTTTTCGACCATCTGGTGAAATCCGTATCGAATTCGGTCCAAACCTAGTCAAACTGGGCTTATCCAAAATCGGGGTGTTTGTAGTCTTTTAACATTAATTATTATTCCTTTAATTTATCGACTGCAAAATATCAATAATCTGAAATTTACATTGTAGGTTCAACAAACAAAATTATAATTTATTGCTAGGTATGATATTATTATTATTAATATTTTAATTTTACAATCAATATATTTACAACGTTTTAATTGTCTTCCGGTTATATCATTAGATATTTTTATTGAAGGAAAATTTTGTTTTCACTGGTTGTGAAATTATCTTAACATTATATAATTATATACATTTAAAATGATTATAGCTCTTAATCTGAAATTCCCGAATTCGTTTCCTTATAAATAAAGTATTTTTAACAGTTTATTTAATATATTAACATTTTATGAGTTGGTTTTTTTTCATCAAATGTAAACGTTTTTAAATAATTATTTAAAGAACTATTAGTTGACGTATATTTGGATTAAAATTGGTTAAGCAAAACATATTAACAATTAATATGAGCACTATCATCTTAACAAAATATAATAATTAATGTTGGACTGTGATTTTAATAAATTAGATATAGTATAATTGATTACGTATTAATCTTGTTATGACTGAAATTAAATATTACCCATCTCAATTAAACGTATAATATGAATAAGTTTTGAACACAATATGACCTTTGATATTTTTGTTATCACAGAGCGATTGTCGTATTTCCTTATTATTTTTTTTTATTGACCGTACTCATTTAATTACAGACAAATTGTTTACCATTGATGCACTTTGTAAAGTAACATATTGTCGTCGCATGTCTGCATGTTCCATTTATTAACCGATACCCATTTTTTGAGCGTCAATCAGTCCATAATGTACAGAAGGTTTTTTTGATTTGTTGGTGGCCCTGAAAAGGGCCTTTTTAAAGATGATTTTTGTTGGTTCACATAATTGAGGTTCAATTGGTTGGGTTTTTAACCACCAAAACCGTACAAAGTACGACCTTGACGTTTCAGTGCGTAGACGACATCCATGGCGGTGACGGTCTTCCTTTTGGCGTGCTCCGTGTATGTAACGGCGTCCCGGATTACGTTTTCCAGAAACACTTTCAACACGCCGCGAGTTTCTTCATAAATCAGACCGGAGATACGTTTCACTCCACCACGGCGGGCTAAACGACGAATGGCAGGTTTGGTGATACCTTGGATGTTATCACGTAACACTTTGCGATGACGTTTGGCGCCTCCTTTTCCCAGCCCTTTTCCTCCTTTACCGCGTCCAGTCATTTTTGATTTTCGGTGGTATTGGCTGCTGCGTAATAATTTAACTGCTACTGTTGCTGCTTCGGCCGCTGAACGTTGACTGATACTTCGTCGCTCAGTATCGTCTTATTTATACGTTTCACGGAGCGCGTACGGCCAATCGGAACGCTCGACCGGATTTCTCCCACTCTTGAACTAACTGCCACATACCGACCAATGGGAACGACTGATATGGTTCTAATTTTTGTATAAATACCGGTGAGATATTTCTTCGAAATTATCACAGTGCAACGCAACAAATCAGTGAATTAATCCCTTTAGAAATTCAAGCAGTCGAAATGGCGCGTACCAAGCAGACAGCCCGTAAGTCTACCGGCGGAAAAGCGCCCAGGAAACAGTTGGCCACCAAAGCCGCACGTAAGAGCGCACCCGCCACCGGAGGAGTGAAGAAGCCACATCGTTACCGTCCGGGAACCGTCGCACTCCGTGAAATCCGTCGTTACCAGAAGAGTACTGAACTGTTGATCCGCAAATTGCCATTCCAACGTTTGGTGCGTGAAATCGCTCAGGACTTCAAGACCGACCTGCGTTTCCAGAGCTCCGCCGTCATGGCCCTACAGGAAGCCAGCGAGGCCTACTTGGTCGGTCTGTTTGAAGATACCAACTTGTGCGCCATTCACGCCAAGCGTGTCACGATCATGCCGAAAGACATCCAGTTGGCCCGTCGTATCCGTGGAGAACGTGCTTAATATATTTCCAATTAAATAATCAACTTTTAAAAAGGCCCTTTTCAGGGCCATCAAAAATTATTAATTAAATTAAATATATAATATAAGCACTCAGTGGCTGATCATTTTGGAGGATTATTAAGTACCATAATATTTATTCACATTGATTGGGTTAAGATAGTAACCAGTAACCACTGTGTATCATAATCTACAATCTGTTTTACTGACCAAAATCTATCCAGTATACTAGTATCCACGGTATCTCATCTTCGTAGTTCTAAAAAAGTACTAATTAGATAATATAGGCCATCGGCACTTAATAAAGCTAATTTAACGTTGTGATAAAAGTAGAATGTATCCTCCTAACCTATTGTGGCCTGTGGGCATAATTATTCTTTATAATATTAGTCATTACTAAAGACCGGGTATACATGTTCTATAGACGGTCAAAAAAAAAAAAATGCAAAATAAATTTTATATTCATAACAAATGATTAAATTAAATTAATTATTTTTTTAATTTTCATAAACAAAAAGTAAGCCGTATAAATATAGCAAAAATTTAATTTAATCTTTGATCCATTGCAAAAAATATTTTATTAAAATTAAATATTCCATACATTGGTAATATAAATAGGAAAAATATACAAAAAATGAAATATAGCACCTATGTTAATTCAAAAAACAAACGTACTTATAATCTATTTGTTTTTCCTCAACACCTTTTCGGATTGTCAGGTGTATATTTGTACTGTTTTTTGTTAAAATTATGTAGAACATCCACTAATGTCAAAATATGTAGTATACGATTTCAATATTTAATCAATCAAGTAATGATTTGTGGACACTCGCTGACTGCATGATGTTGAAAATAGCATTATGCAGTTTTTGCAAAATTCGGTCTTCAGTCATTACTCACTGATTATTATTTTTATCCCCTAGTTATATAAAATATTTTATATATTCACATACTCAGTTTATTTTATTGGTTGTGTAATACATTCTTATGCATTAATATAAATTAGACTATAAGACATCCAAAATATTTTAACTACATCTAAATATGGCAAAAAGTAAATATTTTATTTTATGATACAGTAAATACTTAAAACCGTGCAACTTATTACGTACGTAGGATTACTTATAACTCCTTACGATTATTAGTTTTTTTTTTGATTTTATTATGTACCTATCTAAAATGAAATACAAATATAATATACAGTTTAATAGCTATCATTATGATCTACAATAATTTTAAGTTACTTAATTATTAATAGAAAACCAAAAATATATGTAAAAGGTTTTAATTACATAGTTAGGTAGGTACTCTGTATTATGTATAAAATGATTGTTAATTAATTATAAATTTATTATTTGAAAATGTCTAGATGTTAATAATGATCTATCAAAACCAATCGACTACTACTAATACCATGGTTAAGTAACTAATACTACAACGACACAATTTAATGATTTAATTTTAAAATTAAATTAAACATTCAGATAGTATTGAGGTTGAGAATGATACTGATGTCAATAAAATTATTGTTGCTTCTAAAGTGAACTTTCAAGTTAGTAAATATTTATAAATGTATAATATTGCATTTCGAGATTTCATAACTATAACACCGGAGGTTTTATTACAATCAAACTTCAAATTTAAATATTAAATGTAACGCGGACGTTGGGGCAGTCGAGTAGCGAAATAATAATAAGAGTACGTACGAGACTTTACGAGTGGCACGATGAACCATTTTATAGATTAGGTTGCATTAGATATTTGATTATTAAGGGGCTTATGGCCATGCATTTACTTACTGAGTGTAAATACCACCTGTAACGATAAAATAAATACATCAAAAGTACGCGTAATTAGACAAAAAAGTGAATTACGGTGAAAGTGCGATACTAATATGGTTCGGTTATGTAAGAAATATACTAAAATAATACGGTTTCTATGACGGTAAGGTGTACTACAAATACGATCGATAACGAAAAATTGGGAAAAACATTCTAAAAATAACTAATTAATAAAAAACCTCCAATCGTCTTGAAAAGGGTGCAGCACGTTTGGGTACATTAACACAAAACACGTTTGGATGCATGTAAGTTCCTACACGAGAGTAGCAGGTACATACGTTAGTTCCTACACGGACATATGTAAGTTCCTACACGGTAAAAACCAGGTACGTATGTTAGT